>NC_132936.1:47681666-48020000 GCF_034638445.1 Ciconia boyciana
AGTGTGAACTGAAGGAGTCGCTAGATATCCTTGCTTTTAACACTAGGTGTTCTTTTTAAAGTGCTCCAATAGTCAAATCGTCTGATTGAATTCCCTGCTAGACTGCAGAACTAGCCATTCATGATACTTATTTTTGACACTGCAGTTATGCCTCCATCTTAAAGAAAAAAAATCAATGATGTTTAATAATCCCCTCGCAGAATGTACATTTCTTTTCATCAGCATTTTACAATGTTTTAAGTAAATGCATGCAGAGGAAATCAGTAAGCCATAATGATAAAAAGTTACTGTGAATTACTTAGGGATACAGAGCACCAACATTACAGGTTATAATTTAAGTGCTACTGTTACTTATTTCCATGTCTACAACACACAGATGTTATTTAAGAATAAACTGTAACTCACCTCTGCCATGCTCTACTTCTGATACATTCCACAGAGTGTTCTCATTAGCTTGGCATCATTGGTATTTATTTCTGTAAAGTCAGGTTTATTCTGTGTTCATCTGTATGTATCTGTGGGGGAAGTCTCTCAGTGATATTTTCTTTAGTAATAAAAGGCAGGGAGGGAGATAAAGGAGACAAAAGATGTCTGTAGGCAGAATGTAGAAGAAAATGAATTCATTTTCCTGGTGGGGAATCTAGGAATTATCTTTTAATATTTGTAATAAAGCTTAAGTAGATTCAGCAAAAGCTTCACTTAGATTGCAAAGTCTGACAGTCCTGGTTCAATGTATTTTAATGGATACAGGCACATAACTAATTGTATTTCCAAGAAAAATCTGAAGTAGTCCACAGAATGAGTTTATCTTCTTTGAAACACCTGGCCAAAAGACAAAAGTCTGTGGCTGCATTTGCAGATACAAACTCAGTATCCCATTATCAAACTGGAAAGTGCTATTGTTCTCACTGAGGACTGCAAAATGACAAACTACCTAGATCTCTCGGTACAGGGAGGAACAGCAATATTTCCATAATACTAGAGTGAAAGGAAAGCAGAATGCAACATAAGAGAGTGGCAGAATAAAGTGCAAAACATAAACTAGTAAATCCCCAAGTTACTGTCTTTTAAGCAACATTGCAATTTCAAGCAAGTTGAGCGAAACAGGTCTGTGCATTCAACAAGGCTGTTCTAGCGCTGCCGGTTCCTGTTTACCTTGCAAAAGCAGGCTGGTGCTCCGTGATCACTGGGTCCGGAGCAAGTTCCTAAGGACAGTCAGTATGCAAGCCATCGCATTCACCCTGTTTCATGCATTAACGTGAGTAACGTTAGTGAATGTAAATATCATGATCTTTTTTTTTTTAGCCTAAACGTTACTCTGATAACCTGCCTGACTTTATTGTCAGCCTTCTCTTTCACAACTCTAAAGCTAAGTGATTTCGACCCAGGCAGTCAGCTATTAAAATGCATTAACTGCTTTTTACACAACCGATTCCCTTCTCCCCTATAGCCTCCCCCCCCGCCCCCGCTACGGACCCTTATAGCTATTGTTCAGAGCAACTGAAATACTAATAACAATTAGAAGCATGTAAATAAAACCAAGCTGGTTTTTTTCCTCCGACAACGCTAGGCGATCAGATCGGTTGCATAACAGAAATTGAGAAGGCTGTCTGGCAGGCAGCCTTAAGAAGAGAAGAGCTATCTCAATTTCTCTCACTTAATCTTGGCTTCGCGTCAGAAGCTGTGCAGCAGTGCAGTAGAACGGGAGCACGGCAAAAGCTTCGCCAGTGAAACGGCTGGTGCTCATTGACTCTCGCTATGTGGCGATAGCTCAGCGATTTCTCGAGCTGGATTACCTATTGATTTTCCTCCTTTCTTGCCTCCCAGGTTTACTCGGCTGGACATTGTGTGTGTTTGGATTTCTCAAGGATTCTCCCCCGACTAACATGGATGTCCCACCATTCCTTGCAGTTGAAGGTTGCTCCTTGGCGCAGTGAATGAAGAACATGCAGGGATTGCTAATGGGTTTGGGAAGCGTAGACTCTCTCCTCTCTGTGACCATGCCGTGATCGTGTCTGAGGGCCATCAGTTTACGTATCCTCATTCTCACCCTACCGGGAAACCTGACGGCTTAGAAGGGGGAAGTAAGGCAGCGCGTGTGTGCATAGAAACATCATGAAGATTATTTCCCCTATTCTAACTAATCCAGTCTTCAGATGCACCATTAGACTCCTTCTTTGCTTACTGTGGATTGGATATTCTCGAGGAACCACACATGTATTAAGATTTGGTAAGATTTCCCGACACTTTTTTCATTGTGCATTTAAGCCTGAATGCGATATGCGTAGGATTGACTCAGAAGGGGGTGCTGGGGGAGAGCTGGGACGTGCTGCCGGAGTCAGGCACCGAAGTCCCTCTTTATTTTGCATCCGGAGGGATGAATTGCTGTGTGTTTTTTCTGTCGCTGCAGCTCATTGTAGCCGTAGTAACGGCACGACGATGATGATAATTATAATAACAATAGAGAGAAAAATGACTGGCAAATGCATTTGCCTAAGGCTCTGCGCAGCTTGCGTGGCTTCCTCGTAATGTACCTTTTTTGTTTCCATAGTAGTGGAAAGCATGGCTAATACGGTGCTTGATCAGTTAAAAATCTGTGAACTAGTTGTTAAGTTTCGGCCGCCCGTCTCTGGTCCACCCGAGCCGATCCCGTGTGGGCGCCACGCTGTAATTTCAGCAGGGCTTCCCTTGAAGCGCCTGCCTAGTTGCTTGCCACTTCAGTGGCTTTTAGGGTTAGAGAAGAGACGATTTATGTCTTGAGCGGTGGTCGTGAAAAAGCCTTTGCGATACGTTTCAAAAACACAGCTTTTCTGTGCGAGGAAAGTTGTAATGAGTTCCCTCCCCCCGCAAAAAAAAAAAAAAAAAAAAAAAAGAAAAAAGAGGGAAAATTCATAGATCAGAATGAAATTTCAAGGAGAGTAGAGCGGTTTTACAGCCTAAAGACTATCCCGGCTGGACCATGAAACTACCCTTTAACAGCTCTGCCTGTGTATGCGCGCCTGTGTACGCGTGTATAAGCAAGCAAAGGAGGGCGAAATTTCAGCCGCTGCATCCCCTATAGAAGTTTCGCAGTAAGGAAGGGCAGGACGGAGACGAAAGTTAACCGCAGGTCCGAGGGGGGCTGTGCGGCCCGGGGAAGTCCTCCGGGGCGAACCGCGGCGGGAGCCCCGCTCCCGCGCCCTCCCGGCCGCCCGGGCACGGCGGGCGGAGGGGAGCCGCGGCGGGGAGCGGCGGAGGGGGCAGGCCGAAAGTTGCTTCCGCAGAGAAGCGGTATCCTCTGTGCCTACCGACAGCATGGCTGGAGGGAGGAAGCGCGGATCTCCCGCATTCGCGCTGGCCGCGGTAAGCTGTAGCAGCCGCTACCTCCATTTCCGTGGGGCACTGAAAGCTCTTGCCTTCGCCTGGAAGTAGTGCCTTGGATTGTATGTAATTTTGTTTAAATTCCCCCCCGCACACGCTTTTATGTGGAGGGGAAGGTGGGTAATGATTAAAAAGTCACCAGGCTGTTACTGATCTCGTGTGCTGAATTCTTAGTAGTACTTATTTTCTGCTTCCATCTGGTCTAAAGGTGGTGCTTAAGGCACGTTGCTCTTAGCAACCGTCTTCAGGAATGCTTGTTTCTTTGGACATGGCTAAACGGGTCCGTATATCATTGCGGGGTTTATTTTGCATTCAGACTGATCCATAATCATGGCCGTGAAATGAGTGCTAGGGCTCTCTGTAATCTGGCACTGTCCGGCTGTCTGTCCTTCCACGAACCGGGATTCATAACCGGTGCCGAGGGTCGGTCTCTAGGAGTCTGAATTACTTTCAAGGGTAGCTATGTAAACAAACATCTTCCCGGCCACACCATTAGCAAGAGGTGAGCTTTCCGCCTTTACATTAGATTCTCTGTGAATTGCTAGTCGAGTGTACCTATAGAGATAGCCCTGGCGAGCAGCGTTTTGATAATGATTAGAATAATAAATGATCCCGCGCCTGAAGGGTGGTGCAGCGGGACTCCAGCGCCCAGTGACATGGTCGCGCAGGCAGGTATTTTTCTAGGCTAACTTCCCTTCCCAACTGCCTCCTGGTCCCACAGTCGGTTAACGGGTTGTGCTCACTGCATTATTTGTAGAAGCAAAGTATGAGTCCGCTTCTGAATCACGGCACGCTTTTTCTTGTCTTTCAAAAGAATTGTCGCCAAGCCATCTCTGAGCCTTAGAAGTAGGTAGGGAGCGGCTGGTTAGTTTATTTTAGCATGGAAAATGTTAGACGTAAGAGAGAGCGAGGAAGACTTTTGCCCTGCTCAGCCGGGCCTGTTGCACATCTCTGTTTTAAGGAGTATGGATTTAGCCTAGTCCAGGTGTGGAGTGACTCTGTCTCTCACCGCGAGAGATCCCCCGCTCCTTCCCCAGAGGCTGACATCTCTGCCTCTCTGGAGGGCATGGCGGGGAGGAGGGAAGGAGCAGCGAGTGAGCGGTGGAAAAGCTTTGGTTCTTTCTGAGAGAGGAATTCCCCGCCGCCCCCTCCGGGTTCCTTGTGCTATCTGTCCCTTCGGGATGTCCTTGCGACCAGGAGGACGGGATGCGGTGCCTTCCCGTGGAGTCCTTCCCGAGGAGAAGCGAGAGCTGAGGAGATTCCCTCCAGAAGGCAGCCTGCCAGCCCCCGCTCTTCTTCCTCAGCCAGCAGCGCTATGGCAACCGGGGAGAGCTTGAAGCCTGCCAAAGCTCCAGCCCCCTCATTCCTCCTGTGCAAATTAACCACCATGGATTCGCATTGTCCTTCCCACGGCTTCTCTCATTGTTGGGACTAGCCAGCATGTCCTTTCTCTCTCTCCTTCTCGCTCTCAAGCTACCTTTTAGCCACCACACAGGGAAGTCGAGCCGCCTGGGTTATCTGTCAAATGCGGGGGGTATTTTTGCCTGCACCTTATGGAGCAAACACGGGGAGACGCTGGTGCGGTGGCAGAATTCCCTCCCCAGCGGCACTCGCTCAGGCATCCGGACGCCCGCCTGCTGCTGCTGGAGTAGGGCAACGTGGTATTTGGGCATCACACCAGGCACCCTTCCTAAATGACATCTTGCTTCACGGGGCATGCGGTCAAGCTCCCTCCCTTGCCCTTTCTGAACAGCTTCCCTTAAGCAAGCCCAGGGAACGTCGAGGGTGAGGCTTGTACCCACGGTACTCGAGGGTTTCCAACAGGAACATAAACAGGGTTTCAAACAGGTATCCTAAACCCTTGCTGAGGATAAAAGGACAGCTCCCAGCTTGACGAGGGAGAAAAGCAGCAGCCTAGTATTTGTCTCTCCGCTGTGCTAAGTGTGATGGAAACCTTTTCCTTATCGCTTGGCACCGTACAAAAGCCAAAATACGTGACCGTCGGCAGATCCGTTCCGTTATCGGGGATCACGTTTCGTAGCTTCCCGATTCACTGCTCCTGTGTAAGAGCAGACCCAGGGCAGCAGCTCCCCAGAAACACCAGGTAGCTCGGCAGATCCCCCGCCCAGCCCAGCCGCCTCTCCGTCCCCGACCGCTGGGCAGGGCGGGCGGCCCGGGGCCGGCCTCAGCCTCCGCCCCACCACCTTTTCGCAGCCCCCCTCGCTTCTGCCTTTACCTCCCTGGGGGCATCCCAGCACTTTGCCCTGGAAGGCTGAATCAATAAGCCATTAAGAGCTGTTAACCATCAGTAACTGCTCACCTGTGTTTCCAGAGACCCGCCCCTTCTCCTTGCCCAAGGCAGTAAGAGCCTGGGCTGTTTAAAACCCCTCTTTTCTTACCTGTTCCTACACGGGGCATGAATGCCGGTTCTCTGAAATCTGGAGCACTCTAAAATACCCTCCGTTATTTAAATTGCCCCTTTCGGGCCTTGTCTCTACTGCCGTGAGCAATTCGTCTTTCCTACAGCAAAGGTGTGCGAAGGGACCAGTGACTGGAGGGTGAAAGCGGTTTGGCCATTGCGTTTTCTCATTCCCTCTCAGGTAACTCATTATTCGTGAAAGTGTGGTGAAAGCCTAAAGCCCTCCACCGCAGGGGCCCCACTAGCCTGAGAAGTGTTTCCCCACTTTGTGCGATATTTTGTTGTCTTCAGCACATTCAAAAATAAGGGTAAAGAAAAGTAGAGGGTCGTGTCTGTAGTCTTGACTTTTTGTTGCTTTGGAGTCGCCTGACTTCAAGGGGAAGGGAGCTGAATATTGTGGGTTACAAAGAACCTTAAGGGGAGGGCAGGGTCTTCTTCCAGGTTAAAAGCAAAACAAAGCCGAGAGAGATGGGAACGCTTTTCAAAGCACGAAGGAAGAGTTTTGAACTATTACCAGAAACAATTCCTACTACTGACTTTTTCTTTTTTTTCCTCCCTAAAAAAACCCCACACCAAACACAAAGCTAGCGCTTTCCCGGTGCCCTCTAAATAATAATAATAATGACTGCAAAACAAAGCTGTATAAGATCATGTAATCTTTGGGACTGAAGAAAAAACAACCTCTTTTCTCAACTCCGTTGTGGGAACCTGGAGAGGAGAATTACTATACACTGAAGACTTCCTCCGTGAAGAGGGAGGGTTTCATCAGACATACTTCTTAGCTGAGCTCCTTTGGCTCAAATGGATGGAGTTTATCTCCATAGAATTGTTTTTACGAGGTCGAGCTTTGCAACACCAGAGAAGAGGCCAGCTCATCGTGTCCACTGCTTGTGCAGTTGCCAGCTGGTGTCGAACCACACATTTCTGGGATTCAGGTGACCATTTTAACATAGTAGTATGTAAAACCAGCAAAGTCATGGAACAGCAGTGAGAGCTAGCTCTGTGCAAAAGGGTATGAAGCAAGAGTTCAAGTGAAAAGTACCTGCTGGGTAATCATGTAGAGTTTTCCTAGACTGGACCTGCATTAGCTCTCCTGGATGTGCACTTTCTTTCCTTTGGATTTTGCACTGACACTCTTTTAGTGGAAGGACATAACCTTTCTGCCTGTATTTAAGAGAGAAATGAGAAAATGTACATATCTGGTTTTAGTGGGGAAGGCAGTCTGCCTTCAGATCAGGAGTGCGATGAAAATCTGCAAAATAAACACTTGTTGTGGCAGCCCTCAGAGGTCCGTGGCTTGGTAATTCCAGTAGTTAGAGCCAATGAAAATTTTACTGCCAAGGACAAGAGGCTTTCAATATGTGTTAACATCCTCACGGAGAGGAGTTCAAAATCAGCCTTATAAACAACAACAGAAATCTTTGAAAGAAGAGTAAGGTTAAGAGCCTCGGGAAGGCAGCAAGGAGGTGAGAAGCATTGTTATTGACTGCTCTAGATTAAACAGCACAGAGGAAGATTTCAATTTGATAACGTCACAGCCCTTCCTGTTTTTCTTTGCTGCTTCTGCTGACAATTTTGTAAGGTAATTAAATTGGCTGATTGAAGCCACAGTGGTCATGGGGCGATAAAGACCGTTTGGATTTAATGGAATTTAGAAACAACGGTGTGCTGCACACAACTCTTACAGAACGAGAATTTTAATGACTCATTCAGGGTGCTGACTACATAGAACATCCTGGACGAGTTTAATTGAAAGGGCAAAGCAGATTAGCTGTATACAGTCTTTATTGCACTAGATAGGGGAATTAGAATTATCCTTTTAAAAGACTCATTATTGCATTATCAAGATTTAATGTAGGTTAAGAAAGCTTTCATCCGTGTGGGCTTTCTGGAATATCCCCAGATTCTTTCACCCAGTGTTTGGAACACCAACAGCCCTGTAAAAGGATTTTCACACAATTGTCCGACAGATTGGATGCTGAGGAGTATAACTCGCTTCTTACTGACTGGTACTTGTCTTTTGAAGTGATGCAAAGTTCAAGTAATACCTCCCATTTAAATGTGGCTGCTGAATGAAATGGTTTCTGTCACCGAAGATAAGAAACCAGAGAAAAAGAGATTTTTCTAAGCTCAAATATTAGAGATTTTTTAAAATTTATTTTATACAAGAGAAAATCCTCTTGATTTAGAAAAAAATAAACCAAATATTTTGTAGTCATTGCAAATCATAGCAGGTCTTTGTCCCCTACTTAATATATTTACCTTGTCTGTTTCTGAGTTTTAACCTTCATCCTCTGTAATCTTTTCCAGAGGAACAATTACTAGAAGTTCTGTCAATAATGCAAAAGGGAAACTAGAAGGTGCCTTATTTCCATACTCCTCAATCTGCAAGGCAAATTAATGTTTCCCGAATAAGCTTTTTATAATGTTATGCTGTAATGTATATTGGAAGATTAAACAATACGATAACATAATGTCATTATGCTGTCACATAGGAATTGGAATATGGAGATTCAAAGACCACTATCATATTAATACTTATAATTTTGTGACACACACACCCCCCCCCCCCCGAGTCTTCTGGCTTCTTTATTGTACAGTAATAATAGTCTTTGGTTTATATAGTGCCTTCAATTTAAACAGTCAAAGCTTTCAGTAATGCAAAGAGTACAGAACAAACATGTAATGATCATTATTCCAATTACTGGAGCTCAGCCAGCTCTGGATAAACTAGATGGTATTGTACTATGTGAAACAGTAAATAGAAGTTCAAAAAATGTATTCTTAATTTCACTAAAAGGTAATTCTTAATGAATTAAAACCACAGAGCTTTTTTTTTTTCTTTGGGTGAAAATTAGAAGTGACCCATGGGTGCGGTGCTCAAGACTGCTCTTTTTACATTTCCTGCAAAGATCCACTTGGCTCAAAATTTGCAAATGATTTGGATCAGAATGGATTCAGATTTCCTTGAATATCACTCTTTCCAAAATGCTATTGAAGTAGAGTAACTCATCTAGGAATGTGTTCGGTACCTTTGTTTGATGTATCTTTCAAATGAAATACACATTCTTAGATGATATATTTTTAAAGTGTTTCCATTTCTAGGTGTTTCTGCCTGGGGTATATAAAAACAGGCTCTTTGCTAGTATTATGACTGGTGTCTACAGTAGGGGTAGTTTAAAGCACAGCTACACTGTAGTCTTTAGATAACAACGTTCGTCCTTAGATAACAATGGTTTGTTATCAAAGCATCAGAAGGTTAATTCATTTATGGATTTTGCAGAATTTCATCTTTATATTTGGAGGAAATACGTTCAGCTAATGTAAATGAATATCTATTTTATTGGTATTTCCACTCCCAAACTCTTTAAAAACTCATTTTTCAATAAAATGGTTACTGGATTTATATTGAAAACGTCTGTCAATATTTCAGCATGAAAAAAACCCCTGATTGTTAGAGTCACTAATTCTTGTATTAGACTCAGTAACACACTGACAGAAAAACAGTCCAGGGAGAGCTTACTTACTATGCTGTCAGGAACTGTTGTTCAGGAGACTTGATGAGTTTTTTAATTCAATGAATGATGGCTTTTTTCTCTTCTTTTCTTCTATTTTAATATTTTACTGGCCGTGTCTGATGTTTCCTAATTATGTAAACACGCTATCTGATTTCAATGTGTGTTGCTAAATCTTAAAGTACTAAAAGATCTGTGCTCTATTTTTACAGATGAATGGAAAAAGTAATGTTGTTTTATGGGTGGGCAAAATAATTTTGAAAGAACAATGCTTTTTTTTTTAACTTTTGCACCTTGAATAATTTTATCCCTTCCCTCACTTCCTCTTTTTCCTTATTTTTTTTTAATAGCTGAAATGGAAAATGATTACTTATCTGTCCGAAAGAAGAATGTATGTTTGAATGTTACTTTCCTGGTCCTTTTTGGAAAGTCTTTGCTTTTCTAACTTTCTGGGAAACTGCATGAAAAATTAAAAGATCTGAAAGGCCTCATCTCTGCCTAAAAACTAAACTTCTAGTGCAATCCAAGTCAGGCCTCCTCTGCAGAGACTGAAGGCAGAAGGTTGGCTTAGACAAAGTTGGTTTAGACTGGGTAACATTTACACAGCAAAAGTTAGGCTAGATGAACTGTGCCTTTCATGGCATTGGCAATATGGAGGAAGTGAAAGTGTATTGAGTAGGGATTTTTGTTTTCTTTCCAGGTTTTGAGTTTTATTACCACATACTGAACTCAAATTCTCAGGTAGGAATTTAAAAGGGAAAGATAAATATGTTAACGGCTTAACAGCTTCTTCTTGATATTAAAATACAAAAAATGCTGAAACAGAAATTGCTCACTCATTCTGCTAAAAACTCACCAGCAAACGAGTGGTGCTTGTTTTCACAATAGGTAATCATAATCAGTCCTGTAAATAAGGACTTGTTTGGGAACATATGTATTTAACTGATTACTTACTCTATGGAAGTTTATTGAGTAAAGTTTATCAACCTTGCTTCAAAAGATGCAGAACTACTTCAGCTTTGGATGAGCGTGCCATCTTCACATTTAGCTCTTTCTGTATCTCCAGTAAAATATTTCAAATTAAGTGTCACATTTCTCTGAATATAAAAATAGCTATTACTTTAAAGTGGTTTTTGTCATAAGGTAACTGATACTGAATTTAAAACACTTTTATTAAAATGCTCATTCATGTGCATATACACACTTAGTAGGTGGTAATCTGGGTAAATTTATTAAGTATTATTTTATAATTGAACTTGCCATCCATTTGGGCTTTGGTTCTTCTCCAGGAGCTAAATATATACCAGCTATTTCAATCAGCTCAGGAACTAAACATATATCAGCTGTATCAATTAGCTCATATTTATGCTGTTATTTAAAAGTTACACAATTAAGACATGACTTACCGAACAGTCCATAATAAAAATAATTACACTAGTAAGCATGAAACATTTACAAGAAAATCCGAGTCTCATAGCTCACCATGGTCAAATTTATGACTTTCTGCCTTTTTTTTTAAACTTGTAAGATTAATTAATAAACTTGTAAGATTAATCTTACAAGAATAATTAAAGTCCTGCCTCAACAGTTCACATTGTAAAACCTTGAAGAAAGTAGTTATTTAACTTAGAGACCAATCAAATCTTCTATTCCTACCTATATTTTCAGAGTCAGTGCTCATTCATCAGCCAATACCAACTACCTAGATTGTCAGAGAAATACATTCCTTGATAGTTTAGTGCTAAGCTGATTTATGCTAGTGTTTTTTTTTTTTTACACCACGTGATATGAAATCTGTGTATACTTGGTAAAGTTTCTTATATGTAGTTATTCACAACAACAATTTATGGATAGACTATTGAAATAAGATAACTTGTAGTATACTTTAGGCCTGACCCTTTTCTAACTTTCCATTCAGTTTAGCGGCTTATGTTGGTACAAAATGAAATCAGAATCAGAGTTGTAAATTGTAGGACACTGTTTAGAAAATGAATGTTTTAGATCATTCTAATGCAAAAACTAAGTAATTATGTTAAAGTCCATGGAAATTTGTCTGTTTATCCTAAGTATAGTCACTGCATAGATGAGTTGGTGATAGGGTGCATGATGCATGATTAGGTCCATGGCTACGTTGAACGACATAGTGCTCTTCAAGTCAAGCTCTTCTTCATAGTGCTCTTCTTCATCTATGCTGGTTTACATTGGCTAAGGATCTCATTCCAGAATCTGTCTTTCCTTGAATTTTTTTTCCAATTATCTTTTAAAATTGCACTACACTTTTTTACACTTAAATTTGCCATCCACTTATTGTAATTAACAATATTTAGCAATGTGCTATAAAACAAATTGAACATGATAGATTGAACTAGTGGGTTTTTTTTTAAGTTGGAAAGGGTATACCCATTGGTTAGATACTGCAGTCCAGTAGTAGCAATACAACTTGTTTCACTGATCAAACACTGCAACACAATCAGAAACATTGTGCTGTCTAGATGTATATGTGAATAACAAAAAAGAATGTGAAGATTACATATTCTGTAAGAGAAAAGTATTTCCTAAAGCAATAACTTCATTGTTATTCAGTAACATTTATCCTACAAGGCAGGAAATCTTTAAAAAATTCCATGTTACTTATTCATTAAGGAATTAGGTAAAAAGTTACATTAGGGAAATTAATACAGAGTACTCTAAATCAGGGGAACTAATTTGCTTTTAAAATGCTGCATCATAGTAATTTTTTGTTTTATATTTGTTAATTGGAACATGTATGTTTAGCTTGCTATACACTAATTTCAATAACTGAAAGTTGTTCATAAAACTCATACAGAACCTTTAAGAAATTATCAGCATGCATTCAAGTATTACATTAAAATTAATTATTCTTGCTTCATATTGTGCCACTTAACAAGGACAAATATCAGGACTCAACCTTAGGGATTCTAATTTGTAACATTATTGCTTATCTGATTTTTACTGTTTGACAATGTTTACAGTTTTCATGACTTACAGGAATTTTTGTAAATATAGTATTCATATGGATAATTTTTTAATTCCAATTGAAAGAGAACCCTAAACCAGCTACTTTTTCCAGTTAATAATCATGCATTTAGAAAATATTTATATATTCTTGCTTAGAAAAACCTAGTCTTTTTGGTGTTATATGGCACCCATAGATGCTTCTTTCTAGTCCACATAACAATGAGCTTTTGCTATTTCACTCCCTGAAGCTGGTATTTGAAAAGATTACTGTGCAAAATGGAAACGTAAGGCCAGTGACTGGTCATAGCTAATTTGATGACAAATGTGTAATTCTTCCTTTTAAAAGATGATGTATTAAGTACTGAGGGAGTGTGTCTTGCTAATTTGTTAGAACCATGCTTTTGAGTCAGTCCATTTTCAGAGCAGTGTGATTTTTGGCTAACAGTTTTTTGGTGCTTGCCTTCATACCTTGAGATGCTGGTCTTTTTTAGACACTGAGCTACTTAGACATGCCCCCAGATATCCCTGACTACACTGTTATCTTCATTTTAAAAAAAAAAAAAAAAAAAATTTGATAGGCAGCATGGAGGTGGTTTGAGAATAATAATACAGATGTATTAAAGGCCATCAGTGATGAACAAACAACACAGAAAGGAATTGAGAGGGGTTAACGAAAAAAAAGCAAAGGCAATATACAACTGTGCAAATAGTAAGATTTTTGTTTCTGTTCAGTCAAAACCAAACATAAAGGTGGTACTTGGCAAAATGATCCAATAATACCAAAAAGGAAGTATAGCTTTGTTTTTGTAAGCTAAGAATTTGCTCAGTTAAATCCCTTTGCTTGTTATTGGATATCAAATATAATGTTTACATAAATGACAGAAACATAGTTAAATCATCTATTTATGCCTAGATTAGATCTTTTCTTAGCCTTGAAGGAAACATAGATGGGGTCAGTTCAGGGTAAGTGGTAAGCCCTGTGCATGCCTCATCTGTAAGCAGCTGAGGGAAGAAAATGTAAATTTGTGAAAGATACATGTGACTTCCTTTCAGTACTGCTATATGTATTTGTTTGGATGTCCTTGAGAAGGAAAGACTATAAAATATGACTGTTATTAAGGCTTATCTCTTCAGATCTCGGCAGACTCTATCATTCACGACATTCAATATGCCTGCAGAAACTCACTGTGTGACTGTGATACGGCTAAGAAAAATGTGTCCAGAAATGCATTAAATCAGATTTCCTAATGTCTTTTCAAACCTACCTAAACAATGAAAAATCACATTTAAAGACCAAATCAACATTAGCTAGTCACAGCGTCTTCAGCATTATCCATCTGTGACCTTTTCTGTCTAGACATTGGAAATTTCAAATTTAGCTATGCATTCGTATAATCCTGTGATCATTAATGTTAATTAAACATTGCATTTGTTGGAACTTAAGGTAAGACTATACCATATTCTCTTATAAAACACTATGGGTTGCTTTTCAGAGCATTTTCCACTCTTCTCGTTCATGGGAAGATGCTTGAGTTGGATAAAAATGTTATGTCTAACTGTCTTGTGGGCACCAGAGCTCTGTTCACATTGATTTCTTTACTTTCTTGACTGTCTTCTAGTTTGTAAGAAAGTTGCAACACATGCTTTTGGAAGCCTTCTTTTCCCTGTTACCACAGACCATTCCAAAAAATCCTCTCTACTTTGGGCTTGCACTATTTACTGGTTTCTTATTCATCAGAACCCATCTGATGGTTATAAAGACAGAAAATTAAAAGCTCTTTGTCATCTACTCCAATCCGGTTATATACTTACAAAAGTAAACAACAATATTTTCACTAATCCATATTAACAATGGATTATTGGACCTTTGATGATAAGTCCCTTTATTACTTATCTTATTTTTTTGGCAGCCATTTGATAGTGACACAGTATCTTTGTGACTTGAACAAAGGAACTAGGCAGCAATCATCTTACAAGTACAGCCCTATGTGAATGTGTGCACATACATAGATTTTCCTGTCGTGGTGGCCCAAATGCAAAAAAAAAAACCCCAAAACAAAAACCAAACAAACAAAACCCCCAAAACAAACCAAAGAAACAACAAACCCACAAAAAAGTGGGAGTAAGTCTCCTTTGGAGTTGTCTTTAACGTAAACTAGGAGAATCGCCTGAGGGTGCATCAGGGGTCTTTGATGGAAAGACTCATAAGGACTATCCATCTGCTTCCTGACAAGTAGTGTGAGCATGGGATAGCAAAGAGCTGCGAAGGTGGCAGAATCTGTTCTCACATGGTGTGATCTTCATGAATATTTTCAAAGTGGTCGTGAAAACAAAAAAATTTTCAAGAAAGAAGCTATGAAATTCAGCAAAAACCACACAAAGTCAAGCATATTTGTGAAGGAAAAAAAAATTGCTACCCTAAGACAAAAAACCTAAATTCTGTGAATGAAGCTACGGATGTATATGTGCTCTTATGCATTCAACACCTGCCCCCCTCCCACAACTGCTAAGAATGTGGAAATGGTACTTGTTAACATTTGTCATGTTAACTCAATTGTAACTCAATTTGTCATGGAGCAATATTCCTAGTGTAAGGGAAATCCTCATTTAGAGAGTGGATCTGCCTCTGTGCGAGACCCATAGCAAATTACTTTCGCTATTGTTTTAAGAGGAGGTAATTATGCCAATATTACTGGGTGTGACTAGCAGTACAGTAAATCAGTAGATCATATTAAAGTCCACTTCTGCTACAGTTTAATTTCTTCTTAGTTGGGTAGCCTAAAACTACAGCACTGCAACAAACCTTTAGGTAGATTTTCTGGGCCTCCATTGTAAGGAGCTGTGATATGCTGAGGAAGAGCGTACAGTTTTTTGCTGAGCAATTAGGGGAACTCCTGAGGAGACAGAAGAGTCTTCATTACTTCCATATCTGATTAGGCACAATTTCCACAAAAGCTTACCCACATGGATAACTTCACAAATATGGTTAACAGGTGAAAAGCCAGAAGGGATTTTACTTCCATGAATTGTCCTGTTGAACCATAATTTTTAAACACAAGAAGCTGAAGGAAGTGACTAAATATTAGCTTACGTTTTAGCGTTCGTTTAGCTCTGAAGCTGAAGTAATCCATGGAAGCTCATTTTGCCTACTTTGGCAGAAAATAAAACCACTGAAAACCAGAAAATATTGGCTTTGGTGTCATCCTAAATATAGTTGAGCTGTTTGTGCTAAGCAAATTGAGAGGAAAAATGGAAGGGGCTAGTCTAGGTGTCAATGAAATATTTTGCAGTTGGTGAAGATTATTGTGCTGTTATACAAAAGGATTTTCTACCAGGGCTGGCAAAGGATATGAGTATACTGAGATTTTCAGATGCCTTATGAGTTCTGAAACGCCGTATCCTAAGTACAATGTTTTATATTTGCAGTGATAGTGAGCTGGAAGTGCAGAGGATTACAGTGTTTTTGCTTTTTAAAATATCTTTAGCTCATGTTTTATAAATAGTTCTCCTAATAAAATTTTTTATATTCTCTGGAAATTAGTTGCCTTTCAACAGCATTTCAGATTTTTAAGAAACTCATTTAAGTTGATTTACATCACAGGCAAGAGTTTTTGAACGCAAAGGTTCATTCACAACTAAGACTAATATTTAAACTTCTATAAAAAGTGCTAGCCTATTTTTTTAATAGCAATATCTTGCTTGCAGTATATATTATCTTTTTTAAATAATATTTCTTTCAGTAGCAAACATACTTTTTTTTTGTCTTATGCAAACACTGTGGTCAGTCATACAAACAGTAATCAAGTTAAGACAAAACTTTTCAAATGGACTTACGTTTCATTTTAAAAATTTTCTTAATTTAATGTGCTGCAAATATCTGAACTAATGGGCTTCAGGCATAACTATAACTTTTTCCCTGAACTGGATTTACATGATTCAAGACATGCGTTTTACCTTTTTCTTTATCAGAATTAGTGTAAGTGTAATCCCATCTTTCATAACATGAAATTTTATTAAGAATTTCAAAATACAAATGACACTTGGTAGAACTGTTTTAGAGGTAGTTTAAGCATCACCTTCTTTTAATACAGTGCGTTATTAGTAAAAGAACTGATAAAGCTATAACTATATTCTTATTTGAAGATACTCTTTCTAGAAACCTATAAAATAATGAAGAACAGAGAAAGTAGACTAACAAATGGTTATTCACTTTTTTTATAAAAGAATATTGGAATTGGTATGTTTTCAGGTAGGTCGTTTAAAGCAAATGAAAGGGAGTATGAATAGTAAAGAAGAAAATTATGTAGTTCATTGCCAGGGAATGTTCTGGTTCCCCCTCCCTCAGCAATTACATACATTTAAGGAAGAAAGGTCTCCACTGGACACTGTTGATATTTCTGGCTCTGTGAGTCCCTAAGTAAGTAAATGTGGAATGTGGGAGAAATCAGAGTAAGATTTATTCCATGTTTCCCTTGTTTTCTTTTCCTTTCCCTTAAATTTTGACTATTGGACTGTGTGGGATACAGGGTGTGTGTTGGAAAAATGGCTCTCTTTCATGCTACTTTATGGCCATTCTTATGCCATGTTCTCTATAACATGGACAGAGAATATAGGAAGTGATGTCAGTGAGCTACTGTGCTGTTACTGGAGATTAAGATAACGAAGGTTAAGAAACAAATAATACAGTCTTCATATGTGGATGAAATAATGGGAAACCTTTAGATACTGTAGAGGAAAAGATGATTTTAAAATAAGTTAAATATGATGTAAATAACAAATTGTATATGGCAAGGAAGAATATAGAGTAGAAATGGAACAAGGAAAGATAAAAACTCGGTAAATCAGTACTCAGCCAAAGATGGGCACTGTCCTGGGTTCGACTGTGATAGAATTAATTTTCTTCCTAGTAGCTGGTATAGTGCTGTGTTTTGGATTTAGTATGAGAATAATGTGATAACACACTGATGTTTTAGTTACTGCTAAGCAGTGTTTATACTAAGTCAAGGACTTTTCAGCTTCCCATGTCTGCCAGGTGCACAAGAAGCTGGGAGGGAGCATAGTCAGGACAGCTGATCCAAACTGACCAAAGGGCTATTCCATACCATATGACGGCATGCTCAGTATAGAAACTGGGGGGAGTTGGCCAGGGGGCAGTGATTGCTGCTCGGGGACTGGCTGGGTGTCAGCCGGCAGGTGGTGAGTGGTTGCATCACTTGGGTTTTTTTCCCCCTGGGTTTTGTTTCTCTCTCTCTCTCTCGTTATTTTCCTTTTCATTACAATTTTTATTATTGTCGTTGTTGTTATTATTATTATTATTATTATATTTCAATTATTAAGCTGTTCTTATCTCAGCCCACAGGTTTTCTTACTTCTGCTTTTCTGCTTCTCTCCCCCATCCCACTGGGAGGGGGGAGCGGGAGCGAGCAATTGTGTGGTGCTTAGTTGCCGACTGGGGTTAAACCACAACAGTCACTCAGCCCTGCAGTGGAAAATGTTGTGGAAATGTAACTCTGGAGTAGGGTCATGGAAACGTAACTCATTTGTCTTTTTGCAGAAAGATGTCAATGAGAATATTGGTGAGTGTATTGGCCAATGTATCTTCTTTTTTGAAATGCAGCATCTCTAGGAAGACATCACAATCTTTATAGAACATTATTTCAGCATTTATGTAGAATAAAGATTTGCTTTAAATACTTGAAGTTATCATTGGAGATCTCCAGGTAAAATACCAAACAGTCTGGACAATTTTGCTTATCAGAGGTTTGTGCCAGCAGTGGAGCTTATGGCCTACTGAAATGAAGAGATGTGGATGATGGTATTTCTAATTACACAAGCTTGTATCCAACTTGTCAGTTTCTTGTATTACTTCTCTCAAAAGAAGAATGTGTTCAGCCAGGGTAAAAATGTGAAAAAGTTTCTAGGAAACTTGGAAGTAAGAGTAATTTTATCTTATGCATAAAAAAAAAAAAAGAAAATATTTCTTTCCTTCTGGACACTGATATTAGTGATTTAGAGACTGGAACAGTACTATTTTAAGAGCACAGAAACTACAGAGCATAGTTTTGTGCTATAATCAAACTCTGCTGCTGAGAAACATTACTATGTCACAAGAAAAGAACTATTGGCCATTGTTAGATCAATAGATCACTTTCATCATTACGTCTATGGGAGAAAGTTTATTATTCGAAATGATCCTACAGCTGCCCAGTGGCTGTTGAGAGTCCAAAGCCTAGAAGGACAATTGGCTCACTGGTTCCACAAAATAAAGCAGTAGGATTTCATCTTTCAGTATCTTCATGGGAAAAGTAATGAAGATGTTGATGCCTTATTAAGGACACTGTGTTTGTGTACTTTAAGCATTACCTGTGCAAAGAAATTAAAGAGTTTTCATCCGCAGGCAAAGATTCGTCATGTGCCAGTTTTCTAGAAATATTTCCTTTAAACAAAACAGAAAGAAGAACTACAAGTACAGCTGTGTATGAAGCTAATGACACAATTATGAAATGATTCATTACAAATAAATCTCAAGAAGCCCTGCTCAAGAATCTTGTGTTATCTGTCTGATTTAGCTATTCTTGAAATGGATCTCCCATGAGCTTGCTTATTTGACTGGATACTACTCCAAAAAACAAATAAATGTTGGCAGTGACCAGACAATACATAAGAGAGAAATTGCAGTAATGTTAAAATAAACCATTAATTTAAAAAGACTACGGATTTAAGTGAGTACCATACCTGAATGACAGCCAGTGGTTCTCAGTAATCTACAAATGGTTATGAGCAGTTATTTTTTTAGGATGCTGATATCATCTGAAAAATGATTATTTTTTTAAAATTTTTTTTTAAAAAGAATGCTGGTAAATCATGTGCTACAGTTGGATTTTATGTTACTTTTTACAGATGTATCTTGTTGGATTACAACTGGAAAGGTTATGTTTCAGAACTGGGTGTCTCACTTTTGTGTTACTTTCCTAAACATTCTTAAATCCACCCTAATCCTGCTTAATAAAAAAAAAAGTTCAATTTCTAACAGTACTAATATAAAATTCCCACATGTACTTTGCAAAACGTTATAATTGCATTTTAACAGTGGTCATAATAGATCATAGGATTCCATATGAAATGACAGATAAGAAAAAAAAAACCACAACACACAGGAAATTAAAAAATTTCCAAGTGCTGTTTTTACTTATGGTAATAGTAGATACATATTGTCCGTCCGTCCCCCCCCATGTTGTGTGTGGTCCCCCCCCCCCCCCAGTTAGTGTCACAATACATCCTTTTAGATCTGGTCAAAAGGACAAACAAACAAATTTTTTTGCCTGTGTATAAACCCAATTTTTATAAAGTAAAGTCTGTGCAATAACTGTGTAGTTTTTGTTTAATAACCTTACACTTGGATTTTGAAATTTTGAAACTTGTGGCTTTCAAATTTGGGTAAGCTTGGATTCTGTGGGGGGTTTTTTGTTTTGTTTGTTTTTGCTTTGTTTTTGTATCCATAGTAAAGTAATAATATTTCCTTTATTAAGTGAAATTCTGTGAGCTTGGTTTTGAGTCAGCATTATGAAGGATCTGTCAAGATGAATGAGGTGTCTCTTTTCTGATAAAACCAAATATTGCTGCTTTCTTTTTGTAGTCTGGTTACAATAACTTTTTCTTAATTGTCTGCACAAATAATCTTTAATTCTTACACTTCTAGAACAGGAATGTTAATTTGTCATTATCAGGAAACCATAAATTACACTGCCTCTGAATATGATAGAAATCTAAACTGTAATCCTCATTTTTGATAATTCTAAGTGTTCAGAAATGTCTTTTCAAATATTCCTTTAGAGACTAAGAAAACTCTGCAAGTTACTTCAGGTCAAGTAGAATAGCAACAGTTAATATGTTAATAATTTACCAAAGAACTCCTTGTGGGGATATTGTTGTGGAAGAAGGATGTCCTAAAAGTCATGTAGAATTAGGCATTCTTTTGTGCATATATGAAGCTATTCAAGAATAGTTGTTCCAGAGTTGTTGTGTAAGAACACCACATGTGAGGGCCAAAGGTATTTAGCACTGGTTTCAGTAAATCCTACAGACTAGTTCTATACCTAATCCATATTAATAGTGTTTCAGCAAATTTAAAATTATGAGACAGAAGTTTCTAGACCGAGATTACAAAGTTCTAGCAAAAACAAAGATGTGTGATTTGGTGATGAAATTGTGCATCATCTGAGATGTGACAGATGAGCTGTCTAAAATGTAGAAATCACTGGCTAAAGAATTGTCCATCAACCCTTCAGATATGGTGAATATATAAAATCATTGATCCTGCTATGAAACAGATATAGAAAAGTTGTATCACATAATATAATAATTTCTTATTAGCAGTTTCTTATTTTAAAATAATATAAATAGATAAAAATGGTTCTTAGGAAAAATTCTATTTTGAATTGAATAATTTTAATAGGACTCTTTATACTTACTAGGAAGATGATTGGTAAGAAAAATGTAGCTACACATAAACTGGAATGCTGCTTCTAGATTCAATTACTTTTTTTTTTTTTTCCCCCTGAAGTGGTCATAAACTATCTTGGCTCTATTCCCACCCACTTTTTTCCCCCTTTGCTTCCTCTTTCCAGTTAATGATCTATAATGCAATGAAAGGTTACACCTGGAATGTTTTGAAAAGTAACTCAATGCTTTTATAAACACATTTCAGAGAAACTGGATAACATTGTGTATTTTTCACTGACATATTTTATCCGTTACCTTATCACTTCATTAGGCTTTGTTCTTATAAAAACCTGCAGGACTTATTTAAATTTGTCATCCTGAAAGTAAAAATCCTCACAATGAAAACTTTAAATAATAATTTGCCATTTTAGAATGCATTTTAAGTATATTTTGTATTTAGAGAAGTGGGTTTTTTTTATATGGAATCATAATAGAAATGACTTTCCTGTAAATCAAGTCAATGTTTGTTGCACAAGCATTTTATGTATAAACCATTAAGACCTTGAATCAGTGAAAAAATGCATATTATAACAGGTATCACCTGATTTCAATAGAGCACTACCATGGTTCAAGCTAGGTAACTTGCTTGGTGTGGCTCTTGAATACTTCCTCCCTATTTGAATTTCATATAAGAGCATCTCACAGATGAAAGCATTGGGAATTGAACTAACAGAGTATTTATTTATGTTTGAAATAAGAGAAGGTAGTTTTTTTACGTCTGTGTTATTGTAGTGAATCTAAAGTGAAAGAAGTATTTTCCATCTTTGTGCAGAGGTAAGAAGAATGGGACCACATTCTGAGTTCTGAGGGATTTGGTACAAGGAACACTCCACCCAACTGAGAGGGCTAATTTTGTTGGGTTTGGGGTTTTTTTATTGTTGTTTTGTTTTGATTTTGTTTTAAGTTTTTCTAAAATTGGTTTAGGCAGAGATGACATTACCTCACTGTAACTGAGGCCTTATCCTAAGGTGTTTTAACATGACAGATCCTGATGGAGTAATCCAAGAACGATGAATGCATTTTCCACACCTGCCATTTGTGCTTGAGCATGCACTTGGTGATGTAGCCACGCTGAAGACCATAGAACACCTTACTGTTATTCTGAGAGGACAGAACACACAGAAGTTAACATTTAACATTAATCCTTCCTTGCTTTATCAACGATGTGGTATTCAGATGAGGAAAACAGTACATATGACAGTGGTTGATTTTACTACTGCTTTGTTATTAAAGCTTTTCTTCTCTCAGACTTGGCATGTTGAATCTGACTACTAGGAGATCAGTTTTCCCTCACATTTTAGCATATTCTGTTGCTGAAATAACGTCAAAGGCAGGCATTCTGCTCAGAGGGGATTTTATAACTGGATAAAGAGCAGTAAACAGAAAAGTTTACATCTGTTAAGGAATGTAAGTGTTGAAGGATTAATTGCTCACCTTGTGTTAAAGAGTCAGGAAATGTTAATGACAAGTTGGAATATGGATCTGCAGGGTAATCTGAAGTTTCAGTATTTATTCCTGCTTATACTTTTCTATTTTTGCAATATATTGCAAAAGGGTATTTCAATTTTTAAAGGAAAAATAAGCAGCCAGTATTTTGTATTTCAGATTATTTTGTAACTAATCGAACCACAAGTATATTAAGCATTTGTATCTATATTGCACATATTTGTATATATATTTTATATAAAGTTTAAAACACACTTAGAGATTAAAACTCATTGGCTAAAGTGACATTTATATCTAGTGTATACTTGTGCAACAATCTTGATGTAGAATTTCGCCCAGAACATTTTAGTTATTTTATAAAACGACTTTGACTTACACTCCTCTCATACAGTATAATTCTCTCCTGGAATCCTAAATTTGGATTAGATTTTTCCCTACTTAAATCAAGGCTCACTAAACACCAGAGGTCAGTTAATCTTTTGTACAGTTCCAGGGATGTCAATAAGAGTGTTTTGAGTCTGATCAAGCAGCAGGAAAGATTGCATAGCGTGACCTGATTTTTAAGGGGGTTGAGCACTTGTTATTCCTATTGATGGGAAGTGGCAACACTTTGCAGTGACTCTTGAGTAGGTATATGGAACTTTGCAACAGAAAATTTAAAGATGAAGATTTTACATTTCTTAAATTTGGTATAATTCATATTTCTACTAGCTGCTAAAGTAACCAGATCTGCTCACTTACAAGTTTCTCTGTCTCAGTAATGGCTGGATAATTTCACAGGGTTTTGAAAACTGCCTTTGCTGTTAAATCTCTTTCACAGGTGGTCTAGCCTATGGAAAAAAATAGCATATCCAATTCAAAATTGTTTATCCAGTTTATTAGGGCAAAGGCATTTGGGATGGTAGTTTTGAATTACCTGTTCCTTGTTCCGAACCTTTAATACAAATGGCCATTGGTATGTGTCCATAATTAAGTCCTGCAGTCATGTTTATACATAAACCTTCCCTGGAAGTGTATGTACAAATAGACACACACTGCTCCTAAAACAATTATGGCTTTATAACACAATGGTATAATGCTTCTTAAGGGAAATAGAATCTGAAAATCATATATTTGATTTTTACCCAGGTTCAAGGCTTTCACGAATCTAGGATGATCCTATATGTTTACAGGCTTGTCTTAGAAAAGTATACCCTACATGGCTAGATGAACTATGAAACAAATCAAAGTTAAATATTCACAGCAATATTATTAAAAATTTTGCTTTACATCTTAACTTTACAATTATTGATTAGAAGCTTAATGCAGTTTCCAACTTCAGAAAAGATTCTGCAATTTCCAAGCCAAATTTATGAGAGTATATTCAACTAATAAAATAGGTTCAAAAAATCCCTCTGTGTTGTTTAAAGCAAATATTGTGGACTCTATTTCTCTTAGTGTATCTGTTTCATAAAATAAATGTTATTTTGAAGCATATATATCAAATCAAACCAGATGGATCTAGAAACAAAGCATATGGGTATACATATGCTAAAATGTTCTTTAGAATGAACCTCTTATGAACCCTGATATATAATTGTTGGGAAATACAACATGCTCTACTGGTAGAGTTACATTTGTTGACTTTTTAGATATGAATGGAAATATAATACATATTTAAAAACAAAATTTTACTTTTAAAACATAAGATCAGTGAGTGTGGGGAACTTACTAGCAAATTTTTCAACAGTACTTTTTAATGAATACACTTTTCAGTGTATGTGTAGAGAACATTACATGAAAAGAACTTTTTTCTGCTCTTAAGCTGGCTGAAATGTAGGCAGTAAAATATGAAATATCTTCAAGCAGTAACTAAATAATATAAGCTTTTGTTTTCATTTGCAAAATGTGCTACTATTCTGTGACTATTTTTGGCTGTTTCCCTCTTATCTTGATCTTGGAACACCTAAGTGCCAACATCTCAATATGCACATAGAGCAGCCTGCATAACTCATTTCACAATGAATTGAATTAGTCTTTATGTATGAGGGAAATCTCAGGAACAGATAATTTGGCAGGGTTTTTACAATAAACACATTATTTTCCATAAATAGATATATATTTTCTATTATTTCTTTTTCAGAGGAAATAAATGCTTTCAAATTAGCATATTGCTTCTCTTATAACATGCTGGTGAATGTCTACGAGATTCCAATGGTGGAGTTTCCCTTCTGCACTGTGGCTACTTTAAATAAATGAATATTACTATACAACTGCAACCACTTATTAAGAGTTGAGTAATGAATAATAGCTTCTGGACTTCTCTGTTCCCTTTTTTGTTTTATATTCCATTTCCATTAATTTCTTTCTTCATTAATCCCACAGCTTTATCCATCCTTCGCAATTTCAAGCCAGAGAAAACAAATTAAGAAAAAAAAAAAAAGTTAATTGACTTTATTTGCTTTAATGCTGCTAGTCCATATTATCTGCTCTCTTAAATTGAGTTTGGGATTGCCAGCTTTAAGGGTATTACACTGCATTTTGGGATGCTGCCAGCATATCCTGAGCAAATATATTTAAATCAAAGCTAAGCTGCTTAAAATATTCATGTTATGCTCTTAGTATGGTTCAGGGAAATGTGAAACCGTTTAAGACTTGCAAACCTGTTTTATGGCCAAAAATGTATTTGAACTGTCAGGCATATAGCCTAAATTGATAGTCTCTGTTAACTTTTTTTAATAGGGAATGGTTTCATTGTTTTATTAGCAATGATACATTCAGGGGCTAATTAATTTGAAATTTGTGGCATAACACAACTATATTATTTATAGAGGTAAAGAAAAACATTTTTAACTGAAAACAGTTGTGGGAAAAGGAATATTCTGAAGACATAAAATCATGCATGCAGGGAAAATGCACGTTTGTTTTGAACAGTTAAACACATTTGTTTTATGCATTGCACTTTTATGCATTGCAGGGAACTTTGAATATCAAATTCAATAATACACTAATTCAAAAGTCAATGTATTTTTAAATAGTAAAAGAGAAATATCTTTGAGTATATATTATATTCTGGGGAGAAATACATCCTGCAAGAGAAGCAAGACCAGGAATTTTAAAAGCTTTTGATGAAAAAGCTTTGAAATAACATGTTTAAGCCAGGTACTAATTTGTCTTTGTGCATTTTTTTTTCTTTTTTTCAGTAAAATAATGTGTCTGCTCACAAACTGGCCTATGATAATCTTGCAGAAATCTAGTTTTTCTTCAGTTCTGTCCTACAGTGACATGAAAAACAGTTGCTGTTAAGGTCAGCTGAATTTTGTGGAAGATTGACAATGAATATTCAACTATCTACCAAAAGCTAGATGTTGAATAAAGAGTGCTTTTTTTTTTTTTTTTTAAATGTGGATATCGCTTTAGAGAAACAAGTTGTAAAACGATGTGGTATCATCTCAAAAATTTAAATACAATGCAAGCTATCAGTGTTTGATTTACTACTAACTAATTAATAAAACAAAAGTATTGGCTAGAAACTACAGGCCCTATTCATCCAAAGATGAGTAATACATTTTTATATAATCATATCATGTTACTTAAAACTAACAATCTAGAGTCATACTTTCAGTTTCACCCTAAGTCCTTTGTAATCTAAACTGGATACAATATATTTCTGTAGTTTAAAAGAGTGCTATCTAACTAAGTTTTGTTACTGCAGACTATTAATTCTTAAATTTTGCCTTAATTTTCTTACGATGAGCCTAAATGTGAGCAACTGACTAGGTGGAAGACTTGTTCTGGGAACCGAGTTAGTCAGGGACTGTTAGATTGTTGGACTGTGAAATTATGAGGCAAAATATGTTGTTTGTCTTCCAACTATTCATCAAAAGCAATTACAGGCCATATTTTCTTACTGTCTAAGGGAGTATATTGCTACAGAATCCAACAAAAACCAAATTTGTTTTGAGAGTTATAAAAGTCTGGATTTATTCTACAATGTGCCTATGTAGGTGTCTGTCTACCAGTCTGTCTGTCCATCTCATACAGAAAAAGATAGTTGAAAAGCTAAAGCAAATAATGACAGGGGGCAGGGGTGTGTGGGGGAGAGGGCTAAATCCCAGGCCCTGTCCAGTTCCAGCATTACCCTGTGGATGTATCTTTTAAGTGACAACCACCTCAGAATAGATTGTCCAGTCTGGGGAAAGGAGAAGGTGTGACATAAACGTCTTAAGCCTACAGTTGAAGTGTGTGCATTTGCAAACAGGGACATGTGTGCATATATAGGCATAACACTTTACTCTATTTCTCCAGCATCTCCAGGTGTTCTCTTAGTTTAGATTTTTGATGAAATTTTGATTCTGTACTTTCAGCTCTGTCTGTGTATAAATGTGCATAGACATACATACATACCCATTACATATACATATATGTAAACCTCAGTTTCTAATCAGTACCTAATGCTAGCTTCCACCACCCAGCTGGGGATGGTTTTGGTTTCACTGTCTCCTGACCTTCATTTTCAGCAAAATTCCTTTATTGCTCTCCTTTGAGACTTCCTTAAAACTCTCCTGTGACACAATTCTTTCCAGTGGTTAGCTTCCCGTGTTCAGAACTCACTATCTATCATTTAACTCACTTTTTTTTTTTTGGTTGTTGTATTCATTATCTGTCCATGCCCATATACTGGCTTTCATTTTTACTAGAAACTAAATGCTTTTGTTCTGCTTGCAGAGTATCTAAGTACTGCATTGCATTATTACTGGTCTCTATATTAGCCTGATGGTTATATGCTCCCAAGGCATCTAGAAGGTGATGCTTTGAACCCCCTTACTATAAGGAAGGTATTGAACCTGCATGTCTGCCTCCCCAGAGAAATTATGTCTCTGCAAGATTACTATATAAAAGATAGCCATGATCACAAGGTAAAAATACGCAAATAAAACCAGGAGATGGATCATGCTTATGGATTCCAGTTTCTACTAGGTTTTGTAACTGTGGGCTGAAGGAAAGTGTCTGTGCTTCAGGAAGGGGCAGAATTTCAGGTATATCCCAGTCTATTACTTATCTTAGACATGGCTTTCCTTATCCTGCGTCATCTCATCAGCTACCTGTTAGGAATCATTGGGCTGCTAATCCTGATCACGTAGTGGGCTCCTTAAATTACTCGGGGATTGTAAGTGTGGACTTTACCCTGAGGCTAGGCTCTGAAATCCCTATGTAGATCTAACCTTTACTTGTATTTTACTTCCAAAATGAATGCACTGTTTTACTGGGTCACATTTCTCTCCTCATTATACCAGTGTAATGTCATTGCAGGCATGACAGCAGCACTACTGTAAATCAGAGTAAAACTTGCCCAGCATCTTTAATGGATGTTCCATTTCATTCACATTATATTCATCTTTTAAACTACTTTTCAGATATAATCTTTAATTTCCTTTCTGGATAACTGCATAGAAATTCTAAACAGCATGTAAGGCTGGAGTAGCACACACTGCTGGCATCTAAAAACTAGGTAAATGATTAGTTCTAATGGATGATATGTGTGTATATATGTATTTAATGCACAAGCCTAGGCTTTCTCTCTTGTTCAGCTAATTTCTAGTAAGCACCATATCACTGGTAGTGTGAAATGGATCCGCTTGTTCACTTTGGCTTTCTGGAATGGATACACTGTGCAGACATGCACAGCCACTACTTTTATTTGCTATAAGGTCTCCCCTCATCTTCCTTTTCTCCAGGCTAAACAACACCACTTCCCTCAGCTGCTCCTCATAAGACTTGTTCTCCAGACCCTTCACCAGCTTTGTTGCCCTTCTCTGGACATGCTCCAGCACCTCAATGTCTCTCTTGTAGTGAGGGGCCCAAAACTGAACACAGTATTTGAGATGCGGCCTCACCAGTGCCGAGTACAGGGACACGATCACTTCCCTAGTCCTGCTGGCCACACTATTCCTGATACAAGCCAGGATGCCATTGGCTTTCTTGGCCACCTGGGCACACTGCTGGCTCATATTCAGGCGGCTGTCAACCAACACCCCCAGGTCCTTCTCTGCTGGGCAGCTTTCCAGCCACTCTTCCCCAAGCCTGTAGCGTTGCATGGGGTTGCTGTGGCCCAAGTGCAGGACCTGGCACTTAGCCTTGTTGAACCTCATACAATTGGCCCCAGCTCATCGATCCAGCCTGTCCAGGTCCCTCTGTAGAGCCTTCCTCCCCTCAAGCAGATCAACACTCCCGCACAACTTGGTGTCACCTGCAAACTTACTGAGGGTGCACTTGATCCCTTCGTCCAGATCATTGATAAAGATATTAAACAGGACTGTCCCCAACACAGAGCCCTGGGGGACACCATTTGTGACTGGCCGCCAACTGGAGTAAACTCCATTCACGACTACTCTTTGGGCCTGGCCATCCAGCCAGTTCTTAACCCAGTGAAGAGTACACCCATCCAAGCCATGAGCAGCCAGTTTCTCCAGGAGAATGCTGTGGGAAACTGTGTCAAAGGCTTTACTGAAGTCTAGATAGACAACAGCCACAGCCTTCCCCTCATCCATTAGGCGGGTCACCTTGTTGTAGAAGGAGATCAGGATGGTCAAGCAGGACCTGCCTTTCCTGAACCCATGCTGGCTGGGCTTGATCCCTTGGTTATCCTCTACATGCCATGTGATGGCACTTGGGATGATCTGCTCCATCAGCTTCCCCGGTACCAAGATCAGGCTGACAGGCCTGTAGTTTCCTGGGTCCTCCTTCCGGCCCTTCTTGTAGATGGGTGTCACATTTGCTAATCTCCAGTCAACTGGGACCTCCCCAGTTAGCCAGGACTGCTGGTAAATGATGGAAAGGGGCTTGGTGAGCACTTCTGCCAGTTCCTTCCGTACTCTCGGGTGGATCTCATCAGGCCCCGTAGACTTGTGAATGTCTAAGTGGTGTTCTCACTAATTCTGTTCTCACTAATTCTGCTTTCACATAAGGAAGTAGGACTTCTACTGACTTCAGTGAAAGTTCAGTGGCTGAAAGACTGCTTGCACAATGCTGGGCGGCCACTGCTTCCTGAACAAATGCAAAACTGAGATGTGAGCTTCCTGAATCTGATAGGTATGACAGAGAAGCACGTGAACATCTTTTAGCCCAATTTGATTCATAGTTTTACATCCATATACTTACAAGGTATGAATGAAAATATTTCATATGTGTCTGTATTAGTAGTTCATTTTTATTCTCCTCTCCCAAAAACACGCTCAGATTTCATATGTAGTTTCAGTCACATCTTTGCACACACATCTGGGCCTCAGGTTTTGATAATCAGTTTGAGTAGTCAGATAAACATATGACACTTCCAGAAACAAATCAAAATTCACATGGTTGTAAGATGCCTGCTGAGGCAATTGGCAGGATTTCCAACATTAACTCTCGGAACCAACTTGCCTGGAGATGCTTTGAAACACAAACCCACTACAAAGACCATGGTACCTCTCAGTTAAATACCTGCCCCAAGCTCTGTTTGTATTTGAATAGCCCTGTGAAGATTTCTAACAGCATTTAAAAGGTGAGCTGCTTATTTCCTTATAATTTTTTTCCATTATTTTATATAAGTTTATGTCTTGATCTATGTCATTTTCTTCTAGCATAAGGGATGGCAAGAAATTGAGTGATGTTCTATGTTGGAAGAATTGGCTGTCATTTAGTAACTTAGCACTGCAACAAAGGTTTTTTTTGACCAATGAAATAGATGTGAGATGCAAACTAAACTTGTAAATATTTTCAATTAAACAGAAAATATAAGGTCCCGAATATACATGCAAGAAATTCAAACAGCATCAAAATATTTTTATTTCAAACATGTATGAGAAAAAAGGGAAATACTGACTAGTTCTTTCCAGCATGTTCAGATTTTGTGATAGGTTATCCTAATCAGAGTCATGTTAATATTCCACTGTTTAATCCAATACCTAAATTTGAGGAACTGCATCCTGAAAAGGAGAGCCCACAGCCCTAGTTAGGTACTCAGGATCTGTATTGGGTACCTGGGGAGCAAGAGGAAGCCACAAAAACCAGCATATGATACAGTAAGCTGTTAAAAATGAGCAGAAAAGTGGGGAATGGCTTATGTCCTGGGATTAGACATTGTTCATAGCTATAAGGAAGTGGCTTAATGTCTCAAGGACTTTTTTTACAGTAGTCTACCAAAATGTATTTAAAAAGAAAAAAAAACCCAAACACTTTTATCACATTTTATTTGAAAGAGTAGTAGAGAAGATGTCCAGTTTTCATATAATTATTTAGTGGTTAATGCATTCATACAGGATCCTGTAGTTCTGAGGTCAATTTTTGCTTATGTATGAGGGGGATTTAAACCCACATCTGCTGCAAACCTACTGCTGATGCTGTCTTAGCTTTTGTACTCTAATTAATGATTTATTGAGGCAGAGACTGTAAGAGGGAAAGTTACTTTCTAGCTTAGCAGTTAACAGACTTGCTTGGAAGAGTCCTGGACATAAAATAACTTTTTTATCCCTTGACTGTTAAAGGGATAATAATCCTTGAGGCAAAAGACTGAGCCCCATGACTCCTCCTAATCTGTCGAGTTTTATACTGCTCTTTCTTCCTCTGCTGGTCTTTTCAATCTTGAACACTCTTATGTAAAACAGAAATGCTTCAACAGAAGGGATTAAAGACATTCCCCAATTCTATTACCTTTGAATTTTCAATAATTTGATGGTTAAGACAATCAGCTTCAGGTTTAAACATAGATTTAAATTCTTGTAAGGTTGAGGCAGGTGAGCGTATTAAGCACTGGGAAAAGTTAGGGAAGCCATCTCTTCCTCTGGCTGTTGTGGTATTTTGTGTGAAGCCAAATCCAATAGGCGTGCTCTAACACCACCTATCAGATTAAGCACTGCAGACAAAACAGACGAAGGAATTGCTCATCTATTTATGCACCCTAGTAGGTCTAAGCCTGACTTGAGTACTGAGCTCTCTTGCTGCTGTTGAGCTTGAAGTTCTTCCAGGCATGCACAAAAGCAGAACCTTTGGCAGGTTGGAAAGGTTAAAACAAGAAACAGGCATTACTGGTTTTAGGTATTAAAGAATTAGATGATAGAATTAGATGGCAACTCAGTGGGGTGAAGACTAGAATTTACGCATTTGGACTTGGGGTACAGTAATTACTAGATCTGTATATTAGAAGAAAAAATAAAAGCGAGAGCATTGTTTTTATTGAACTAAAGAAAGCAACATAAAAGTAATGTTAACAATGTCAAGTGTTTTTACAGTAAGATACTTTATAATTTATTTGTTTTAATAACAACGGTTTGGCAATTTTTTCAAGCTACTTTATGAAATTGATATATGCATTGACGCTGCTATAATCAGCAAAGTCAATGAGAACCACGAAGCCTTACATATGCAATGTTCCCACAAGATGTTTAGTATGTTAACATTAACAACAACTATACCCACCAATATATACTGAAATACATGGAAGTACTGTCTACCAAACCAATGTGGCTGATGTATATGTAATATACAGCATAAAAAGACCTTGACAAATCTCAATATGTTAAGTTTTGTTGTCACAGTCATTCTTACCTACTTTGTCAGTATTAAGCCTCTTCATTTTGTGCAAATACCTCCAGATGCAATTACAATAGGAGGACAAGGCGCACATGTGTGCAGACAAGGTAAATCTTGCCAAGAATGGTCAGAAGCACTGGAGGCTGCACACTCCTCCCATACTTGAACAGCTAACTGTACACCCTCTCTTCCATGCAGAAGTTTATCAATAGCAAAGCATGGGTTAAAGGTACTTACAAAAGGAAGACCAGTTGTAAGACACATATAAGTCATTTGCAACTAGATAGGAAAAATATTATAGATATATAATTTACACATATACGTCAAAATCATATTGTGTAAATGGAAATTGTTCTTGATCAGTAAATTTACTACTCTAGAACAGACTGATAATTTGAGAGTGAATGTGGAGTAGTCTTTAGGCAGATTCAGAATATCAAACAGCTTTCGACATCAAAAGCAAAGACAAACTCTGAGATTATTGGCTATTTTGGGACTGATACAGTTCTTTTTTCCATGGAAAACACTGAAAAGACTTATTTTTATTGTATTTGTCATGTCTCCTTGATCCTCTTTCTCCTTCTGTCTCAAAACCCCATGGCTTTCAGTCAATGTCTCTGACCATTCTTTTGAGTGACTGGGAGTTCTGGTTACTTGCTAGCAGGTTTTCAGCTGCTGGGATGAACCTGATTTACAAAGAAGTATTATAGAAATAAACCGTATAAGAATTAGCTACTAAAAAATCATAGGGGAAAAAGCCCTCAAACCAAAGTTAGAGGTGACAAGTTTAATTACCTTTAATACAGAAATCACTCATAAAAGCATAAAGCAATCAAGGTATAATTATTTTTTCTTATGTTAAGGTCCCAAAAAATTTCTGTATAACATAAAAGATCCTATATTATTATTTAAGAGATTTGTTGCACTGAAGATTGTCAAAATAATAGATCAGTTTCACACAGCCCGAATAGATGTTTGAATTGAGGTTATAGGGATGAGTGCAATGCACGACAGCTTCTTTGAAATTCTATATTGTATGTCTAGACAGAACCCAAGTTATCATATTGCCTATGTATTTGATATTCTGAAGATTGTTTTGGGAAAGCATGTATTTCATTCCAGGTATGTAGTAAAATGTGAATACAAAAGAATACTGATGGTAAGTTTAAAAACTCCTTCCTCTGGAAAAACAAACAAACAAAACCCCAAGGTTATCTCTTCTGGGAAAGGATCTCAGAACTAGTTAATAATAGATATGTGAGACTGAGCGATTTCATTGAGGTGACTAGCACAATAACAGCAAAAGTAGTTTATAGCATGCTATATCTATACAACAGTCAACAAATAATGGAATATGAATTTCTTTACTTACATTCATAAGTCAGGAATAAACATGCTGTCAGCCAAATTAACTTCCTGTGTGAGGCAAATCATTCCTCTGTTGACATTTTGCCTTAAAAATCATAGATATAACAACAAAATGGCATTTGATGTTTATGAAGGATATAGAAAATGGTATTTACTTTTGCAGAATATAAACTGTTACAATAGAAAGATTTAAGCATAAACTTTGCTCTAATGAGAAGGCATGCTCTAATGATTAAGACTTTTTTTTTGTTGCTGGCTCGTTATGATGTTTTCTTACATGGAAACGAAATACAGGTCATTTTTAAAAAAATTAATTGCACATTCTTAGATTATGAGAAAAGTTTGAAGCTGAAATATTTCATGCATTATAAGGCAGCTGTTGCTAAAACAAACAAAAAAGTGTCATTGAATATGAATATTAACTTTGAGAGAAGTAGCTGCAGGAAGGGGATAGTGCTGCAAACTTGCTTGGTTTTGGGTAACAAATCCCCTGGCATTGCCAAATTGTCAAAAATATTTTCTAGCCCCCTTAAAAATGTTAATTCCGTTTGGACTGTATATCAAAGAAGAACTCAAATTATTTTCACTGGAATTGTAACTCTTGTAGCTTGCTATCACTGTGTTATTTTACTAACGCTCATTTTCATGTGTCTGTGTTTTGGTCTGAAAACCAGAAGAGAGAACCAGAATTATACTCCTCTGTTTTATAGACCATAAGCTTATGAGAAATGCTGCCGAGTACATATGTTGCCAAACCTAACAGACCTTCGGAAATATTGTGAAATTGCATATTTATTTCTAAATACACTTATTTTTGAAAAATAAGACATTTCTTTTCAAATGCAAGTAACATAAGATTTTATAAATCTATTACAGAATCATATAGGTTGGAAAAGACCTTTAAGATCATCGAGTCCAACTGTAAACCTAACACTACCAAGACCACCACTACACCATGTCCATAAGCACCTCATCCAAACGTCTTTTAAATACCTCCAGGGATGGTGACTCAACCACTTCCCTGGGCAGCCTGTTCCAATGCTTGATAACCCTTTCACTGAAGTAAAATTTCCTAATATCCAGTCTAAACCTCCCCTGGCACAACTTGAGGCCATTTCCTCTTGTCCTGTCACTTGTTACCTGGGAGAAGAGACTGACACCCACCTCGCTACAACCTCCTTTCAGGTAGCTGTAGAGAGCGATAAGGTCTGCCCTCAGCCTCCGCTTCTCCAGGCTAAACAACTCCAGTTCCCTCAGCTGCTCCTCATAAGACTTGTTCTCCAGACCCTTCACCAGCTTTGTTGCCCTTCTCTGGACACGCTCCAGCATCTCTCTTGTAGTGAGGGGCCCAAAACTGAACACAGTATTCGAGGTGCGGCCTCACCAGTGCCGAGTACAGGGACACGATCACTTCCCTAGTCCTGCTGGCCACACTATTCCTGATACAAGCCAGGATGCCATTGGCTTTCTTGGCCACCTGGGCACACTGCTGGCTCATATTCAGCCGGCTGTCAACCAACACCCCCAGGTCCTTCTCTGCCTGGCAGCTTTCCAGCCACTCTTCCCCAAGCCTGTAGCGTTGCATGGGGTTGCTGTGGCCCAAGTGCAGGACCTGGCACTTAGCCTTGTTGAACCTCATACAATTGGCCCCAGCTCATCGATCCAGCCTGTCCAGGTCCCTCTGTAGAGCCTTCCTCCCCTCAAGCAGATCAACACTCCCGCACAACTTGGTGTCACCTGCAAACTTACTGAGGGTGCACTTGATCCCTTCGTCCAGATCATTGATAAAGATATTAAACAGGACTGTCCCCAACACAGAGTCCTGGGGAACACCGCTTGTGACTGGCCGCCAACTGGAGTAAACTCCATTCACGACTACTCTTTGGGCCTGGCCATCCAGCCAGTTCTTAACCCAGTGAAGAGTATGCCCGTCCAAGCCATGAGCAGCCAGTTTCTCCAGGAGAATGCTGTGGGAAACCGTGTCAAAGGCTTTACTGAAGTCTAGATAGACAACAGCCACAGCCTTTCCCTCATCTACTAGGCGGGTCACCTTGTTGTAGAAGGAGATCAGGATGGTCAAGCAGGACCTGCCTTTCCTGAACCCATGCTGGCTGGGCTTGATCCCTTGGTTATCCTCTACATGCCATGTGATGGCACTCGGGATGATCTGGTCCATCAAGCTTCCCTGGTACTGAGGTCAGGCTGACAGGCCTGTAGTTCCCTGGATCCTCCTTCTGGCCGTTCTTGTAAATGGGCATCAAGTACTATTAATAATTGATTCCTTCTTCCTGTTTCATAATAATTAGGGCAAGTTGATGGGCAATTGCAAGGGTTCAAAAAAATATTAGGCTGTTCATATAACATTAACTTTAATTAACATTCCCAGAATTAAAATAAGTTTCACCAAACTGTGGGAACACTGCAGCAGAATACTTTTTTACTCTGAGTTCAGCTTACCTTGGATTTTTGGATAGATTTGTGAAAAGTATCAGTCTTTTGCGTGATACCTCCTGAAGTAAATCCTTTGCACAAACTTTGACTTGATTAAAATGGGCATTCTGCTATCTTTTAATATGCAAATTTATAAGGCACCAGCATAGTGTAAAACAGCAGTCTTAACAAAAAGAAGAGCTCCTTCACTTTAGAAGTGTAACACCTTATAATGTGCATGAATGACATCATTGGTTGAGAAATTTGGTTTGAAGATATCAGTTTGGAAGATAGATTATGCAGGATATTGCAGTGGTATCATGATTTTGGTTGAGATTCTCCCTATTATGTATGGATGCGGTAAGAGACTTGTGTTACAAAACAGAGAAAGAAATTGCCAGGAATTCTAATTATAAAAGTTATTATTTTCTCATAGAAAATAATTAGTAATAATTAGTAGAAATATATTACCAATAATGAAAAAAACAGAGGCTGGCAGGTGTCTTTACCAGTCATTGAACCAGCAGGACAGGATTTTACTCTAAACTTTCTTTTGGAAGTGGCAGGAACTTCACAGAGGACTGACATTTAAGCTGAAGATTAAACAAGAGAACTAATGTTCTCAATTTTAAAGGGCAACCTTTGGTAAAGTAAGAGAACTGGCTTGGGGTAGTCAGCTGGAATGAGGAAGCATAAGGATAAAATGAAAGTTGTTCAAAGTCAAGATGAATCAGACCTTACAAAAAAATCAATATGAAAAGTTTTCTTGGCTTTATAAGTAAATAATAATAAAATATAAAGTTTAAAACACCTAACAAAAAAAAAACTTGATGTGAGCTGTTTTCTAGTGAAGACGAGCTAAACAGTATTTAATCTGGGATAACCTAAATGCTTTCTTCAGTGTTCAGTAGGGTTAATGATGGTCATAGTACAGGGTAGAACATGAGGCAAACCCAGAATAATAACTTGTACTGAAAGTCTGAAAATTACCACAAATTGAAAACAAAATTGAAACACTTTAATAATTTCATAGTAAGGATTTAGGTAATCTCTCTTCCTATGTACTGAAAAAAGGACAAGATTTTAATATATATGGATATTAGCAAATGACAGGGCATTACGAAATGTACAATCTCTGGTAGTCCATGCTAAACTGCTGACTAAGTTTTTGACCATATTTTGAAGGAAATAAAAGCTCAAGAAATAGAGTTAAAAAGAAAATGGGAATTATTAAAATATGTTTTATGTACTGTAGATTTTATTTGCTGAATCTATTTGAGAAGTTATTATTTTTATTAGAGAAAGTAAGTAAAGTATATCTAATCTTTCTAAATTCCAGTAGGTTATTTGACAAGATGCCACATGGGAAATGTCATAGTTAGACTAGAAATGTTGACCATTATCATGGGATGATGTGAAGAAACTTATTGAAGAGGAGGTGAAATGGACTATGCTGATGGGTAAGAGTAAATTTAGAGGTGATGTTTCTCAAGTTACACTTTGACACTGACTTTTACACTTTTTAATTACTAGTACAATCAAGAAAAAGAGAACTGTGAGGGTGAAATCTGCAGACAGCAAGAAGGGCTATCCTGATGACAGGATAGTAGAAATAAGATAAAGTTTAAAAGTTGCAGTTTGTGCATACCTTAAGATGCACCAGGGCATGGATATATGTGAAAAATAAAGAAAGAGATGCAAGAGGAATGTCATTGAAAAGAAATAGGCTGTTATGGTCACTCATATTCAGTAAAGATGGACAGAAACTGAAAAAGCAGTACAAAGAAAAGGAAGCGGGATGATCAGTGAACCAAAACTGACTTTAAAAGAGGAAACTAGGATCATTTTAGCTATGCAAAATGTTCCTGAGGAAAGGTAAGACTATGATCTCTAAATAACTCACAAAATTAAGTTTCTGGGAGGCTAAGTTACCTAACTTAAAGGAGAATGCTAGCATATGAGCAGAATTGATCTCAGAATGTCAGCGGTCTGTCTCAGGGTTTCTTGAATCACCTTCCATAGGAACAGTGGAGTAAAACATGAAATTGTATTTAAGGCAGAGTCAAATAAAAATAGACAATATTTCTGTGACAAGTTTCTTGTGTTTGATGAAAAAGGTTTTAGAGATCCCCTCCAGTCCTCTGTTTCTATATATTTGAAGGGAATTTACTGTTACCATAGCAACATATGTGGAGACTGAATTTCTTTATTATTCCTAGATGTGGCCTAGCTAGCAAGGACAATGAAAGAATTAATTTCTCTTTGTTATTTTTTTCTCAACCCTGAGTGGCACTTTGAAAGTTAGCTGGAAATTCTGTGGATTATGCTGTGGATTACTGTGTAAATGTATATGGCTGATTAATTATCCAGCATATTAAATTGACTTGACCTTTTTGGGTGCTTGTGTTTAATCAATAGCTTTGATTTTTGAACCACTGATGTTATTTGTAGATCAAAACAGAAAATAACTTGCTACAAGATCTTTCAATGTATGAATTTTATGGAGATTGATGAATATCAGGTATTCAAACTAAAAAAAGTCCACAGTATTTCATGTGGTTTTCTAGCTCTGGAAAGTAGCATGTGTGGCAATAGCAACATGTCTTCTTAGAATTAAAATAAATATTGCAAAAAAGGTACAATACCATTAAAAGGTAGATTTTAGCATTCTATCCCTAATATTGGATTATTGTATTACTCTGTTATATAAATGGCTTGTGATTATTTTATATTTGGTGATGTAAAAATAAGATGAGTATCTGTGCTTTGAATATGCATTTGATCTGTGAACAGCAGCACATTATCTCCTTGCAGTGAGTCTTCAGTTTTCACTGTTCATTTCTTATTTTTTTCCAAGAAATGAACTAATAATGGATTCTTTATCTGGATATAAATTTGTCTCTTTTTAAACTCTGGGAAATAAGTTGGTATCTGAATATATGGTGTTCTGGGACTACGTTGACAAAAATTGTCTTCCACTGATTGCACAAATAGCTTCATAAATCTTTACAACACTGGAATATCACTTGTTTTAAGAATAGGGAGAAACTGCAGATGCAGTGAATATGCAGTGTTAAAAATAAAGAAAATGGTATATATAATGATATCTGCAATAGAAACCTAGTTTATATGTACACATATGTTTCACCCAAAAATATAGAAAGTATATATTTTTTATGCATTTTTCTCAGTTATTTAATATTTTGTCTAGAATGAAATGTTATCTTGTTGAATTCCATTTATATGTTATAACAAAACCGGAATAGAGAAAAAGAGTACAAAAAACCATGGAAAACAATGGGTATTGAGATATGTTAGACACTGTATGTCTTTTTCTCCAATAGGCAGCTGATATTATGGACAGTTGTTGCTCGGGTCTCTTCAAATAATGGCTTGGGTCTGTCCATGGGTTTTTTTATGTGGTGGTGGGTTTTTTTTTTTTGTTTGTTTGTTTGTTTGTTTTTTTCTCTCCAGAGAGTGCTTTTGTCTATCTGAGTCCATGTTCATAGACTTAGCTCTAATCATACATTGAGAACCAAAACCATATGTAAATAAAGGTATGTATTGCATTTGTCTTGTGAAGACTAGTAGGAAAAGAATATAAGTGTACTGCACTACTCAGCATACAGTAATACAATTTAATATTGTAAGCTTAGAAAGATGCTGGTTTGAAGTATATCACTTGCATGAACCAAACTGACATTTTTTACTGGCAAATGTATATGAGTGGGATCTGATGCATAAGTGCATAAGAGGAAAGTTCTTCTTAGAGTCCAGTTCCATGCTGCTATTCACACAAAGTTCACATTTTCTTGAGTACAGTTAGTAGGAACAGGTAAAAGAAGAGCAATTGCAAAACAGAGAATATGGTTAACAAGTTGCAGGTGAAAGTCTGTGGAGGCTCAGGTCATAGGCAAATAATCCTATTTTAAACCTTTGTGACCATTCTTGTTCTCTGAGGTTTAAAAGAAGGACAGACATACCTTTTCTCAGGAGCTGGGATTAACTGTATTGACATGACTATTATGCAATCCTAAGCAGTGAGAAGACATTGATTTAAAAAAAAAAAAAAGACAAGACAGAAAATCTCTTCCTTCCTTTGCTTTCCCTGCTCCAATAGCTTAGTGAGACTACCCAAGTTTCACTGTATTTTACTCTGTTTAGATAATTAAGAACCCCTTCTTTTTATTAACTTGTATGACAAAGCTGGGTTGTGATACAGAAGACTAATATTTCTATTTAAAATAGAAAATTTCTGTTGAAAATAGAAATATAATTACTGATTCATTTCTGAATAATTTTCATATAATTTCTGAAAATGTTGCTATTGGTTGGATAGTAACTGATTTTTACTGGAATCTAGGAATTTATGAAAAAGAAAGAACAGGGTGAAAGTGGGGAAAAATACTCCATGGGTTAAGAAAATACTACCATATGTATTTTTGTCTTTTGCAGAAGAATTGTAGTGCCAGTAACTTGTCTGACAAAGTGAGCTTTCTCCAAAACTTTCTACTCTTTGGAACAGTTACAGACAATTTTTTGTTATCTGGAAGAGTATTGTTTCATTATGTGCAGAAACAATTGGTTTTTATTCAGAAAGCTGGAGAAATCTATAGTATACTTTGAATCTAGGAGAAGAATTTCTTCTCCTAGAAGAGAAGGAATAGGTGAGTGTTCATCCTTACTGTTTAATTACATATTTCTGTGGCACTGAATGTGACCAGATTTTCTTAGAGGATTTCGTAAATGTGAACTCTTCATGTGTAAATTGAGTGTAAATGAAAGGGAAGAGAGAGTCTTTGTAGTGTAGTATGTTTTCCTGTTTTATATTCATTAAGGATGTAGAAAGTAAGTAAAAGAAGTTTTGAATTAAGTTCTTTTAATTCATTTCTTGCCTTCAAAATGCTCATAGAAATGAAGGTTTTTCAACACACAGTCATTTTGCTTAAGTAGCACTAACACTCCAGCTACTGCTTTAGGATACAACTAATTGCAAGATAACCTATGTTAAACCTTCAGTCCTGAAAGACTGACCTATTTTAGGAAATGAAACAACACAAAAGAAAGAAATATCTGCAGGGTTTTTCTGCTCTTCATAGGCTGTTGGCTAAAAGAATAGGGTCTGGAGGGATTGTATGCTAAGAAAAAATATATGCTTCAAGATAAGGAGGTGTAAGAAGGTTGGGTAGATGTATGAGCACATCAATCAGCTGCTTAGCCCACTCAGAGAGGGAACAAAGATTTATCCCATGACGTCTTATGTATTTAAATGAGATAACTAGCATACCTTCAGAGAAGATTTCATTCAAATTGTTGGGATGAACTTAGGCCAAAATCACTGTACAATTTTTGTGTTCACTAAACAGTTCCACTTTTGTAGAGCTTTATTTCCCTAAATTATAGCCAGAAGTTTTATCTGCTCAATCCCAAAGATGAGAAAAACTAGAATCAGAATCACACATCTATAAATCTTTGAGCAACGCAAGCTCTACATCAGCCTGCATCTTCCTTAATATTGTAATTATATTTTGTTGTTGCTTTTTAAAAAAGTTAGCTGTAAAATACTGTTCTCTCTTTCTTTTCACTGAACAGTTCAGCTTTATTCCTGTGTTTTTAATTTACACTGTTTATTGGAAAATAGCATGCAAAACGACCAATTTAAAGCAATTTTGTATAAACTTAGATTGTTCAAGCCACATGGAAAACTGCAGAAAATACAGTGCGTTTCTGTGAGATGATTGCTTAAGTCTTCCTCAGTCCAACATTTTCTTGTATGGCTTTTACAACTTTACATTTTGTCTAGAATTGAAAAATCAGTAGACAATCTGGCTTTACCCAGTTTTAATTTGCTTAGTTAATACTGTATAATATAAAGATTTTATGAAATAAAAATATTTATTTTAAAATTAATAAAAATGTTACTCTTGAAATCAAGCTTAGCTTTGCAGCATTGCCAATAATCTCTTTGGAAAATGCACATTCAGCAGGCACTCAGAAAGTCAGCTTAGACAGTACTTGAATCTTTCCTCATTGGTGTTTGTGCTGGTTTTGGCTGGGATAGACTTGATTTTCTTTACAGTAGCTAGTATGGGGCTATGTTTTGGATTTGTGCTGAAAACAGGGTTGATAACACAGGGATGTTTTAGTCATTGCTAAGTAATGTTTGCATTAGTCAAGGACTTTTCAGCTTCCAATGCTCTGCCAGGTGCAGAAGAAGTTGGGAGGGGGCATAGCCAAGATAGTTGATCCAAACTGACCAAAGGGCTATTCCATACCATATGACGTCATGCTCAGTATATAAAGCTGGGGAAGAAGAAGGAAGGGGGGGACGTTCGGAGTGATGGCGTTTGTCTCCATTACACGTGATGGAGCCCTGCTTTCCTGGAGATGGCTGAACACCTGCCTGCCCATGGGAAGTAGTGAATGAATTCCTTGTTTTGCTTTGCTTGTGTGCTTGGCTTTTGCTTCCCTATTAAACTGTCTTGATCTCAACCCACGAGTTTTCTCACTTTTACCCTTCTGATTCTCTCCCCCATCCCACCGGGGTGGAGTGAGTGAGCGGCTGTGTGGTGCTTAGTTGCCGGCTGGGATTAAACCATGACAGTGTTCATCTACCCAGGTCATAGCTTCATAAGTTAAATCAGTCTCCAGAATTACTGCTGGCATTTTAACACTACTAGTGTGAATATGGCAGTTATAGAATAATACGATAATGTGCCTCTTTGGGAAAGTCCTGTGTGAAAACGTGTATACTTAATTCCATCCCTGATCAATCATAATTAATATCAATTTAACATCTCTATGTATCCATCAGTGTTTGCATAACCACAGAAATAAATTCTGAGGCAAGAGGTTAGTGTCTTTTTGCAGGAAGAGCAAGACAGGAGTAGAATATGTGTACTATCAACCCATCAAAATGCAAAGAATTAGAAGCAACTGGATTTTTGACTATTTCTTAAATACTGCTGAGGTGCACAGCCTGATGGAGTAAGATATACTTATGCTCCTTGTATCCCTGTTTGACAAACCCCAATTTATTGTCCTTAGCCAGAAGCAACCTAGTACTAAAAAAGATGATAGCATTTTTTTTTTTTTTTCTGGTCAAAGTAGCTCTTTTTTTGATTCTTCAATGTTGGTCTGAATCTAGATCAACATATAACTCAAGAAAGGTGGTCTTCTTCCTCTGGTATTTCTGTAGCCACTGTGTGTCTACTTAATCATGTTACCCCATGATGACTATTTATCAGTCATACGCAGCTGGCTCGTAAGGATCTGTATCAGCTGACAACTTTTATGCAGAAAAATGCATAATTGTCTGTCTAAATAAACTTTATCGTATCTCCAAATAGTCCTTGCTGTGATATGTATGTTATGCAAATATAGCAGAATCATTCAGTTGCCCAGTAAACACAAGCGTACCAGTGATCCGTTCTGATTCATGTTGATGATGAGATAGAAACCCAAAAGAAATATGAGATTTCTAGATGACAGGATATTTTAACCCTGAAGAAAAAAATGTAGTTAAGAAAAGAGAGGTGTGGATATTGACCACAGTATTTTGACCATCACATAGCCACCTAAGATTTGGGATGGTCCTTCACAGTATACCACAAAAATGTTAATTTGTTGATGACACAACTCTCCACTTAGGAAGATGACACAAGAGATAACAGTGACATACCTACCTGCAGACTACTGTGGCTTCAGCTGGAAGAGCTGTATAGAGGGAGGAGAAGTGGCACTGGCACTAGAGCCAGTTGTACAGACCTTTTGCTAATGGCAAAGTTGACTCTTGCAAACCAACAAATGTATGCTAAGAAAACTTTCTTAACTGTAAGTTCGGTGTATGTGTATTAGCTGCTACAACAACCAACTATTTCCCATTTACAATTTTCTTTTTAAACCATTAATAGTGTCATCTAGGAATCAACATCCACTTTAAAACTTGAATTAAACAGTATGTCTAAATAGAATTGTTCTTTGAGCAGTGAGAAAGAGAATGAGAGTGAAGAACAGCACTGTATAAGTTATTGAAGTTTGCACAAGACGAAAGTCAAGAAAAGACTTTTTTTAGTATAGCAAAACTTTATTTATTTATTTATTTATTTATTTATTTAGGGCCTTAAACACGTATTTTTTGTCTTGCCTGTAAACCTACCAGAAGCTGAAGTAAACTACACAGGTTAGTAAGAAAGCACATATCTGTAGAAGGACAGTCTGTCATAAAAAGAAAGAAAATCAGATGGCCCAAAAGTCACCTAGATAGCAAAGTTTTAAAATAACTGGTTCAGAGGGAAAAACATTTTCAATACAAACATTTTCAATGCAAAATTCAAACAGTCACAGTGCATAATGAACAGAGAAGAACTGGGCAGACTGGGACTACCCATTCTTGCCTGAGGCTTTCTAGGCCACAGGGAAAACCTGCCATACACAAGCTGTTCCTTGAGCTGTGAAGACAGAGAGGTGGCAAAGGAGAAAAACAAAAAGAAAGACAACAGAGTTTAGAGTGACTGGGATTTTTTTTTTTTTACTTACCAACGTTTAATGAATAAATATTTATTTTTAGAAATGAAATAACTAGAACATACCACTTTTGTTCACATATCTTATTTTTTCTGTGGCCTGAATGTTAATATGTTAATATATAATTTAATTATATATCTGTTTTTGTCATTATTGATATAGGAATACTTCATATTTAGGTATCACGGAGCTAGGAAGCTACAGAACTTGAAAATAAAATTATCTTTAAAAAAATCAAACAATAAATCAACAAATTTTGAACTCCCTTTTGAACTTTAGACTCTGTAGTATAATCTCAAAACACTGTATTTAGTAGAACTGTAAAAAGTCTTTCATATCCCATATCAGGTAATGAGAAAGATCTGGAAAAAGGAACATCAACCAAAAAACCTAAGGCCTGAAGAGAAGGGCAAATCCTGATTTGCATTAAAGTTCTTAATTGTTTTGAAAATTCTATTCTAATTTGTTTCCAGTTATGACCATAAGAATTCAGTAGAAGAAAGAAATCCTAAGTCTATTTCTTCCTGGAAAATGCACCTGATTTGTCTTTTTTTTTTTTTTGTTTCCCCCCCAAAATATAGACTGTCCTTAATTCTTGCTGTGTCAGTAGTGACTGAAGATACTGAATAACAACCAGGGGCTAATCAAGATGAAATTCTGCTTGAAGCTAAGGAATTCTGAAGATCAAAGGGCAGTAAATCTTAGGTCCTTCTACCTTAGCTAATATGGTCTGTAGGTCTTCCATCTTCAGAAGAAATTACAAAACACATGGCATTAACAACACAGATGTCACATGGTAACTAAATCCAGCATAGAATATTTCCCATGGTTTGCTATACAAAGGAAGTAAAGGGTGGTGGTCAGCTGTTAGTAAACACTTATGATACTGCATTCTGTGGAAAAATCTTCAACATCACTCTGTCTTGTTGGCTTATGTTTGCCTAAGATGTAGGTGAAATGCCTCTAATTGAATATTTATTGTTATTTTTCTCTGGCTGAAGAGAATGTTAAGGAAGAAGGAACACATGATATTATATCCTGGTTTGGGAAACAGCCATTTGACCCTCACAGGCAGGTATTTTTTAGATTGTGCCCCACTGGTTTCAGCATGAGTCTAGTTAGATCTGTTTATTTGCTAGAGAAGAACTTTGGCAAGCCTTTCAGGGAATAAACCACTCCTTCAAACCTCAAGTATTTGAAAGGAAGTGAGCTCCATGACTGGTAATTTTTTTAGGCTGTATTTGTTGCAATCCACAGCCAAGATTACACATTTATATTAGGCAAGAATAAAGATGAGAATAATGAGAGAGAAACTGCAGAGGAATGAGAACACAGTGGATGGCGATCATGGTCATGAAATATATGATGGCCTGGCCCCAAAAAAGAGAGAAATAATTTTAGGTACTGGTTGAGGTTTTGGGTCTTTTTTGGCTTCATTTCAGTAAAGGTAACAAATATTATCTTTTAGCATATCCCTTTCCAGCCCTCTGACAAAAAGTGCTAGCTGATGGGTGAGGGAGAGTTTGTTATCAGTATATTTTTTATTTTCTACTAAACAAGGAAAGGCAACTCCCATCTACTGGTTAGAATTGCTGCCTCCCCAAAACAAAATAATTGTATAAGAACATAACCTTGTTTGGGGCCAGCTAAGTCTTTAGAAGGCTTTCTAGGTTGATGTCCCTTACTAAAATATAATTATTATATGGTTGACAGAGATCTGTTCTCAGTTTTCTCTTTTACTTTGTTTTTTAAGAAGAAAGTGAAGAGAGAAGAAAAAAGTTGAGGCAGGACAACAAAGTGCACAGAAATTAAAGAAGGCAGCTTAAAATGAGTTAAAGATTTGGCTTTGGCTTTCTATGACACTGACATATGAAAATGAGTGAATGGATACTATTTAAGATTGTACAGTGGTAGTACACAAAAGCCTCATTAAAGAAAGAGCTTTAATTTTATTAGGTGTAGGTAAAAGAATTAGGTTAGAGGGTGAGAAAGTCTGCACCCCAAGGCATTTAAAATGTATTTTTAGTGGGGCTAGTTAAAAACAGCCTTTGTATCTCACAAAGGAGAGACCTAGCTCAATGAATGTAGTTACTCAATGAATGTAAGTTACTAATATAGTGGTTCTTGAAAGAGGTTTCAGATTTTTTGGTGTATTGGATTTCTTTCAGGTAGCAATATGGGTCATTTTAAGTAAAGTTCTTTGGGGCAGTGCCTGCTTGGATCTCCAGTTGTGAGAAGCACCAAATATGCTTTATATAATCTTAAGTGGGGATGGAGAGAGTGTTTTCAGACAGTGAATGTCACTACCAAGATTTTTAATAATTATTAGGTTGTGGGTTGAATGTAATTATCCTAATGTTTGGAAATATTGCCTAATCTTTTTTTCAGGCGCAGCTTTTTATTCACTCTTCCTCTAGCCCCAGTATCTACTTTTGCAGATACCAGGTGGTATTCACCTCTTCTGTACTTTTTTATTTAAAAGTGCTCATTGTGTTTTGATAGAAAAAGACAAATGGATTTTTTTTCCCATCTGGGAAATTCAAGAAATGAGATTTAATTTCATTTTTTTTCATGGGCTGCCTTCACTCAATGATCTTGAATTGGACTATGCTCTGTGAGTGATCTCTAAAGCACTTAATGTCACTAGTCATTTTCTGATATTTTAAGCATTGTTCACATGCAGTACTCCAGTTTATCGAGTTAGTAATTTTCATAGAGAAATCTTGAAGATTTTTTCCACACTGGAGAGGATAAACTGCATAAAACTAATTTGTGAGTTCTCCATTGTGAGACATCCATTTCATTTTCAAGAGAAAGTTCTAGGAGTTGAGAAAAATGTTTATCATGGGAATGATAGAACAAGGAATGCATATCCAATGTCTATAAAATATTCCATATATGGTAACAACATAAAGGTGATGACAAACAGGTATGGAAGGCCAACATAGTCCCTACAAGAAAAGGAAAAAGAAAGAACAGGAAGAGAATTTCTCTAGTAATGTCTTCCCTGCTTGAAGATGCTGCACTGTTAAAAGCCACTACCTAAATGCCAGCAAGACCTCACTCTCCTTTGGAAGAGACAGAACACAGCCTCCTTGATTTTTACCACATTCACCACGTTTCACCACATTTGGAACTTCAGACTCAGCAATCACACATGAATTATTATCTTTATTATGGAATAGAGTTAATCAAATAATGATTTTAAAGAGCAGTGTGTGTTTCCTGAGAAGGTTGCGGCTGTAAGATGGGTTCTGTTTTATTTTTGTGTGGACTCCTAGAGGGCAGATGCATTAGCCTAGGAGGCTTGGAAGGCAGAAATAGGTAGAAGGTAGAGGTAGAAGGCAGCACACAGGCCTCACGTGAAATGTATCTCAAGTCCTTCATAATTGCCGCTGAAAACTTGGGATGAGCTTTGTTGTTATATAAGCACTGGTAAAATATAGCTGTTATTGCTTGTCCAGTATTCTTTTTCTCCTGTGTGGGGGTATCTTTATCATCCTGGTAAATGAAAAATGTTTAGGATTCTCCTACAAACACCTGCCAAATCTGTTGCTGCTGCATTGAGGGAGAAGTGTCTCACGTTATCGTTGTGTTCACAGGGTGATCCATGCTCCATAAAGTCTCACTTGCAGACAGCTTTTCTGTCTTGATTTAAAAATCGTTCCGGAAGGAGAGTGTGGGTTTGTGGCTTCTTGACTGTATAAGGCTGGAAGCTGTTGGTCTGAGACATGGATAAATCAGTGACTTTTCTAGTATGACCAAGACATTTCTTTTCGTAGAACTTCCATGTGAGACCCCAGGTAGCTTCAAGCTGTCTCTTGACTAAGTTTCTCAGAATATCCTGAGTTGGACCAAGAAGGCAACAGGACAATAAGCAAAGAGTGCTGAAAAGTCTGGTGAGGAGCAAGGGAGACTGATAGTCTTGGCTCAGTTTGAATCCGGGCCTCTCTTTCAGGTGCTGGGTATACTATTTTTATGCTAGACGTTATTGTGAATGATAGCAAGAGTTAGACAGGTCTTTTGCAGAGGACAACAAAGTGGGTTTATTAGGTGTTCATGACGCAAGATGCATTGAGGGCAGGTCAAATTCTAGAATAGTCTTTGCTGGGTGTATTATACGACCGGTAAAATAAGTGTGTCCAAGTGTATCTCAAGCTGGTCATAAATCAGATATATATGACTTAAATGTTCTTGAAGCCTTGCTGTATTGATTCAAGGGAATGAGTGCTCCAGCCTTGGACCCCCGCACTGAACAGACCAAGAGAGTAATATAATACACTGGTGTAGACACAGCTATATTTCCTAGTTTTTTAAAATGTATCTTAATGTTTCTTTATGTTGCTATAAACCAGCAGTGAGCTGTTGAAAGATTGTAAGAATCTGCTGAACTTTCCAGTGCTCTGGTCTGCTTTTTGCAGTTATACAATATCTCTGTAGGAGTGTGGTGAGGAAGAAATGTTTTCTGTGTCTAGTCCTGTAGTTTCTAACCATTTTTCAGCCTGCAACCTGTGCTGTCTGTGTATAACAGTCCTTCAAAAACACTCCAGAATGTACTGTACAGGGCTCTTCATAACATGGTATACTTATTTTATAAGCAAATGCAGTGTGATGTCAAGAAAAAAAAAGCATGTTTAAGCTTAACTTGGTTGTAGTGAGATGTTGGAATAGGAATATTTCTTGCTTTGAATTAGGCACTTCACAGGGAGATTCTTCGTGATTAATGAAGACAGCTACAATACTTTCACATAAATTATTCAGCAATTAAGAGGAAACTCTTACAAGGTGCAGTCATCCTGGCCTAACTATTATTCATGTGGATCTTTAAACAAGGATAAAATGGCAGGTATACGAAGTGAGTTTTGGATAGTATGTTCCCTGCTTAACCAGCTGACTCCATTCTGCAAACAGAATGTATTTTAAGTTCACTTTCAATTTTTTTTAAAATATATATTACTGCTTTATTAGAAAATCTATTTATTTAAATTAAGTAGACAGAAGTTTAGTAAACTGACTTCCCAGTCAGCTACATTTGTACTTGTGTAGTCTTATATCCAATGCCTTCTGTACATATCTTAACATACATCCACTTTTTAATTTCTGTCTAGTCCTTGTGCTTCATTTTTTTTCCACTCTGTTTTGTTTTCAGAACATTACTATTACTGCTTCCTGATTCTTCAGTATTTGATGCTTGTACTGTTCTATTTATTTCACAAACTTTTTAGTCTAAAGAAAACAAACCATAACTTTATTACTTTTGTGCAATTCTGCACTTTGTGGCCTTCTGGCCACAATGATACAAGTTGTAATAATCATTGTTATTTATTTGTGTATAATATCATAACAGCTATCAATCTGGAGTTGAAGTTTCACAGGTTGAATTCTGATTTGAATCCTGGATCTGCAAAATCTGCTGTGGAGAATAGCTCCTAGCAATGCCAATGTCTTTGATAATGTTATTTGAGATGCAAGATCTTATTTTAGCTTTTAGAGAAGCTCCTAATCCTTCTAATGTACCTGGAGGAATAACTGATTTTCAGATGTGCCAACCAAAATATTTTCATTTATATTGTTTTCTTATGAAATCACTCACTAGAACATCATAGTAATATGGGAGATTAGACATACAAAAATAAATTTCAGTGGTCTCAGTGTGTTTTTCTTTAGTTTCCTTAAATATCTATTGTCTATGCAACTTGACATAAGATAAAATTCACCTTGCCAGATTTGCCCATTGGTTATCTTGCATGTAACTCCACTTCTTTTAATACTGTTTTTGAGGGTGTAAGGGACGCTAGAATTTGAGCATCTGCAGTAGTTGCATTCACATTCTTTCCTTGCACTCAAATTCTTATCTCACTCTCTGCTTTGGGTATGAAACGATGATACTTTTAGTCTCAGGTCACAGATGTGTAGTTTGTTATAACTTCATGAGGATTCCCTTTGAGACCTGAATCCGCACAACTTTTTGAATTGCCTGTATTAATCTTTCAGTGGACTGCTAAACCCAGTCTGTTGGATCCATGTTGTAGCCGGTAAAATGTGTTTGCTACAGGTTTGAACTTTGTCTCATAAACTAGTTGAGAGAGCTTGTCTTAAATAGTTACAATAAAATGAAATGTAATGGATTTCAAAAAATCACTAAATCAATCCTGAAGATATATAGTGTATCTAGATGATGTGCTGATCAAATTAAGTTTTTATGTAATTGAAATCAAGAGAGTTTATGCATCAGCACAGAGTAACTAAAGCAGTTCCCTGGAATTTATTTTCTTTCTTTGAGGTACAATATATCTTCATTTCACCAGGTACACTCTCTTTTTGGAAATCTTGTGTAGGCAGAATTTGAGGACTTTGGACACCTGTCAGAGATTTCCATATATCCAGAGAAATGGCCCTTTGGATGCTTCAAACCGCTGCACACATGTTGTAACTGTGGTTTATCCATGCACAGTAAATCCAGCTGATTCAAGACAGGCACAGATCTATGGTTTAGCACATATTAGGGAAATGGTAACCTTCTTTTTTCTTTAGTGAGATCAAAGAAAATTTATCACTTGGACCACCTGGCTTAAGAAGTAGCCCTAACTAAACTAAACTAAACTAATCTAAGCTATGCTAAACTAAACTAAAAAAGCTAAGCAGACAGAGCCATTTTCAAATACACAATCTAGTCTTGATATTGCTGACAAGAAAATAAATTTTGGACTTCACTGGATTTTTTGCGTGCAATGAATTGACTTGACAATAACTAAAACATGACAGTGTTTGGGTATAAAAGGGAGAAAAAGGCGTACTTGGTAAGTCTGGTCCAAAAAAGCAGTGAACACTTGAACACTTTTGGTACAAATTCAACAGTGCCAATATGTTATTCCACATTTTGCTGTTGGGATGTTGCAGTGGCAGGGGTCCCACGAGGTCCATCAGGGCAGGGCCTGGCAGCCAGGGCCCATCCCACCACCCCAGCCAGGAGCAGGGAAGCTGGGGGGCACCGGGGGCAGCTGCATCCCTGGGTATCAAGCACCTCCCTGGGGATGGGCCGAGGCTGAGTTGGGATGTGGGCTTGTGGGGGGGCTTGTCTTGGTGGGGCCCATGGCCAGGAAGGGCAGAACTGTGATCACTTAAGTAGCTGTGGATTCCCTTTTCTCTTTTCTGGCTTGATATTAAAACAAATATATTCCTTTTTATTTTATTGGCTTCTTGGTCCTAAAAATGTATTCTATACCTTTTTTTCCCACTGTGCTTTAAACATCCTTTTTCTTTGTAAACTTGATTCTATTGTGGAAGAGACTTCTAAAGCATCTGGCATATAAACTCAATAGGTTTTGTTCTTCTTATTGCTTTATTTTCATGTTACCTTGCATCTAGCATGAGAACCTAGCCAGAACTTTGAAGCCATCTTTAGGAAACTGTATTTTCTTCTGATTTTCCTTAACATGAAGTAGCTGGAATGTATTCCACCCTACAAAAAATCTTATTCCAGAATTCAGCACTTGCTTTTAAACCTAAAATTGGTGATTGTAAAGAGTAAGGATTACTGTTCTAAATGTAGGTATTGATTAAAAAGTACTATATGCATATTTAAATTAATGAGAAAACAAATGAAAACTCTGTTAAGGAAACATTCTCATGTTTCTACATCCTCAAGTAGGCAGCAGGTACAGTAGGCACTGCAAAGTATAAAATGAAGAAGTGACAATGTGATGGTATACTTTTGTTAAATATCCAACAGAAATCACAATATATCACGTATGTCACTTAAAGACAAGGGGATCAATATTTCTTTGTAAATTCCTTCTGAAATCACTACCAAGTGTTTCATTGCCTTTTGAAGTCATATGAATTGTGAGGATTTTACTGAATTCTTTAAAGAGCCTTTTGTTCCACAGAATGACAGTTTTGTCTTCTGTATAGAAATTACTGACATTTTGTAATTAATCTTGCTAAAATATGTGAGTATCTATTTGGCAAATTGAATGTGTGAATCCAAAATCCACTTTTTGATATATGCAAAGGAAAAGTAAATCTTAAAGAGTTCTGCTATTAGCCATCAACCAAGCCATTATGAAAATTAGTCTTTAGATTATGGTGATTGATTTATAAGTATAAAAGAAAGTAAATATCATAAAAGCAGGTATTCAATTTAGCAAGAAGGTAATTATATTAGTTCCAACAAAGAGAGTTAACCAACAGTTATTATAATTTGAATTTATTTGGGTGCACATCCTTTGAAAACTGAGGTGTCATTCTCCACAGCTTTGTATCTTGTGTTGATATTTTAATGGTTTGAAGTTACATAGAGTAATCAGAACAACTGAGTCTGTAATATGTATAGAATGAATGCTCATGTATTTATTCTTAGTCTCTGTAGACTAGCAGAACAAGTTCTACAAAACTGTGAAACTTCCTAAATCAACTTGACATTATTCATTGCAACCCTAGGAAAAAAATCCCAGTTCACTAATTGTTGATAGCACCATGTGAATATTATTAATTTACTATTTCCTGGCAGGTGTTCTGTAGGAATGTTCATAAATACAAATAATGAATACCAGGCTGCATAGATAATATGCTAGTCACATGCCAAAATATCATTGGCTGAGTAAAAAACTCTTCCTAGAGTAAATGCTAAAATAAATGCATAAAAGGGGTAAGGAGATATAACTTGTAATGGCTGATGATGGATGGATAGTGATAAGGTAATAACAAACAACCAAGGGAAAGAAGACTCAAGATACTTGATTTTATTTCTGGATGTCATTTTTCCCTTTGCTAAAAAGGAAGCATAACACAGAAAGGGATATAAAGGGTGGGAGGACATCAATAAAATGAACATTGCATACTCCGGGACCTGCAAAATTGCATAACATTCTTAGTTTGATTTCCTGTGTGGTCAGGCAGCAATTGGGAACTGGGCAGGGAAGTCCTACAGGAAAAAAGGATTGACTCATAGAGTCTGGAAGGGCTCTGTTGAAATAATGGTTTGCTGAAATAAGTAACAAACACAAGTCTGTGCTAACCTTTCATTTATTGTCACAGGCAGCATACACTTATGGATTTGTTCTTGATAGCACACATATTCTATCAGAAAATACCACTCTCATATCCCTGAAATTTCTGCTCATTAGTGCATCTCTTTTGCCTTCCTAGCCTCCTGACAAAAGCTGTGGATGTGAAGTCATCCTGATACGAAACCTGAATTTGAATGTCAGGACCTTTGTATATACTTGGTCTCAAGTTACTGTTTATGTTGATTCTGCCCCAACCAGAATGACTTTTACTGTCAAGTGCTGAGTAGAAGTGCTGTCAGAAAGTCAGAGACCTGGCAATGAATCTTGATTTCAGTAATATGCATTGAAGTTCATTCTCTTGCTCCATATGCAGAGGTGATAAATAGCACATGAAGATGCTTTTTTTAATTTTCTTGGTGTTACACATTATAAGGAGTAAGGGCACTCAATCATTTGAAGTGTTACAAAATATTTTTGAGAAAGTATGAATTATACCTCAGGTAAAAGCTTATATTCTTTGCACAGAGTCCAAATATGCTGCCCAGCACAACTAACTTGAGTAGGCGTTAAGGAAGTCTGCAGAAAGTTTCCACCCTTTCCTGTCTTGAGTGGCAGCTGAATTACTCTGTAGGTGTCGCTGCAGCCTAATGGTTTAGGATGATAACAGTGACACATGTTTTTTCTCCTTTCCACAGAAGGGAGAACTCCAGAACAAATAATAGTGTGTTCTCCATTGTTTAGGCCAATACACTCATAGATGCCCACCTACATAGAACAAGTCATTCAGTCTTTAGAGCATGTGGGCCTCTCACCTTAGATGAAGCCTTTGGAGACAGTCAAAGCAGGAGAAGACTTATTGATTCTCAGCAGTTTCTGTGAGGGAAGAGCTCTCTTCTGGATGGGTATGATTGTCCCCTGAATAGGGGCTTAAACAGTCTGTTCTGACACAACATCATAGTAATCTGTGTTACTATTTATCTGTGTTAATCTGTGAGTTTAACAGAAACCAAGTGATTCTCTAATCACTCTTTTGAGTAATACAGAACTCTAGTTAGTTAGAAAATGTTACATTTCAATGACAGAGAGAGGACCTGAACTATGCAGTAACCTAGGGAGGTATATGAGGAAAAACTGCTTCTGTATAGTTGTTGTCCACATTATGAAGTGTTTGAAAAGTTCTATTCTACAACCTGGATAACATGTTAATAACAAGGGAAGTAAATGTGGTTTGGATAAAGACATGCATTTTCACTGGCTGTGTTATATGAATTCACACACTTGACATCTTGTTGACTATTCATAAGTAAGATACCAGTTCCAATATGCCTCAACTCCCAGAACAAGATATGACTTGATGGGGATAGTGGTATCCCCAGTAATGCAGTGGAAATAACTATCAGGAGGGACAAACTTGGTAAGTGGCTCATCTGGCAGTATGGAAAATATAAATGGCAAAGGTCAGTTTAAAGACAATTACTTTCTCTTTGTGATACTGCTGGAGCTCAGTGGCATATTTTAAAAACTTGTTGTTCCTTGTGCCTCATCTGAATCATCTTCTGGTAATTAAAATTGCAAAAACCCCAACAGTTTTCCATTTGGGATGTGGCACTTTTAAGTAGGTTTAGCTCCTTGGTGTTTAATAAGTTGCATTAGACTCCTTTGGAGGGACAAAGAGGATGAATATTTATGCATTATCTTTGGTAACTTTCACCTGGTTAAGCCCAAGATAAAAGTGGTTATTTCTCTCTGATGTTCTTCCTGTTGGGAAGATATTTTCCTTTGGAGATTTTAATACTGTTGAGGATTTATCCTCTCAAAGTTGTCTTTTTCCTGTGTCATAGGCAGAAAGAGACCATGGCTTAAAAACAAATATAGTAAGGACTGGCTGTTTGTTATGTTATTTTTCAAAAACTCCAAAGGTATTTGTTTACACTTAAATATTCAGTACTTGACCTTAACAGACAAATTTTAGCTTTCCTAAACTGAATGTATGCACTAAAGAGAATTCAAAGGTAATTTGTAGGGAGAACCACGGAAGGCTATCCACATGCACACAATATATATTTTTAATAGAATGTATATTTTATGTCATGTCTTTCTATTTTGCTTTATATAACTTAGGTCTTATACATTCCAGATACAAGAAAAGGCAGTACATCAGTTCAAAATTCATGAAGTTACAGACTAAAAAAAATGACATACTTTAGAGTATGAATGAGGACAGATTTCTATTTTGGGTTTCTTTTTAAAAAGCACAATATGTAATTATAATTAGTTGATTGGCAGTCCTTCAACATGGTGATTTTAAAACGTTATATAATTTGTTCTACAATCCCTTTTCAGAGTTACATGACTGCTAATTTTAAAGAATGATAAAGTTTGAGATACGTTATACTTTAGGGACTTGAATAGTTAAAAATCATATTCATTTCCATTTTAACTTGAATGTTAGCCCTTAAGTATGACGAGTGATGCAAAAAAAGTCCGACGTAATGTTGAGAATATATCTACAAAAGGTCTGGTCTGGACATATTTCTGCAGATTATTTCGAGGCAATTTTTACTTGTTGGACTAAGAAATAGATTTTCATCCTGAAAGCAAACATCTGTGGTCTGTTGAACCTTTCTGTCTGTGTATAAAGCATGTGGACTTCTACCCATTATATGGGACAGAAGAGATAAGAACTGACATGAAAAATTAAAGTCAATTTTATTCAATTAAAACAAAAGTTTGGAAATCCTGTTTTAGAAAAGATGGCTATATAATTTATGGCATGCTTCACATTGTGTTATTTGTGCAAACTTCATGTTTCATAAAACTGATTACCTGCCTACTTTTTCCACTCTGTTAAAGATCAGAACTTGGTGTTTAATAAATGTTTCTCCTATTTATTTCCTGCTGCTTAGAATTTGTCTCCTGCTATTGATCGAGTGGTTCAATTTTATATTAACATGGTTTCTTCCTCTGTATTTCAGTAGTTCTCAGTTGTTTTTGTTTTTTTTTTTAATTCTATACAAAGAGAGAAAGTAAAAACTCTTATGCTAAATTTTGTAATATTTCAAAACCTAGTTTGTCATCTACAGATGAAGTAACATGGATTGTTTCTGTGGGTTGTTTTTACTGCCCTTGCAGCACTTCTAAAACAGCTCAACCTCTCTTTGCTATTATCAGTTCCAAGTATACACTTTGTTCTAGTGACATTTTTAAAGGACCTTTTGTGCCCTTAGGTATGTTAGACATAATATTTATCAGCTTAGTTCTAGAGAAAAGCACTTAGGTCCTCTGGCTTCAGGAAAGCAATTTTGGTGATCAGTCACCAAACTGCAAAGAAATACCTGTGTAACAGCTACCATATTCAACCATTTCACTTTGCCTTACAAAGTCTAAATTAAAACTGTAGATGCCAGTCATTGGGCCATTAAATGCTTCAACTGCTTCACCTTTGGCTCCCCTCCCTAACCTGCCATTTTGGCTTTTCTAACTGTTATCTGAAGATCTGTCTCTTTAATTGTTGGGGTATTTAGAATCATAGAATAGTTTGGGTTGGAAGGGACCTTTAAAGGTCATCTAGTCCAACCCCCCTGCAATGAGCAGGGACATCTTCAACTAGATCAGGTTGCTCAGAGCCCCTGACCTTGAATGTTTCCAGGGATGGGGCATCTACCACCTCTCTGGGCAACCTGTTCCAGTGTTTCACCACCCTCATTGTAAAAAATTTCTTCCTAATATCTAGTTTAAATCTACCCTCTTTTAGTTTAAAACCATTGCCCCTTGTCTTATTGCAACAGGCCCTGCTAAAAAGTTTGTCCCCGTCTTTCTTATAAGCCCCCTTTAAGCACTGAAAGGCTGCAATAAGGTCTCCCTGGAGCCTTCTCTTCTCCAGGCTGAACAACCCCAACTCTCTCAGCCTTTCTTCATAGGAGAGGTGTTCCATCCCTCTGATCATTTTTGTGGCCCTCCTCTGGACTTGCTCCAACAGGTCCATGTCTTTCCTGTGCTGAAGGCTCCAGAGCTGGACGCAGTACTCCAGGTCTCACCAGCACGGAGTAGAGGGGCAGACTCACCTCCCTCGACCTGCTGGCCGTGCTTCTTTTGATTCAACCCAGGATATGGCTGGCCTTCTGGGCTGCAAGCGCACGTTGTCAGCTCATGTCCAGCTTTTCATCCACCAGTACCCCCAAGTCCTTCTCCACAGGGCTGCTCTCAATCCTTTCATCCCCCAGCCTGTATTGATACTAGGGGTTGCCCCGACCCAGGTGCAGGACCTTGCACTTGGCCTTGTTGAACCTCATCAGGTTCACACAGGCCCATTTCTTGAGCTTGTCTAGGTCCCTCTGGATGGCATCCCGTCCCTCAGGCATGTCAACTGCACCACTCAGCTTGGTGTCATCTGCAAACTTGCTAAGGGTGCACTCGATCCCACTGTCTATGTCATTGATGAAGATATTAAACAGTACCAGTCCCAATATGGACCTCTGAGGGACACCACTTGTTACTGATGTCCATCTGGACATTGAGCCTGTTTGCTTACAGCAGTCTTTAGGTCTCTGACCTGTTTAAGGGTTACGCTAAGAAAATATATTACACAGACTCCCTAAGATTACTTTTCTGCTGTTAACCAACTATTTTTAATAGTACTGAGATCTGCCTGGCTTACTTTCAGACAAACCAAAGCCTTTCCAGCATCATTCTTTCTCATTGATCTGTTCTTTCATTCTAGAATTTCTTCATCGCATTCAGGCAACTGTAATTGTAGCATTTCACAAACTGCTGAACAGGAGCTTGTACCAATGCCACCACGGCAATGTGCATAAAGAATATACTAGGAATGCAGACGTCATCCCTGTTTTTTACTCAAGGGTGCAGATAATGAGCTTAATGAGAAAATGATAATCTCATATCCAGGGTCTAGAATAATCCCATCTAAAGGGAGAACTTCCTTGAATCCTTGACTGAATGACTGGTAAAGATAATTTTCTTTTAAAAAGTCATCAAGTTATTGAATTCCAACCAACTTCTTTTGTGCTATGTAAGTAAGGCTTCTGAATTTTTAAATATATAGGGATTTTATGATCATTGACAATAATGTAAATAAAAAATATTTATTCTAAAATAAACGGAATATCACTGGTATAAAAATCAAAGGAAGGAAGACTAGGTCAAGACAGCTGTGAAGACGCAGGCAGCTGAAGTACAGTTCCTTTCAGTTTATGCCGTTTTCCTGTCTTATTCATACTGAGAATTGAGTGAATGATCTTTCAAAAGGAAAAGGGTTACATTTCATTTTCCCTCATTGCTTCTTGTCAAATTTTGACACTGAAGAACAGGAATAGAAGAGCTTCTGGTTGCAGGAAATGTTATGATTTTTATTCCTATTTTCTCATGCAGAATGGATACTTGTCAGAATATGCTTTTATTTATATATTAGGGAATTTGGAAGAGGAGGCAGCTGAACTAAAGTAACATATTTGTATGCAACCTCTCTTGCAAGCTTTATCGGGACACAAAGTAGTAGTTGTCTCTACATACAGAGGCTCAGTACATATGAAAGTAATGCACTTGGGTAATGCAACAGAAATGTCACAAGATAAGCCATAGCAAAGTAATTTATCCCCCAAACTAGTTGTGACTTCCTTCCAGTGTAATTCCTTTCTTGCCCTTCAATTTTACATTGAAACCTACTTATTTTTGCTTGATGATCAACAGTTAACTCAGCTTTGTTCTGTAAATCAACAAAACAAGACCAGTGTTTTGAAATTCATGTTCAAACTTGTGGCAAGGTGTTGTCAGTGGGGGGGTGTGGAGGGACAGCCTCTGTGAAAAGAGGCCAGGGGCTTGACCCATGCTGAACACAGCTGGTTCCAGCCAGTTCCACAACAGACTCACCACAGGACACAGCCGAGACCATCTGCAAAGTCTGTGGTATCTACTTACTCCTGATGACACCAACACCAGAGAAGAAGGAAGGGTGGAGGTGTTCCAGGTGCTGGAGCAGAGATTCCCCTGCAGCCCACAGAGAGGATGTCTGTGGAGCAGGTATTCCCTGCAGCCTGTGGAGAGGACCATGCCAGAACCAGGTGATATTCCCTGAAGGAACTGTGGCCTGTGGAGGGCCCACACTGGAGCAGGTTTACCCTGAAGGACTGCAGCCTGCGGAGAGGACTGGTGCTGGAGCAGGGGAAAAGTGTGAGGTGGAGGGAGCGGCAGAGAGGAACTGTTACATGCTGACCACAGCCCCCCCATTGCTCATCCCCCTGCGCTGCTTGGGGTGCGGGCTGGTGGAAGGAGAGTTGGGAAAGAAGGAGTGAAGCTGAGCCTGGGAAGAAGAGGGTGTGTGGAGAAGATGCCATTTGAATTTGTCTTTTTTTCTTAGAATTCAACTCTATTTTAATTGGCAATAAATTAATTTTCCACAAGTTGAGTCTATTTTGTCTATGAGGTTAATTGGTAAATTATCTCTCTGTCTTTATCTCAGCCCATGAGCTTTTGCATCTTACATTCTCCCCCTGCCCTGTTGAGGAAGGGGAGTGAGAGAGTGGCTGAGTGGATGCCTGACAGCTGGCCAGGGTCAACCTCCCACAAAACTATAATGTAACTTCTCTTTAACCCTTGTGTTCTTAATAACAGTTTAGGTATAACAGCACCATGGTATTACTTGGAATAATACATGCAAACTTCTGCATAAACATGTAAAGGAAGATTTAAATTTTTTAGTCTGTGGTTAATACTTAAAACTGTACATTGAGACAAAAGGGTGACATATCATCAGTGGACAAATGTTTCTTTCTCTGGTGAGCTGCATTCTTCAGGATTTTGTACCATAATGAAGTAGCAGTAAGATGATTGCATAAAGAATATCTAAGAAAGGGTACTATGTTTTCTTAAAAACCCCCTACAATTGTAAAAGTATGCAGTGATTAACATTTCAGTGGTTCCACTACTTACAAAACCCCTGTCTTCTCCGTTTTTGCTAGAAAAACTGAGCAGTTGCCAGGTTGTACAAAATTTAGCAGGTAGTCCTGCCAATTACGAACATAGCCTCTATTTCAGCATGCACAAAAAGTTGACTGATTTATTATGTGGCCTGTTGGTTCTTTTCAGACAACTAAAAGGAGAGACCCTTACATTGCTCTGTAATGGAAAATTTTCACTTAGGTGTTAAGAAGAAAAAAGACTTTTGGAAATAAAGCTTTATCAGCCTTCATTATTTCTAATGACTGATAACAAAGCATCTGAAAGGTTACATTTGTTTAAGCTAGGAGTACTGAAACCAAGAGATCCAATACTACTTTGAAAGACTAAATTACTGCACTCTCCACAGTTAAGCAATCTTGGAAGACCCCTCACAGTGAGTAATTTCCTTTAAAAGCAAAGAAATTCTAAAGTACTTAAGGATGTCATTGGGGCTATAAAGAATTCTGGCATTTAAAATATGAAATATTAATATTTTGGCTGAAGAGTTAGTTTAATGAATATTTTATTATCCAGTCCTATTTTCTTTTGTGTCTCTTAATTTTTTCTTAACTACAAGTAACGTTTTAAAATTATCTTTTAGGGGTTAAGATTTTTATTTTCTTCTCTCTCTGGTTGTTCCTCCTTTATTTATTTATTTACTTGCTTACTATTAAAAAAAGCGCTTAGAAGTGTGTCTTTCAGTGTTTTCTTTTTTCCTGTGTACTCCTGACCTTCTTTTCTTTCATCATGCAAACTTATCCCCTGGCAAACATCTGTCTGAGGCTAGTTGGTGCACATAAAAACAAACCAAAATATCACAACACAAAATAAAGAAATAGTATTTTTGCTTATTTTTAAGGTTACCTGTGGTTTCACATTAGGAAAAAAAAAAAAAGAGTATTTCAATTGCTTTCCATTTGGGTTGATATTTCCTATATGGAATGGCTGCCTCTGGAAAACTATTTTCTGAAAAGTTCAGCCAGGGGTTGTTTAGACAATTCAGCCAATGAAGCTTGAGAGCACACGTAATATTCTGATCCTGCTTTATATTGACCCGTCTTCCTCGCATGCATTTTGCGTTCTGATGCTTTTGAACAGGCATCTGAAATTATCCTAAGGCGTTGCTTTTATCACTTCCATGAAAATGTGTATAAACTTGATTACTGTATGAAAGTTTGGAAAAAAAACCCCACAGCCCAAATCTACTCAGTGGGAACATCTTTGTTTTAGTAGCTGTTATCTCTCAAAATGCTACCCTTTTTGGGCATCATTGTTTCTCTGAGATCATTGATGACTAATATATGCAGTTCTTTCACAGAGTAAACATGTTCTATCCTGATGTCAAAGGTGCAAACTCATAAGGAAAGGGTTGACTTTGACTGTAATACTGACTTCTGTAAGCAACCAAAGCCTGTGTCTTGTACTCTCAGTAACGTTCTTTCCTCTGCTCTTTTTGTATAAACTTACAGCTATTTCAAGCAAGATGGAGAAGAAGGATGTATATTTTAATTCAAGGAAGAGATGAATTGCACAACAGGCATTAAGATTGATACAAAAGAAGTCAGAAAAGGTTTGAGATAAACCAGAGACTGACATTTAAGCACTGGAAAAGGACTCTCAGAAGGATAGGACTGGCTTCCTACGAGCTGAGGAATGACCAGAGAAGGGAAGTAGCTGACTGTTACAAGAGGCCTCATCCTCTGTAGTGTGGCGAGGTGCTAGAATGACCATATGAACATTTCCTACTTTTTTCACTTACCACATATATCAGCTGTGTCTCTTTTTAAAACAAAATGTGGATTTTGTATTTCCTAATATCCAGGAATATTCAGAAAACATCTATACTTCTGAAAGGAATGTAAATCACAAATAAATCAAACTATGACAAACTATCATACAAGCTTTCCCCTAAAAGAAGTAAGAGATGAATGTCACGTGAGACACATTGCACTATAGTGTGTCACTATAATTTTTTTTCATTCAGGCACCTGTAATCAGGTATTTAGGCACCACAACAATAAAACTGATGTGGGACTGGAGTAGATTTTTCGCTATTGAAGAGGAAACATTTCTGTTCCTAAATAATATGGCTGTCTTGGTATATCAAAATAATAACTATCATATAGGGGGAAGAGTCCCTTGGGTGACTTTGGCCAGCTTTGCTCTCTGTCTTCCCCTTCTACTGCTTTCTTTGTTTTCCCTGAAGGAATGTTCATTTCATCTTCACTGACATTTTAAAGTCAGGTGGTGACTTTTAGTTTTCTACCCAGCCTGCGAGTTTCTTCAGTGCCCTCAAGAGTGCTCTTGACTTCCTCATCAAACAGTAGATGCCTCAGTCTCACCTAGAGGTCACAGCCATGATGGAGTTACTGCAGAAATAAACATTAGTATGTTTGTAATATTTTTTCTCTCACAAACTACTAAACAGTTGAAAACAACACTGGCAATCTATTTGATTGTAAAGGGGATGGGCAAAAGGGTTGAAGGTTCTGGTGCAAGTGACTTTTATTCCTTCTGTTCTCCCTATCATATTAAGAGAGAGATGTATTATCTTTCCTCTTTAAGAAGCTCATGTCCTCACAGTCAGTGATGGGAAACATTGTCACGATTTGCTTGCAACACTAGCTTTACAATGACAGTTTTAAGTTTTGGAAATTTAGATCTTTATCTAAGTAAGGAAAAGGACTCCTTTTTTTAAAGATTCAATTCATTACTGTTAGGATTTCTAATTTTACAAATTCTACTTACATTTCCATCATATATTCTAAGATATTAAACAAGTCCCAGACAGTATAAATAAGGAAACCTTTCAGAAGACCTTCAGAAGACAGAAGACTTTCACAACATTAATGATTGCCTTTCTTCCTTAAGATAGGTTAATTGGTGTTCCAATTAGATTCAGTCGGAAACCCTAAAGTGAAATCTGTTATTTCATGGAAAGCCATGCTGCTTCTCATCTTGCTTCTAGGCTAATGATGTTGAAAAGACAGTCCCTGCTCTTAGAGATGCACAGAATAATTTAGATTGGAAGGGATCTCTGGAGGTCATTTGGTCCAACCTCCATCTCAATGCAGGGCCAAATTTGAGCAGGTGGATTGGGGCCTTGTCCATTTGATTTTTTAATATCTCCAGCTATTTCAGAACCTCTCTGGGAAACCTATCCAGGGCTTCTGAATCTCACTGGGAAGTTTTTCTTACCAGAATCTACTCAGAATTTCACTTGTTACAACTTGTGTCTATTGCTTCTTGTCCTGTCACTGTGCACCTCCAAGAAGAGCCTGGCCTTGTTTTCTCTATACTTTCTTATTGGTTAGTTAGAGACAGCAATAAGATCATTATCCACAATATCAAATTTACTAATAACTTTGTGGTGTAGATATCAAACCTGCACTTTCAAGACAATGTCTGTACTTTTAAATAGTCGTTATTGAGAGTAACTGTGTTCCTAACTAGCAAAGGGTTAAGTCTTTGTGTCTTGATAGAAACCAGCAGTTGTTCTCTTCATCTGATAATTTTTAACCACAATTTATTCATGTAGTCCTTCCAATGTATTCTGTTATTACGTGTTTAGCTTTTAGGATATGAACTAGCTGCAAACAGCCTCAGCAGCTCCTAGAAGTCTTAAAATAAATATGCTCTTCATGACTATCGATAACTGCCTTGTTAGTAATCTACTGTGTTGGCATAATGCACATTTTTCCATATGGTGAGGCAGGACTCTTCCAATCATTATATGCTCTCATTCAAATTCTGCCTGCTGCAGGAAATTAGCACTGTTCACACTTGTTTAGGCTTAATAAAAATCATTTTTGCTAAAGCACAGGGATAAGGTCACCATCTGCCACATGAAAATGCCAATTTCAAATGAGCAGCAGTCAAAAGAGAGTGTCTTTCATTTTTAGACACTTTCAGAAGGAACTTAATAGGAGAAATCTTAATTGATTCTGACACCTATCAGACCACAGGATAACGTTAACGTATCAGATTTTCAGATCACCTGCTCTAATTGCAGATATGTACTTTTTTCTTACAGTGTCATGAGTGTTTAATGGAGTACATTTCTATTTTCAGCTTTGTTCACATTTGGGAATACCTGACTATATATAGCATGCATTTGGAAACCCTTCCCTAAGTATGAAGGCAATAGATCAAATTCATACCTAAGTTCAGTGATTCAGCACTCACACCAGCTTTGATTTTTATCAGTTACTTTAAACTATCTGATCCGTACAAGTATGTGCTGAAATATTTTGATAAAAAGGTCTTTCACAAATTTGCAGTCTCTATCAAAACCTTTTAATTATAGCAAAATAAACTGTGTGTATATATATACACACACATCATGACATTTTTCTCCCAAAATACATTAAAAGAAACCTACACCTTCCATGAGTTACAAAGAACATTTACACTTATTTATTCAGAGTGCATGTGCTAAATAAAACATATAATTAATGTCTGTAGAATGAATGAATTAATATGGCCTTTTCATGACCAGAGTGTTTGTACTCTAATAAAGGAGATTAAAAAATGCAACTACATCTGAGGAGATGAAGAGTTCTCTTACTCACTTAACTTTGAAAACATCTGCTTTTCAAAATTATACTCAAAGTTCTGTAGTCTTTCAAAACAGGAAAACAAAATTTACATTTGATTATATTTTAAAATCTCCTTAGTTTACAAACTGTCTCATCACGATAAGGTTGTTTGAATTGAATATAAGTATATTCACTATTGAATTCAATATTGAATTGAAGAAGTATATTCAATCACTAGTTCTGTAGTCATTTGTTATATATTGATTGTTAAATAATCATATAGTTATCTTCTTATGCTTGGGAAAATCATGTAATCCAGGAATTAAAAATAACAAAACCCCTAATCATTGACTGGTTTCTACTTTCTCAAAGCACAAAAATCCCAAAGCTATAGGCTGAGGACAGAGTCAGGCTGATGATTAGCAGTCTGGGGATAGCAGAAGGAATAAAAGTTACTTATAATGGCAGAAATGTATTGTGGACAGAATAAAGTCGTGACAAATTGTTTCCACCCCACTTGTTACAAAATTTGAGATTTGTTTTTGGTGATATCATGCATCCTAACATGAACTCAAAAATACTGGGTAATTTTCTATTTGGCCAATGAGAACAGACACCACTTCTTAAATTGCTTCCCTCAGTCTCTGGTGTTTTTGGCTCTACCCAGAATTTCAATGCTGACCTCTAACCATTTCCAAAAAATTGTACAGATAGGTTTATGAGCTGGATGTTTGCTTTGCTCTCACAGCAATTTTTGGATTGGGTGACTGTAGGCATAAGTTGCCCTTTATCTCAAATGTGAGTAGCTAATTTCTTTATTGATGGCCCTAATGTTGCAGCTGCTGTAAAGCCAACTTCATTTGCTTCAGCTCTATATTCAGCAAAATATTCCAGATGACCTCATGGTTTAGTTCTAGGTGTTATTTTTTTTTTTTTAATAAAGATTTTACTGATTTAGAATCAATTCTGACAAGTGAAAACAAATTAATAAAAATGTAAGTGCCTTATATCTGCCCAGATTAAAATGGTGATTAGTCTCCAAGCAAGTGTGTTTCAGTCACTCTTTTTAGTCTGTTCATTACTAACTACATAGCCTCTTTTGTCAGCTGTGGTCTTGACTCTTAGTGTTTCTTAACCTTGTAACATTTTTTTCCTTGTCCTTCCTCTTTCTTTTCTGAGATGCTTTTATAGGTGTTGAGGTTCCATTTTCATACTGTTCACTTCCTCCTTTAATTATACGGGGAATATAAATCCCAGCAGAGACAATAAAGGGAAAAGCATGCATTCATTTTCTTCTGTCATATTTTTAAAGCCATTTCCAGATTTCTTCATTTTTAGGAGAGGACTTTTAACTTTGTGGCATGACTTAGGTAAGAAAGAGGAGCATGGATGCATACTATTCTTTCCTTAGCTCTGACTCTGCATGCCCTACCTAGCATATAGCTGGGTCAGGTATGAAATTTATCATGTACATACAGTCTGTTCTTGTGGCAATATCATGTACCTGGTGACAGGTTGTGTGCGAAAAGTACAGATGGGATTTTTAGATATCCCATACTTTGGCTTCTTTTGTAGTATGGGTATGGGTATACTGCAGCACCACAAAATGTAGATAAACTGAGCTGTGTCAAGACATACACCATGTATAGGGATACTCCTGGCCCTTTCTCTTAAGACAGAAAGGAAAGATAGAGCATGAAACTACCATAGAAAGTTACTTCTTAATGAGCAACACCTAAATAAAAGCAATTATATTATGGCATATCAATGTAATAAAATAGTGAAAAAGCAAGCCTAGAAGACTTGGCAATTAAAAAGTTAAGGACACTAATATGCATGTTTATATTGTTAAAATTTCTCTCATTTCCCAATTAGAACAATTTTGTGACACTTTAGAAGCTATTAGACTGACATTTCAGTCATCCATGGAAACTAGACACAGTGCTCTGCAGTAGAAGCAGCAGCTAATGGGGGCTACAATTTTACGACTGTCTAGACATCAGTCTAGAAAAATTTGTCAGCAGAAGGGGCTAATAGTGAAGGCCAGCATGATGCTCTAAGAAAGCATGGTAAATCAAACTTTCTACCTGGCTTGTGTGTGTGCTATAGTGAGCAATAACCACTAGCCTGGGGGCACACAATGCTGCTGCTCACAAGAGCAAGAAAGCACCCTCCTACAATGCAATGAAATCCTTCCCCAATTTAGCACGATTCCAGTAGCAGACTGTAGACTCAATTTAGTCTCTGCTCCTATTCACATTTCTTCCAACTGTGCCAAGGGTGGCCATAGCCATATCTGAATGACAGTGTTATGTGCTAGGAGATGAACTAGTACATTGTTTCATTTTGTTCAGCTGTGGCTGAAGTCATTCCAGTTTAGTTCTAGTTCACGTTCAACAACATTTCAAAATAGTAACATTTTTCCCATAACTAAATAAATAACTAAATAGAAATTACAGCTTGAACCAATTCGTGTTTGGAGAAGAAATGGGTTTGCTTCAGCTGCCTGGCTATGCATTTAAGAGGGAGCTACAATGTATTTTTCACTCAAGAGTATGGGTAAAGCTATTAAGGGTAAGCCCTTTTCAGCCCATCTTCCCTGACCCCACATACATATCCATTTAAATAAACTAGAGCAGAGTTTCATCCGAAAAAAAAGATATATTAACATTTGTACAGCACTGCTTGTGCTTCTGCTATAAAAAACTCTGAAAATGGTATGGTTCTATATTTAGTGCCTTTCATTTCTATAACAAATACATTCATTTTATAAATAAATATATTAACCACTAATCCTGCCCATCTAATTTAAGGTCTGAGAAGCTGTATTTTTCCCTTGTGCTGTCATCAGTGAAAAAAGTTATGAATGTCAGATTAAGCTTTCAGTTATATCCTCAGTGGCCTCAGTAACACTTACAGCTCTACTGCCTGTAATACATTTATATAAGTGTATGAGTATCATCTTGAATCTTTTCCTTTTTAGGGCTGTGTGGGTCTAGCAGAAGTTTCCTTCATTTTTTTTGCCAGTTAAATGAGCAGAGATTTCTGAAAAAGAAGAAAGGGACTGATTTAGAAAATAAGAAAGAATCAGTTTTATCCAATTAATTTTTTTGAAGTATAACTATACTGTAATTAGCAAAATGAGGTAACATTACTGTAGCTCTTCCAATAAAAACAAAAACTATGTCTGTTTCTCAGTTTCTTAAAAGGGATAAGTAAAGAACAAGAGACATAAAGGGGACAGTAATCTATTATAGAGAAAATGTATCCAGGTAACTGGAGAATATGCAGTTATGGTGACCATACTTACACGCTTCTGGTTACAGCTCAGCTTTCGCCTACAATTTTCTGGCCATACAGTCCATTAAAATTACTTTAACAATGTCCTTTCTTCACAGTGATTTTCCTTCCAAAGTCCATTTAAAACAGGAATTCTTTCCATAGCCAAGACTCCCCTCCCTACACTTAACAGTCATTAAAAGTATTGAGACACTTCCCTGAAGCAAACACCTGTCCTGTGGGTTCTTTGTCCTGGTACTTTCTTCTCAGCTCTTGGAACGAGCTAAGAATCCTGCATTCTTCAAGCAAAAGCCAAAGGAATATATTTTGTCTCTTGTAATGGGAGTATGTCTTCCATGAGACTCATTGTAAATCAATGTAGGTTTTTATTTGCTGGGAAAATATTCAGTGATCTGTTACTTTAATGTTAGTACACTGATTTATGGATCTGGTATTTGAACATGCCTATATGAGCCGTGTTTATGAATTTCTGACAGGGATGTAGAAAGCAGTAATAGTTTAAAGAGATCAGCCTGAGCCACTTATGGACAATATTTTTACTATCAGAGATCTGCTTTCATAGCCACTAGTCTTAAATGGAACGTATATCTATCGTTTCTTTCTTATAACTTTGAACTTCTTAAAATCCTCACTTGACAGGAAGATGTACTACTGTCTGCTTGTCTTTAAAATCCACATATTTAACTGTTCCTGTCAAAATCATATGATACTCAAACGTGCACATATGCAGTTACAGTATTCTTCTCTCCTTACAATTTGGTGTGAAATAACAGAATCACAGAATCGTACAGGTTGGAAAAGACCTTTAAGATCATCGAGTCCAACCGTAAACCTAACACTACCAAGACCACCACTACACCATGTTCCTAAGCACCTCATCCAAACGTCTTTTAAATACCTCCAGGGATGGTGACTCAACCACTTCCCTGGGCAGCCTGCTCCAATGCTTGATAACCCTTTCAGTGAAGAATTTTTTCCTAATATCCAGTCTAAACCGCCCCTGGCACAACTTGAGGCCATTTCCTCTTGTCCTATCACTTGTTACCTGGGAGAAGAGACGGACCCCCACCTCTCTACAACCTCCTTTCAGGTAGTTGTAGAGAGCGATAAGGTCTCCCCTCAGCCTCCTTTTCTCCAAGCTAAACAACCCCAGTTCCCTCAGCTGCTCCTCATAAGACTTGTTCTCCAGACCCTTCACCAGCTTCGTTGCCCTTCTCTGGACATGCTCCAGCACCTCAATGTCTCTCTTGTAGTGGGGGGCCCAAAACTGAACACAGTATTCGAGGTGCGGCCTCACCAGTGCATGATCACCTCCCTACTCCTGCTAGCCACACTATTCCTGACACAAGCCAGGATGCTATTGGCTTTCTTGGCCACCTGGGCACACTGCTGGCTCATATTCAGGTGGCTGTCAACCAACACCCCCAGGCCCTTCTCTGCCGGGCAGCTTTCCAGCCACTCTTCCCCAAGCCTGTAGCGTTGCATGGGGTTGCTGTGGCCCAAGTGCAGGACCTTGCACTTGGCCTTGTTAAACCTCATACAATTGACCTCGGCCCATCGATCCAGCCTGTCCAGGTCCCTCTGTAGAGCCTTCCTCCCCTCAAGCAGATCAACATTCCTGCACTACTTGGTGTCATCTGCAAACTTACTGAGGGTGCACTCGATCCCTTCGTCCAGATCATTGATAAAGATATTAAACAGGACTGGCCCCAACACAGAGCCCTGGGGAACACCATTTGTGACTGGCCGCCAACTGGAGTAAACTCCATTCACCACTACTCTTTGGGCCTGGCCATCCAGCCACTTCTTTACCCATCAAAGAGTACACCTATCCAAGCCATGAGCAGCCAGTTTCTCCAGGAGAATGCTGTGGGAAACTGTGTCAAAGGCTTTACTGAAGTCTAGATAGACAACAGCCACAGCCTTTCCCTCATCTACTAGGTGGGTCACCTTGTCGTAGAAGGAGATCAGGTTGGTCAAGCAGGACCTGCCTTTCCTGAACCCATGCTAGCTGGGCTTGATCCCTTGGTTATCCTCTACATGCCATGTGATGGCACTCAGGATGATCTGCTCCATCAGCTTCCCTGGTACCGAGGTCAGGCTGACAGGCCTGTAGTTCCCCGGGTCCTCCTTCCGGCCCTTCTTGAAGATGGGCGTCACATTTGCTAATCTCCAGTCAACGAGGACCTCCCCAGTTAGCCAGGACTGCTCGTAAATGATGGAAAGGTGCTTGGTGAGCACTTCTGCCAGCTCCTTCAGTACTCTCGGGTGGATCTCATCAGGTCCCATAGACTTGTGAGTGTCTAAGTGGTGCAGCAGGTCACTAACCATTTCCCCCTGGATTATGGGGGCTCCATTCTGGTCCCTGTCCCTATCTTCTGACTCAGGGGGCTGGGTACCCAGAGAACTATTGGGCCTACTATTAAAGACTGAGGCAAAGAAGGCATTAAGTACCTCACCTTTTTCCTCAGCCTTGGTCACTGTGTTCCCTCCCCCATCTACTAGGGGCTGGAGATTCTCCTTAGCTCTCCTTTTGCTGCTAATGTATTTGAAGAAGTATTTGTTGTTGTCTTTTACAGCAGCAGCCAGATTGAGCTCTAGCTCAGCTTTGGCCCTTCTAATTTTCTCCCTGCACAGCCTCGCTACACCTTTGTAGTCCTCCTGAGTTGCCTGCCCCTTCTTCCAGAGGTCATAGACTCTCCTCTTTTTCCTGAGTTGTAGCCAAAGCTCTCTATTCAGCCAGGCCGGTCTTCTTCCCCGCCAGCTCGTCTTTCGGCACCTGGGGACAGCCTGCTCTTGCGCCTTTAGGACTTCCTCCTTAAAGAATGTCCAGCCTTCCTGGACTCCTTTGCCCATTAGGGCTGCCTCCCAGGGGACTCTGTTGACCAGTCTCCTAAACAGGCCGAAGTCTGCCCTCTGGAAGTCTAAGGTGGCAGTTCTGCTGACCCCAATAGTAGAAAATGCTAGTATAAATTCAATACTATATTCTAAGGAAACATTATGAACACTTGAAGGCAGTTTTTAATCTGTATAATTCTTCTAAACAGGTCTGAATCACAGTAATGATCAGCTCTTCAACATCAGTGTGCCTGGAAGTAAAACAGAGTCCAAACTTGAATGCTACAAGTTAAAAATCGAGCGTGGGTTATATATTCAGTGCTAAAAAATGTGTGGATGCTAAAGAAAATGGTCATAAATGTAAATATAGTACTCTGAAAGATTTTCTAAATTTTTTTTAAAGTGATCTATGATTGAGAAAGGCACAGAATTCTTCTGAAACTGATTAAAATCAAAGGTTAAGAATGCACCTCCTTCAAGTATGGCCCTATTCTCTGTGACCTCAGTTTCTGACCTTGATGTAAAGTAGTTAAAAGAAAAAGAAATATTAATGATACACTGTTAAGTGAAATGATGTTCTGAAATTTAAAAGATACATGTTTACAAGGAATTGAAATTAACACAACATAGGGTTAGAAAATAGCATATAATCAGACATTAAATAAGCTTTATTTAATGAAGGGGAACCTAATTTCAGATAGGTCAAGGTGTTCACCTTTAGAAACAGAATATGACTATACTTTTTAATCTTTCTCTGGCAGCTAAGTGAAGATTTTTAAGGAGTTTTATTTACACTAAATTCTCTTTATGTTGTTGTTGCTCTGCAAAGGGACCTTAAAACAGATAAAACTGCACTTTTCTCCACTTTAATATTTTCTCCATATTTCCAGAGTGGTCGAACAAGGCTTTAGTGTAAATGAAAAAAAGCTCCTAAAAGTATAAGAATATGACAGAGTGTCCAATGAAGCCCAACAACAGCTGTAGTTCACGAAAAAAATACAGCTTTGATCTAAAAATAAATCACTTTCAATTATTTGTGATATGTAGTAGAGGTCCATCTCTGTTGTCTTGTTAGTTTCACACCAGGGAAATCACTAGCATTGGCTTTTAGCTTCTGTTTTAGTAAGACAGTTTTATATCTTTGCTTGCTGCTAGCTTCCTCTCATTTCTTTCAGATTTACTGCAGCAATTGAAATGAGGAAGAGGAATAGCCACAATCTCAATTTTAGCAATATACATTTTGTTCTAAAGTATCATACTGTCTATGACAGATAAATTATTCAGTGCACTATTTAATAGTGACAGCTCTATAGATTGTTTGTATTTATTTTAATTAAATGTAACCTAAATTCAGAATCAGTCTCTAAAGCCGGAGAATGGTGCTCTGGGTTTCCGTTATGTTAGTACGTGATAGTCAATTAATTGTACATTTCAGAATATAGGTCTGTAGGGGTACTTTTAAGGAGGAAGGTTAAAGACTTTGTTTCAGAGTGCCAGTCTATGCTATCCTATGGATCTTTGGATTTCACAGAAGAGTTACTATGCTGGCATTAATTTGGTTTCATATTTATTATAGTTTGTGATATGTTAAATAAACATTTTTTTTTCACTTTTGTTAGCTCACACAGAAAAAAGCTGATCTGGCAATGTTAAGATATTAGTCTGACAGCTGTAATAGAGAAAGAGCAAAAGGACTGAGTGTTTTTGTTATTCTAGGGGATTGTGATGTTAACTCTAGGTGCCAAAACAGACTTCCCTGAGACTTGACCAAAGCAGAAGGATGAGGATTCTGGGAACAGAAAAATGTTGTTCTGAATTTTAAAACAATTTCTGTTGTTTACATCTGCCTAAAATGAAGATAAAGACAACTTTTGGGGAAAAATGGTAATAAAGTAGAATTCTTTCAATTCTCAAAGGATAAGAGATGGATTCAGGTTATTTCATTTTAGGATAAATCTAGAAACTGATATCAGAAGTTATATCATTCTTTAATTAATGTTTGATGGTGGAAGTTTTTATCTATGTGGAATGAAAAAAATGTTTTTCTATGTATATAAAAAGATGTATTTCTATTAAAAAAATATAGAAACTCTATATATCTATGGAGTGAACTTAGAACAACATAATTTCACATTCTTTCAGCACATAGTTTGTATCTGAGAAAGTCTGTAAGTGTGACAGATTTTTTAAATTAGAAAATGTATACTTTTCTATAGTCTTCCAAGAGCTGCAAATCAACTGGGTCAAGAAATTTCAAATTCAAAGTGGCTTCACCTTTCTCATACTCTTCTGATTGCTGATAACCCTAATGACCTTTATATGGTATCAACTGGCACAGAATCATTAAAATCAGCTAAATCCATTCCATCTACTAAGATTTAGATCAGCCATGCTTATATAGTCTATCCTGTGAACCTCTTCCTTTTCTTTTAATATGTAAGGTAAAGGGATGTGCCTTCTCTGTTGCATTGTCAATTTTATTTTTTCCTGTAATTTCTTTAACTGTGCAGCTCTGTCTCTCAGTGGAATTCAACAAACGTTTTGTGTGTATAGAAGGTGAGCAGTTTTTTCCGGAGATCATAGTTAGGTTTTGCTAAAGTTTCAAACTGGAATCTTTTGATGAAAGTGTGAGTCTATGATAATTGGTATAAAGCAGTTTGCTGAGTAGGGAACTGAATGGTCAGTTAGATGAGAAAATGGAACATGTTATAAATCTAGATGTCTCTCATTTCAGAAAGAGTGAAATAGGCTGCTTTGAATGGTAAATTAATCAGTAGACTATGCTTCCTGATTTTGGAATCAGTGGCGGATTTTGAAACAAAAGTAACTTTAAAACAGCAGTGCCAATTTCAAAGGTCAGGCATATAAAAAAGAATGTATGGCCTCACTTTAGCTAAGGAAAGGAGCTTGTAGTAGATACTCTCCAGGTACTAAACTTGATCTGTTTTACTGTCAAGGTTTTATATATATATGTTTTTAATATTATTATATGTGTTGATTGGAATATACAGCATTAAGGTAACTTTTTCCCTGGTCACGTTATCAATATTTCTTTAGGAATGTCTTACAGACCCCCTGATTTGTAATACTACAATTGTATGTTTGGATCATAGAATCATTGAATGGTTTGGGTTGGACTGGTGGTTTGGGACACTTAAAGATCATCTATTCCAACCCTCCTGCCATGGACAGGAATATCTTTCACTAGATCTGGTTGCTCAAAGCTCTGTCCAAACTGACCTTGAACACTTCCAATGATGGGGCAGCTGGAACTTCTCTGGGCAATCTGTTCTAGTGTCTCACTGCCTTCATTGTAAAAAAAAAAACCAAACCATTGTCCCTTGTCTTGTCCCTATAGGCCTTCGTAAAAAGTCTCTTTCCATCTTTCTTGTAAGCCCCCTTTATGTACTGAAAGGCTGCAATAAGGTCTCTGTGGAGACTTCTCTTCTCCATGCTGAACAACCCCAACTCTCTCAGCCTTTCTTCATAGCAGAAGTGTTCCAGCCCTCCAACCATTTTTGTGGCCCTCCTCTGGACCTGCTCTAACAGGTCCATGTTTTTCTTGTGCTGGGGACTCTAGAGCTGGATGCAGTGTTCCAGGTGAGGTATCACCAGAGCAGAGTAGAGGGGCAGAATCACTTCCCTCGACATGCTGACCATGGTTTCTTTTATGCAGCTCAGGATATGGTTGGCTTTCTGGTGCACATTGCCAGCTCCTGTCCAATTTTTCATCCACCAGTATCACCAAGTCATTCTCTGGATGGCTGCTCTCAATCCATTCATCCCCCAGCCTGTACTGATATTGAGGTTTGCTCTGGCCCAGGTGCAGGACCTTGCACTTGACTTTGTTGAACTTCATGAGGTTCACACAGGCCCACTCTTCAAGCCTGTCAATGTCCTTCTGGATGGCATCCCTTCCCTCTAGTCAATCAACTGCACCAGTCAGCTTGGTGTCATCTGCTAACCTGCTGAGGGTGCACTCAATCCTACTGTTTGTCATTGATGAAGATATTAAATAGTATTGGTCCCAATACGGACCCTTGAGGGACACCACTCATTACTGGTTTCCACTTGGACATTCAACCTTTGACTAGAACTCTTCGGATGCAGTCATCCAAATAGTTCGTTATACATCTAACAGTCCATCCATCAAACCTGTTTAAAACCAAACCATCAATGGTTTGGCACCCTCCCCCCACAAACCATCAATATAGGGGCAAGACTGTTGTGGGGGACCGTATCAAAGACCTTACAGAAGTCTAGGTAGATGACATCCGTAGCGCCTCCCTTGTCCACTGATGCAGCTACTCCATTGGAGAAGGCCACTAGATTAGTCAGTGGTGATTATTCTTTCAAGACATACAGCTAAGTGCAATATTATCCTTCCAACACAGGAGTTTATTTCATAGCTAACAATGAAGAAATGGGATTCTTAAGAACAGCTATTTGTGTGTGTGAATGTTTATACATGAATATAAAAAAGATATCAACATATATAAAACATCCTTCTTTTACACATGCATAAGTACATAGAATGGTGACCTTAAAATCACTTAACCCTATTCAATTTTACTGTTACTGATATAACTCAAATTTGTCCTAATTTGTCGTGGTAAATGTAGGAAGAATGCAAACCAGTACTGTAGTAAAACCGCAAAAGAGCTGAGAAGAGTATTTATTGACCAGAAAAGAGAGACTGCAGCTATTTAAGAGACTCATAACTCAAGGAAACAGTTCAGCATGCAGCCTTAATTAGAGATGAACAGGCATAAGGAAAGGTTTTGAAAACAATAGGAAAATATAGGGAAAAGAAAAACAAAACCAACAAACCTGAGTACCCTCCTATTAGAACTTCTATGCCTTGTACTCAGTGACTGTTTTACAGAAGATGTACTGCTACCATTGTTTCTTTGCTGCTGTCACCCCCATCTGGGTTGCATCTCAAAATAATGTCCTTTTCTGTATTTTCCCAGTATGTCAGACAACTATACAAACACAAGGAAATTGCTCAGTGTTGAGGCTGCTTTGTAGCATGCTTTTGAGGTAGGAAGGGTTTGGCATGGTGGGCAGCTGGTGTTCTGTATTTTAAAGGGAAGGCAATCACTTAATACTTACTTGCCACAACTAGGTCATATGAGACTATCCTTTCTGGTAGCTTAGTAGCCTGATGCTGTGGACTGACTTCTGCCTCCTGTTCCCAGCTTTGCAAACCTGTCCTCTCCCTTGTGCTGCTCCTGGCCCTTGTCTGTCCCTGCTTCCAGTATGCCAATGCAGCTTGCCAAGCCAGCAGTTTTAGGTTTTTTTATCTGCTTGGTTTTCTGCTAATTAGTGAATTAAATGAGCTCACTGAAGAATCAAACAAGTGCCAGAAACAATACATTGGAAGCAATGGGAGCCTAGCCAAAAAGACTAGGTTAGACATATAGGGAGGAGCAGGACTCCATCTGTGTTCGGCAGCAGCCAATTATTAACTCAGCCCACTTCATGCATTTGTGCCCTCTGTCTCCCAAACAATTTATAGCATGCTTGGGTGCCAAAGGATTCCGATTGCAGTCCAGTGACTAAGCAACTGCAGTGGTGTCCAAGTACCTAAATAAGATCCATCACTGAGAAGTTATGACTTACTAAGAGAAAAATTAGTTGCGTCTTCCTTCTGTTTATTTTTGCCTGAGATTTTGTTTTTTTGTGAGCTTCTGTCATTAAGAGATGCTACTTAATGTATTATTCTCTCACCATACTTCATACTGGCAGTCTATGATATAATTTAGATTATAGACTGGTTTACATTGCCAGTATTTAGAGAGGAATATTTTAGGTTGCAATACATAAGAAAAAGCTCATACCATGGGTACAAACTTTTCCGTGGAGTCATGTTGCTTAATTTAGATGAGAAATGTATTTCTCTTACACTTGTTTCTTTTGTAGAGTGATCTCAATGTTTTCACCAGCTATGACTCTTCAATGTTATACACTTCTTTACTTTGTTGGATTACTGTTCTTACTGTAAAAATACCTTATACAACACAGCACCTAATCTTCAGATGTTGGAATTGTTCCTGTGCTAAATTTTAGAAACACACGCATGTTTACCATTCACCAGGTTTTTACTGGCGTACTGACAAACGTTCAAAGCAAAAATTGTGGCTCCAAAAATCACAAAGTCATTACAGCAAAAAATAGCCAATATATAATCTATTTGGAGGACAGCTCAATCTAACAACTAGGATACCCTGGAATAACAAAAAACAGATTTGAAAGAATGTGGGACATAGCATATTAGGAGCTATAGGGTAAATACTGTCATCCAGAGCTTTTCAGAGTTGCCTAAGAAAAACCAAATGCATTCATACTTGAGATGTGTGACCTGATGATTCAGGAGACTGTGGTAACTCCACTTAAGCTTCACAGAGCACAGCATAAATAGTAAAAGATATAAATTATATCAAATCTCTGATGTTAGAATCTGGTGCATAGGACAAGACTATCCCATATTTTTGATTTTGATAGTTAGACCTACAGACCCAGCTAAGGCCCTTGTAGCATTATGCTAGACAGTCATGCAATTAGAAGCTCTGTCTGCTTTGAAGTATATAGGAAAATGAATCCTAGGATAGGAGCCAAAGCACAGATGAAATGACGCAATTCAAACAGGTCAGTGGCAGAGATGGAAATGGAACCTGGGGTATCTGACATCCAGATCTTTGCTCTGCTAATTGGCCAAAATTATTGTCGGAAAAGGTTTGAGGAGAATAAATATATTTTTAAAATGGGATTCACTACAGGTTTTCTGCCTTGAAAAGTAAGTTGGATAAAATTGTTATTTCTGATAAAATGAGAGTAAAAAATGAAAATACAAACATTGCTGGATAAAAATGCCAAATATAGATAAAAGTAGGGATTATGTAAATGTGACATTTTTTTCTAATTTATTTTCCACCAATATGTTTTCTTTAACTTATTTTTCACCAGCAGAAACCCTTTATTCTGGAGTAGATATATGAAGCTAAGAGCAGTATGAAAACTTTAAGGAAAAATGAAACATGCAGAATTTCCCCTTAGATGTTATAGTCTCAGAGATTCTTAATGTCTAATTAGTATTCAGGTTTCTAACAGAAAGGTCTTTAATTTCAGTTGCTTGCTCACAGAGGGTCCTTATTAGTCTTGGATACCTTGAATTCCATACCTCATTAATTTGATTTTTAATAAATGTAATTGGAGTAAATGCATGCAGTTGTTAGATAATCTAAATATCCGCTTAAAAAGTTAAAATAAAATTTCCACTGACTTCATGGAGAATTGTCTTTGTTTCTGAAGACTAGACCCCTGTGAATTAGATTACTCAGGATGAATTTAGATAACTAATAATGGATTTTTGCATACTTGAAACAGATAATTTTTCTTACTGATGTTTGTAATTAAGTTTTCTAATTAATATTTTTTGTATTAGTAAACAATTCATTTGCTGGTATGTGCATATAGTGCAAAGGTAGTGACACCCAGAAAAATATTCTTTAAGAAAAGAAGTCTCTTCACTTACAATTGTAAATATTCATAGACACTATAATACACTATTAGAGTGAATTGGTGATGAAGAGCAATCAAAAGGTTTGGAGGCTTCACAGTATACAGTAAAATACTGATATTTCTAACTTATACTGGCCCAGTGAATTTTGTATTCCACTTTCCATGGCACTACATTTGTGTAGAAATGAGTCTTTTTCAATTAGTTACATAAGTCCATTTGAATCCTAAATCCACAAGATGTTCTGTCTGAGCAGACCTTTGAGCCCGTGGCATCCTTTAATTTAAGCAACTGCTGTGAAAGATCTTTTTCTTGCTTATAATAAAACAGATCCTATAAAAGATAAAAGGGATTTTAGACATATTTTTCATCTTTAGGGGTTGGTGTTTGTAATGTGGAAAGTTGCATTCTGTTAGGCTATGTAATAAAAAAAAGCTGTTCTCTGCACACATGCAAAGGAGCACAGAGGCACGAGGGCAGATGTGGGAACCTGAGTAATACCCTGCTCCGGCTACTCCCTGGGCCACCACAGGAATGTGATCAGCCGATGAAAAGTTCCCACTCCCCTAAGCACAGGGGTGCACAGAGGCATGATAGCCCATGGGGGAACTGCAGCATCCCAGTCAGGGGAACAAGCCCCAGCCCTGGGCATTCCAGGAGGGCGTCAGCCCCATGGGCTGGGTGAGACCCACTACTGTGAGTCAGTGGAAGCAGTTCTCTGGGTCACCTTACAGACTGAGGAGGTCACTGCCTAGGGCTAAGGAACTTGTTATGGGATAAAGGAAAAGAGAATTTTCTGATTGTGCGAGACTTATTGGATGTTTCAAAGAGGAACCAAAGGTGGGGAAGGGATCAAAGTAGTTTGGGGAGGAACATGCGTGGGGAAAAATCAAAGGGATAAGGGGTTAAAAGGGGTAGTCATGTGTGAACAAAGACTGGTCAGTACTCTTCTCTGGCTGTGCCCTGTGCCTCATCAGCATAGTCTGTCCTGTCTTCTAAAACTCCATTCCTAACTCTTTCCTGGGTGAGTGGCTTTCTTGTGTATGTGTTTGTGCAGGCGTGTGAGTGTGCAATTGTTAGTAAAGATCAAGCTGGAGTAGCCTGTGAGTAAGTGAAGTGCCTGGGAGCAAGGGGGGTGGGTGAGGTGTGTCTCTGAATGTGAGAGCACAGGAGGAGTTGGCTACTGGAGGGACCAGGGGGTCAAGGCCAACTGCTGGAGAGGCTGAGACACCTGTGTGTGTGTTCCTGGGCAGGAGGGTGCTGGGGAGAGCAAGGATCCAAGGCTAACTGCTGGATGGACTGTATATCTAAACCCAGTTACTAGAGATGCACAGTGTTAGTGTTAGGCTGCGTGTGAATGAGGGCATTGTACCAGCAACTGGAGTGCAGCTACAGCCTCAGGGGCTCATATGTCCAGGTGCCAGTCACTGGGGAGACTGGGATCCAGGGGCCAGATACCATGTAGACCGAATGTCTGACCCCAGCTGCTGGAGGAATCCACATTGTGTGTGTATATATATATATGTACGCATATATTTCCCACTAACAGACCTTAATTCTGATCCACCCTGAGAGGACAGCAGAACAAGGCTTTTGGTGTTGCTTCTTTTCATGTGAGTGCTGAGTGTTTCTGTGCTGTTCTGTGTGTCCAGCTGTGCATGTGCACTGTGTACCTACTGTGCTTGTGAACCTACTGTGTGTACATGGTCAGCCTCACAACTGGTTGGATGTGGGGGTATAGAGCTGTAGCAGCCTTGCCTGTACTGTGCTACCAGTACTTAACTGTGCTACCAGCACCACAGTGCTTAACATATATGATATTTAGTAAAACAGTCCAGCTTTGAATTTTGTAGAAGCATGGGACTAGAAGGGTTACTGGGTTACTTAAACAGTTATGTCATAGCATCTTGTTCATAAGGTTTTTTTAATTTAAAAAACATCCAAAAATATAATTTTGATGCTGGTTATTATGGAATCTATTACAATACTGAATTATAAAAATGTTAGATTTGTTGAAAGGACTTATTGTGAGAATAATCAGAAAAGAATGCCATGTCTACCATCAGAAGACATTAAGCAATGATATGACAATTGACTGAAAGATCTGATTGACAAATGCTGCATTAAGAGAGGCTAATTTAGAGGGGAGGAAATACCCCAAACTTCCTGGTTCCTGTTCAAATTCAAATACTTTAGGAAGTACCTGTCAGTCTACTTGGTTTCTGTGACACTTGTTCTGGATGTGACTGGAAACCAGTTTTATGACTTGGAGATTAGAAGAGAATTGTGTGCTATACAGTTGGTATCTGAGTTGAGGATTACACTTAATCCTTGTGTGCAGTAGTGATTTATGTAGCATATAGCGTGGGCTCCACAGACTTTGCTTGCTCTTCTCTGTCTCTGTTCAGGCACCACTGGTCTTGTTATTACTGTTTGTAACTCTTTGTAACTTTTGAGTAGATTCAGCCAATATGAATGAAGGAAGAACAAGATATGTGGATAGTTCTGAGCTGCAATTAATCTGGTATCTCTGGTCAAGCATGTGGTTTCAACAGCCTCAGAAAGGGAAAAATAAGTCTGTTTGAGTGTATGTTACTACCTGCTGGTATTAGGAGAGTAACCTGTAGCCACATCTGCAAGCTCTTCCTTACCATCAAGAGAACTGGGAACTTGTCATTGTTAATGATAAAAAACCATTTTTCTTATAGCCACATGACTCAAGCCACTATTTGGACCTAGTTGTTGTTATTTCAGATGAAAGATTTAGAAAATATCTCAGTCATTTTGACCTACTGTCATTTTCCCCTTGGTTAGTACTTAGTCTGTGCTCTAGCATAGGATGAGAAGCAGCACCTTTTAGATGAAGAATAATCTGATGCCAGACATTCAGACTGGTATATCATTAAGGGGGCTATGACAGTTAAAGGGTTGAGCACAGTAGTGTGGTTAATCTCTAGTTTGAATAACAGCATTTTTTTGATATTATGCTCAATGAATATAGTGTTCTTCACTGCTTACCATTAATATTAATGCACTGATTCTTTCATAAAGTCTATAAAACATCTACTGAAAAATTTAAAAATACAGGAGACTAATACACATTTAAATCTATATAGGTAAAGCAAATCTAGTTCTCTAAACAAGAACTGACTGAGAAACAAAGGCAACTAGCTTTGTGTGTTGCTAGGGCTATGTAGCCAAGTACTAAGTCTCAGCCTCTTCTTACTGCCACTACAGTTCCATTGGGACTTAAAGTTCAGGGAAAACCCCAGGTTCCTGGGAAAATCCTGTAGGGAACTTGGCCAGATCTGGAGAAAAAATTTGCACAGGCAGCAGAACCAGCTGTGTCACTAGTGGATTTTCAGTCCTACCAGTGCAGCCATGATAAGAGGACAAATTAAATCTTTCTGTCTATATTAGTTAAAAATGTAATAACTGACAGACATGAAAAACACATCTATCTTGCTTCTGCCTATGTGCAGGATTTCCAGGTGACTACTCCCAAAACTGTTCAAACTGCCTAAGTGTTTTTTGGGGTATGGCTTGGCCTGACAGTGTATATGACCAGAAGCAACATGCTATGTAATTGTTAGCTGCAACCACCCTGCAGTTCTATAGTATTACTTTACTGTCCCTTGCCTTATGCCAGGCCTTTTGTTTGTAAAATACTTTAGCATCCTTCATGCTAAAGACATTATGTAAACCTAAGATGATAATATTAATAACTTTAAGCAAAATGGGTTGCTTTCATTCTCTATCATTAAATCTGTTGCGTTCCCTGCTCCAACCCTCCCCCCCTTCCCCCCCCCCGTCCGCCTCCACTCCATGCAACAACTGTTATTCCAAATAGCTTTCAGGAACTGCTGCAGACAATTGTTATGATGTACCATATGCTCTGGATGTAAAACTATTTTTTTGACAGACTTTCATTAGTGAGTGACATGGTCTAAGCACATGACATAAGCCAGCTCATTTCTAATATGTCTGGCAAGGATGTTTCCAATGACTCTGGCCATGTCAGTGATCTTCCCTGCTATGTTTCTACCTTATGTAAGGTTGGTATATTAATAGTGTCCTCATAGGATGTGTAGGAGAGCTAATTAGCCAATTACTACATCAAGTATTCAGCAGATAAATTTGCTTATATAGTGTATTTGAGGTTAAGTGGCATTTTATGCATAAGAACAATCATTGCATAAGCAATATATTAGAGAAGCTAGATGGGCTAAATAGATATATCATGTTTGTACACACTGTGCAAAACTGACATTCAGATGACAGTAAAAGAAAATGTAATGGGAGGCTTTTACACATAGGAGACTTATCTTCACATAGTGGGAGCAGAGGGGGGAGATGCTGCAACTGCTACTATGAAGCAACCTTCATATTATCAGCCTGTCACTACTTAAATACAAAGCATGCAAATAGCATATATATAAAAACCACCCCCATCACTAAGGACTACTTGTATGACTACAACTGACAAGTACATTTTAAAGAACCTCTAAGGTTTTTAGTACAAGCTTCATTTGACTTGCAGTTAAAGATCATCTCTGTTAGTCTAGTGACATTTGCCAGTCCCTTAGGTTATGGTTTAAAATGTGTTTCATTGCACTCATTTAGCTCACAGAATGGACACAACAATGTGTAACCTATTGAGTTGCAGTAAACAAGTAAAACTCACTCTGCTTTATTTTCAAGCACAGTATGTAATTCAGCAATGTGATACATTATCAGGTTGGTAGCATCACATTTCCTTTCAAACTGTTTTCTTTGTTCTTTTATAAAAATAATATTGACTTTTCTTTTTCAGGGAAGGCTTCCCTGTTGACTCCCTTTTCCTTCTTGCTGAAGGAGCTGCATTATAAAAATCTGGATTTTGTTCTTTTAAATGCATCAAAACCATTCAGTGTGTCAGCAGCATGGAACCACATCATAGAAATGTGGATGGCCCTTACTTCAGGGATAAGGCTAGCTTTTCTGCATCATTTTCTCTACCTGCCAGATGAAAGTAGTTTGGTTTTCAATTCACTTGCTAAATAGGAAGCAACCACCGATTTGGTTTTTTTGTCTAAATTGTTTTATATATGAAAGCATTTCCAGTCTTAAGCCTTATTTTATGCTTTTGATCTTTAATTCTTGATAGAAAATCACCAGTAATTTCAGTAAAACTTTAACAATGAGCCAGTGATCTTGGCTTTTACTATGCCGCTGTCTAATCTTGCCCAAAGTGGTTATACAGGAGGATGACCAAAATGACTATAGTAGAACTTGCCTTGGTTTTTAATTGTTGCTGGTTACGACATTCCTGAACTATGCTTACTCAAAGTGTGTTTGTGTTAAAAGGAATACAATGAATGGATAAGTACAGTTGGTATGTTTCTAAGACCAGTTGTTATTTATCAGATGTTCAGAAACACAGGATGAGATTTATTTTACTTAGCTCTCACCATTGTAAAGCTTGCCATCAACTCTAAACAAACTTTTTGGCTTCTTCAGAAGCCATTGAAGGGATGCTCATCTTGAGACTCCTCTCTAAAATAGGAGGTGGGGAAAGTAGTTTTCTGACTTTTAGAAAAAATGTAAATATCTAGTTGAGATTTGATGTCAAACTTCTAGTGGCTAAAGTTGGATGAAATGAGTCCTGTTCATAAAGATCTTAGGTCAGCTTTTAAAATACTCTGCATTCTGTTGAAGTGTTGCTTTTGCATGAACATCAATGAGAGATGAAGAAGTCCTAGTATTGTCAAACAGTAGGTTCAATTTTATTTAAGATAAGTTGAAATACTTTAAAACTATCTTAAATGTGTAAAATATCTTAAAAGGATATAAAAATGAATACTGAATTAGGAATTTTTTCTTCAGGAGAATAAAATTAATTTTTATTGTTGTTTTTGGAGGGTTTTTTCAGTAGACCAATTTGTCATTTAATAGGTGGGAAAATGCAAGCATTGAAGGGAACAAGTGGATACATTTTCTGAGCTATGACTGTTTACATCTCTTTACTAATGTAGCAAATAAACTGATATGAGTATATTCTGCCTTTTTTAAAGGGGTAAAGCTTTAAAAATGTGGACTTCCATATGATTTAATTTTCTTCCACAAAAAAGTTTATTTTGTCTAAAAAGTGATTATCAAATTAGTAAAGAGTTTCAAAAGGGTAAAAAAAAAAAAAAGCCCACAACTTTTATTTACAGTCTACTGGAAGAATGACTGCATGACATTACCACTGGAATGCATTGTTTGTACCTTACAGCAATAGCAAAAATCCATTATTATTTCTTGTTATGGTAATTCAGGATGGTTTCATTAGATCATGGAATTTCAGTTGGGGCTAATATTTTGTTAAGGTAGATTATGTCTTACAGGTACATTGAAGATTGTAGCTGAATTCTTCATTATAGCATGCTGAATTTTGCTTTTGAATGAGTTGGGTTTTGTTAGTGTGTAACAACAGAAGTTGATAAGACAAGATGGAACAGGAAACTGCTATAGCAAACTGGGAAAAAAGGCTGGGCATATAATGATTAGCTATTTTAAGAAAACCTTGTTACAAGAACCTTTTTTTGATACTGAAAGTAGGTTAAAACTGGGAAATTCTAACAATCTTTACTTAGTAGGTATGCTGTTATACACCTGAGTCAGCTTTGAATCAAAACCTCACCACTCGGGGAAAAGCTTCAATTAACAGGCATGAATAGAACTGAACAACATGAGAGAAGGGCAGTCATCCAGTCTAGCTTCCTGCAAGGTTAGAATTATTCTCTCTGCACATTTCATAAAATGTGAAGTCTGGTTTTGTATATTCCATGTATCCTAAACTTTATCCTTTTTCATATGAAGTTGTGCAGGCAAGTTATAATTAGTACAGGTGATGTCTAGATTAGCCATTCTTTGCACAAATGTGATTTTACTCTTCCTTACTCTTTCTTCCTGCTTTTTCTGCTATTTTAAGATTTATTTTTTGTATCTTTTCACATTCCTCCTAAACCCTCGTAGGATTATTTGACACCATAATTTAGGATCTCCTTTTGGCACCATTACTGATGCTGCTTTATAGTATGGTGAGGAGGGTGGAATATACCATTAGGCATCAACAACTTTTGCTAACATGCTTTCTCTCTCATGATATGAAATAGCGTTCCATAATATAAATCACTGTGACATTTCAGAAACTTCTAGTCAATACGTTGGCATTTATTATTAACTTTGTTTATGGCCATTCACTTTGCATGAGTGAGTTGGTAACCAAATAATTTCAAGAACAGTTTTCAAGGAAGAGGTTGTGAGAGTATAAAATACTAACAAAACTCTAGGTGACATTCTGAGTATTCCTTTTGCCTCCTCATTCTAAAAGCTGAGCAGCAATAAGTGAACAGTGATGTACTGACTTCTTACAGTGTTATTGTGGTAATACTCTAATGATCAAATTGTATATAGATGTCACCAAGGTGCACAAATGTTAATATGACACAGATATGCATTTTTAAGTACCTTTACAAATATTGATCTCACCTTTTTCTGTGATTTGAAACTCATTTTGTTTAATGGGAGTCTTGTCTATCTGAATACTATTCTGGACACAGTGTCAACAATCCAAGATATCAAAAATATATGGTAAATTATAGATTTAGAACTTTTTGTTTCACAACTGGTTAAATTACAACTGAGAATCTCCAGTGAGACACTCATATATCTGCATTTCCCTTAATGCTTCATTCTCTTCATTTCTCTTCTGCTTAGATTACAAACGAAATAAATATTATTCCTTAAAAAAAAAAGGCACTTTCTATAGCTAGGAATAAAAAGCAAAAAGTTGAAGTGGAGATGGGGGGGTAAGAAAAGGTAGGCACATGAGTCTGTGACAAGGAATTTTTTCCTTTAGTATTTCAGATTCTATTTGTGCCAGGTGTAAATAATGAATTTAAATAGCCTAGAAAGAAATATATTCCAGATGTCTAGACTGCAATATTTTTTCCTGCTTTTAATGTTGCCACACTTTGGCCCTAGTTATATGATTTAACTTAAATGAAAAAGAAAGATGTTCTCTGTTCTGCTGGCAAGAATTTGAAACATCACAGCATTTTACATAAATGATTTTCATTGCTATATATTTCAATAGAAGGTTTTCTGTATATGAAGTAACTTTTTTACTTATAGGGAACAATACATTAGTATTTATTAAACAGAAATTAGATAAGAGTATACAAGATCAAGGAAATGAATACAGTAGTTGTATAAATTTCAGGTTTTTGTAACCTGAAATTTTCAGGTTTATATGTCTGTATGCTGTCTGCTACTGCTGGTTATGGCACTTGGGTCTTTGAGTTAGCTGAAAAATATGTAAAACTACATGAAAGTAGACAGCTCTATTGACTACTCATCTAAGGCAGTTTATGTGCATGTTTTTACTCTAGGAACTACAGCAGTCAAAAAGTGTCTCCTGATGCTCTGTAGTTTCAGGCAGAAGAATGCAAAAGAGCTGGTGAATGGGAGTTAAACCATCCACTTTTAGTTAAATCATATTTATCATAACTTTTGTGGACAGGCACATTAGACATGCATATCTAAGAGTTTTGTGGAGAAAAAGCAACAGTTTTTGGTAGTTACAGTGGAGAATGTGTCAGCTGCTATTTTTTGTACTTGTGGCTCAAACCCATTGCTGAGCTAAATGCATATCTACAGAAAATGTTATTAGGTTTTTCTTATGTTCCTTCTATATCCGAAATCTTTTCCATTGTTTTTCAATGCACATGTCAGCTGGAGACAAAACCACCTTGATTTCAGTAAAACTACCCTCAGAAATGAAAACTATTTCTGTAAGTAGTGGCTTATAAAACCATGTTGTAAGTTTCTCCTTAATTTAGCAGTAGTGTAGCAGGAACACAAATATGTATTTACTTCATTCAAATAACTTAATTTGTTTTGTTTCCTGGCAAGTTCCTCACTTCCCAGATGGAGTGCTGAATACTCCTCTCTTTGGAGTTCCAAATCTCATTCAAATCTTTCGACAGACGGGGACAACGTGCAATCTCCCTGTTCTTGTCCCATTCAACCAGCCAGGAAAGGCTATTCCTCAGATACTCAAGGGCAGACTTTTTCCCTTGGTGGTTAATGAGTGTAAGATATTTTGAATGGCTCATGACCTAGGAAGCTAATTGGACTCAAAGTCTACTTGTTAGTTGTTACAACTTACCAGTAGGCTAGGATAAGCTCTGCCATTATTTAGAAACACATACAAAATAAAAAATATTAAATATTATAGCATCTTTATGGAATAAGCTAATGGTTACCTTTCACGACGTTAGCCAGAAGCCAAATATTTAGCATATCGACTAAATATGAATTAGAAGTAGTGAATTAGTGAGATGCTTTTCTGATATCACTAATTCCATATCTACTTCATTCCAATACCTTTATGTTGACAAAACGTGTAATCTTTTTTATGGAAACCCACTGGTAGAAAACTGCTTTGTTGAAATTACTTGTTCACTGGATGTCACTGCTGCACATAAATACATATGAAAAGCTATCTGCCACCATTCCACATTCATCCAGGCATTCAAGAAAAGAATGGGAACCCTATTTCTAGCTCTGTCAGTGGAAGAATTATGAACATTCCACTCACTACTGATTTCAGAACAAAGCTATTTAACTTGACACTTACCTGCAGGAAGCTGTACCCAGTAGTAGCTGATGTATGTACAATGCTATTACCTACTATTAAAAAATCATATTGCTGGGCTGTAACAATAGCCTTTGCAATCATATGTCTGGTTATAATTGTGTTATAAATTTTGATTTCCTGTTGAAGAGGCAGTTATTTTATAACATGAACTAAAAGGTATCCTTGCTTTCAGGTTTTAGTAGTCTCTGCAATACTAACAAAAGTTGGTATGAAAAGTTTTACATCTGGATGTGTAATACATCAAAAAGAAATAACAGGATTTTAAAACTGTCTTTAGTTGAATATCTCCTCTTTGCTCACAGTACTATGTATGTTTACCCTTGACTATTCCTCAGGGCAGACTTTTTTTTCCTCTAAATCCAATATAAAGGATGACAAGCTAAGTAATTTCAGCCATAGCAGAATATGTATACAACTTAGTATACTGATCATGTTCATTCTCTCACCCTATCAACATCCATGCAAGGCAAATTTCAGAAAGGTAAGGTGTCTGGTAAACATTAAAATGGGAAAGAGCTAGGAAATTAAAACTTTAAAATTCAGAGCTGAAGAAGAAAATTGATCCATGAGTCTTTAAATAGCTAGTTCATATTACAGCAGTACTAATTTAAAGCATACATTTTGTTTTGTCAGGGCTTTAGTTGCATATTGTCACTTTAGTATGAACTATTTCCATCCGTATAATAGTCTATGCGTAATATTCTCATAAAAACTGTTACAATTGAAAAACTGGTTTGAAAGACACTTCAGGGTATAGTACTGAAAAAAGAATAATTCTACTTACACACAGTCTTTGCTATAATAGATCATAAACAAAGTTTCTCTCTACTACTATCCATAGCCATGAATCTGTTCAGAATTTTATCAAGTATAAAAGAATAATCTTTACAATGAATTTTTAAGAAGAAATCTCTCAACTTGTGTTTTCATTTCTGTGTTGCTTTAAAAAGCAATCATGAGCTCCTGAACTTAAAATATATAGTCAGTTCATAGGGGAGAAATGAAAGTTGACCAGAAACCACACTATTACATTTTGTGGTAAAAATTACATTTACTTCATATTTTAAATGTAACTTATATAGAAACAAACATTGACTTTCCTGTTTTTTTTCCTGCAAATTCAAAATTTGCATACAATATTCAATGACTATTGTGTAAGCAAACTGTCTTTCATGTCAATGTGTGTATATGTGCATTTTCAGCTCCAGGCCATTTGAAAAGCATTTAATTAGTCAGACAGGAAGTATTATTTAATATTAAACAATGTTTATCCATCAAATATAATGTGAAAAAATAGTTATACTGCTCTTCACCAAAAACAGGAAGGAGATTTCAGTCTTTCTAAAAGTAACCTTGGAATGTTTCCATACTGTAAGGTACCATAAAGATGGTATGGAACAAGCACAGCAGACATTAGTTCTTGTTATACCCCCTCATCCAGGAAGCCCTGGCACCCTGCTTAAAGCTTTGGCAAAGTTAAGGGTAAATGTTCAAGGCAGTTGTGCTGAACTGATTGAGATTAAAGCTATTTGGTTTTAGCCTGAACTAAATCTAGAGCCCCTTCATGCTCTGATCTTTTTAACATTTAATTTTAATATTAAAATAAAATATATTAAATAATAAATAAATTTATTATTTATTGCTGTATTTTAGACTCTGTATTATAAGGTCTGTCTCAGATTTCTTGGTAATAGCCACCTAAACCCACAACATTCAGCACAGCCTTAAATCCCAAGCACATGCTGAAATCTGAATTTGCTCTTTTCTGGTCACTTGAGCACAGATATGTATTTTTTAATAAGAGTCTGAGAATTTTTATAATTAGTCTGGTTACAGAATTGTTGGATTACATGTTGGATTTTTTGAGGCAGGATTTGTATGTGAACTATCTAATATTTTCATGCACTGCTTAGGAAAAATGTCAGCTCTGGGTGTCCAGCTACTGTTAATGTAACACAAATGGCTTTTTTGTTCTAGTCCATGAAGATCTATGTATTTAATATTTTCTGTTATTTACTTCTACAGCGGCCCCAATGGCATATGTTATTCCAGATTTAAGTATTGGCACTTATGGTCCGGGTATTTCAATCTGATTTTAAGTCAACCTTTTTCATTAACAAACATACTGGAAGGAATACTTTTGTATAATGTAAGAGTTCTGGAATACTAATCTGCAACCTTAATATTGAATGATAGTGTAGATCAAAGTGTGCCTTCTTGTAAAGACAAACATGTTGACAAAGTTTCAAAATGTTACTGCAAGTGGTTGTTTAATTGTATTTGGTGAGAAAACTGTTGCTGTTAACATACTACAACACTTAATAACACTTGTGTGTTATAAAGGCAGAAAATACTCTAATGAAGAGATGGAAAATGGCTTGGATCTCTTGCTTTTATGCTCCTTATATCTCTCTACCTCTTCTATATTGTTTGAGGGTTTTATTAAATGTAATTTACTACCTGCACATTTCTCTTTGTTAAGTTTTCAAAATCAGTCAAGAAGGAGAAACGGGAAAAACCAAAAGCTCTGATTAACTTGGACATTATGGTGACAATAAGGAAAAAGTGATAAAATTTCCAAAGGCAACATCTTTCATTTTTTGCTTGGGTAGAGAAGACCAGAGGAATAAAGATGAGGAAGCCAAATTTCTGGCACTGCAGAGGGGAAACCAGCTACAACTGGCATGCTGAATTCAAAATAAAAGAAACTTGGATCTGTTTGTAGCACAAGTGGCAGAAACAAAGCAACTGCAGAAATTTTGAACTGCTGGATTCCTCTTTAAAAATAGTGCACTCTCCAAAGACTGAAAGAAAACATTTATTTATATTTATGCATCTTCTAACCGGTGAAGTTGTGATCTTGATGAAGCTTTGAGAGATTATTATAGTAGCCATTATTTTCAAATATTGGAAAAGAATTTGGCATCCAAATCCTTTCTTTCCCATTTTATCCACCCATCTAGCACTTTGTTCATAAACTATGAAGGAGCTGACATTCTACTTATCCACCTGAGGGCAAAAAAATGTTGACAGGCAGATGATTAAGCATGTGCCCACAAACAATTGGCTCTGACCCTAACTTGTGCCAAGCAGTTGGCATGGCTCCTGATTAGTAATTAATTAAATCAATGCCAGCAGACACTAATGGTATCTTCCCATAGAATGGCGTGCCAGATCCACTAAGAATAAACTACATGATACTGATTCCTGTCTTATGCTTTGTCAGTTCAGCTGGATGTCTATTCAATGTCAGTAAATACACTGTGTGAAAGATTAATTTAGAAAAAATACTATCTAAAACATAGCATTAAAATTAAACTCAGAGTACATTTTTTGCTCGGCTGTACAAATTCTTGCTCACTGTATAGGAAAGCTGCAAGTCTGCTATTGGATCTGATTGCCAAAACCAAAATATTAGAAAACCAAACAAAAAAATCCCCAAACCACATTCCCTTCCCCCTATAATATCAGGAGTAGCTTAAAAGAAAATACCAGTTTTGAATCAGCAAGGTACAAGAATATTGCTTGAGATTTAAGCTCTAGTTCTGGTTGCAAATGTATTTCAGTACAACCAATGATTTTGAAATTATATTGTAAAGTACCTTGTGGAATTTAGTTCCATTTCAAAGACTGTTTTTCTATTGAATACCTTTTGCCCTACAGGCAACATCAGTTCCTGACAGCTGATGGACACCTGCTACACCTGCTCATGGAAGGCAGTTCTCAGGATTTGTCATGTTTATTGACCCTTTTTATATCAAAAGGTGTGATTTAATGCTCTCTAAGTGAAAGAAATAACTAGAGGCCACAACTGTCCCTCAGTCATAGTTTTGTAAACCCAAAGTAACTTCACTGATTCAGAAGTTTAGAAGCTGAACACTTATGGGGAAAAAAACCCAACCTCAGAAGTATTATTATATTAAGTGCTGCTGAACACTGTCCAAAATTAACAGTAGCAGTGCAGGAATAGCAATAGTTGCCCAACCGTCTCATTTTTGTTGTCAGTTCTAATTGCTCATTTCAGGACAGTTTCATGAAGAAGAAGGTCTTCTGAACAAATGTATATTCTGTTCATATATTTATACAGGCAAAGAAGTTGTCACCCTATTGGGCTGAGGCTTTGGAACTTTATTGCAGTTGACACTATTGTGTTTTTTTTTTAAAACTAGCATGTTAAGGATTTTACTAAACTTTTTCTGAATATGGTACAATTTCAACAGCTATAAAGACCAAACCAATGCTGTCCATGGGTCAGATGGGATAATCTTTCATTTTGGTGTATTTATCTGGAATACTGGAACCTGTTAACTTACATTGCATAAGCCTGCACTGCCCTGCCTTAAGTCACCTAACTGTGACTCTTCTGCATGGGATTCCTTTTCAGATATTTTTTAAGTACAGGTCAGAAAGCCTGCCCTGCTTTTCCTGGACTGAGCTCACTGCCATGCTAGTAAAATATACCCCTTGCCATACAAAAAAAATTCATGCAAGGCTGTCAGCATAGGAAGTTTTTGTGTGCAGCCATGTCTATAGTCTGTGCCTGTCTCCTCCTGCACAAGGAGGATAAATATGCAAACAGAAGTGTAACAGGAACAGTCAAAACAGTTCTCATCCTCTGTGGAGTCAGGTGCTCTGAACCTAAGAATAGGTGTAGGATCAGCTGCATTGAATGTAATTATTAATGAGTCTAGGCAAGATTTCCATTGCACTCTGCATAGCTGTATCTGAGAAACAGCCTTTATGAAGCAACTCTGAAGCTTGAGTGTTGGAAAGTAACTATTTTGGATGAGTTGTGTTTTGAGAAGTGGTTGGTATGCTGTTATTTTATCAAAGAGCTTTTTTGTTGCTTAGTACAAATAAGCTGCCTGAACACCAGGCAGCCATGGGTCTTTATTAGGAGGTCAAACTGAAAGAACAGGGTATTGATGTAGTAGAGGTTGAGGGTTCTGTAAGCTGCTGGTTACAGGGACAAAGTTAACTCAGATCTTATGAGGCTAAAGTCCATGTGGTTATTGTTAACACTGAAGGGCAAGGATATCTGCCCTTGGTCTTCATGTCATTTCTTAACCTGTGCCTGATTTCAGAGAATTTTAATACAAATTTTTACTCGCTTTTGGAAGATAAGATACGCTTTACTACATACCAAGGAGGAGTTTCTCCCCTCCACTTGCCTCTGACCTGTGCTGTCTCTTTGGATGTTGGTGAGCACTGTTGACATTAAGTAATCTGTCTCCAAGGAGAAAAATAAGCCTTACCATGGGCATGTTTTAAATGAGTCCATAGGTCTCTAGGAGTTGTGGGCTCTGAGATAAATACAGGGGTGTCTGGCTCCATGAAGGCATTTTGGAGGCTAAACACTGGCAGATATTGGTGTAGCTGACCACTGCAGGCCAAGGTGGAAGCTACCTAGCCCAGATGCCAAGCTTCTTGCTCACACTCTTTCACCACCTTTTGCCTCTCAAGGAAGTTATCCTTGTAAAAGGGAATGCCTTCTGCAGAGCTCTGTGACAGAGCAAGTGCTAGGTAAGTTAAGGTGGGAGTACTACGAGTTCCTGTGGGATGAAAAACATTGAAAGATGCCCTGTATGTTAAGAAATGTGGGTGCAGCATGTCTTTGGTGGTGTGGAAGAACAGGGGAGCATTTTCAGCCTCTGCTTGGGTTACTGTGGACTTCATCTCCCAAGTGAGTGCAAGTTCTGTTATGTTCTTTACCTTGGAAGAACCTTACTGCCAAAGCTGGAATGCACAAAGTTTGCCAGCATCCACAGACATGGCACATGTACATGTACTTATAACTGGATGAGACACCTGTGATCTAACCTATAAAATTCAAAGATGGTTTATAAAGTAAGACCCACGTTATTCTAAGCATGTGCCTCTGAAAAGCATAGTTTTTACTCAGAGGTGAAAGATGAACTTATCACAGCTATACTTTTATAGCTTTTGTTAGAAATAAAATGGGATTTTAAAATATTAGCCTTTAAAAGTAAATATCATATTAAATACAGAGTTCTTATTGCAATACTTCACAGGGCTACAGGCTGACTATTAGAAGGAGTGATTATGGACTTATTGAACTTCTATAGCTGGTTTATTTTTTGAATTTTCCTTGGAGGGGTTTTTCCCCGACTCTTATCCAGTAGTTTTGAAAATAAAATTAGTCTGGTCAGTGTCAAAGGTTCAACTTGGAGAATACTTCTTAAAATGTCTTCCTGATTCCTTATTGCAGCAGTACTGCCTTATTGAAAAGTGCTCTGAAATCCTTAGGGATGAAAGGTGACAGGTGCTATACAAATGCAAAGTGTTATCTGTGGCAGATCTAGGTCAAAATCTTAGTTAAGGCAGTAAAATTCACCTTTGCCCAACATGTGATTGTTGCAAAGGGCAGTTTTGAAGTCTTCCTTGATTGTTTTCAGTGGCTGTCAGTCTATTAACTGAGTACCATGTTGATGGAACCACCTGCTGCTTAATATTGTTCCTCTGGAAATATTTTCGGTCATGTAGCCTGAGAAACACTTGCTTCTACATAGATGTGGTTATAGATACCTGTTCTTTACAAACTGCATGGTAGTATGTAAAGGTGGTAAGGAAAGAGAAAGATTGTTGATTAGATCTTATATGATTGTTGAAGACCTTAGATTAGACACGAATTTCATGATTTTGGTGTTTCTATAAAAGTAAAATAGAATCTTTGCAATGGAACTAAAATCTTGGCAAGAACAGCTTCAACCTTCTTATTAATCTACTAAAAGAGATTTTTGCATGATTTGAATAGGCTTGAGCTTAACAGTAATTTGGGGTTAATATATATAGTTTCTTGCCACCTCTCGTGCTTACTCTTTCTCTCTTTTTATGAAATGAAGATAGGAACAAAACCACATAGTGTACTGAGGGTTAGTTTGGTTTTTGAGGCTTTGCACATATGAAATTTACAGTGGTTAGCATGGGTATGAAAGTTGTAAACTGATAAGCTTGCAGTTCTTAATTGGTCTGTTTCATGACAATGTTCAAAAAGACCTTATTTTTTAGCATTGTTTTAAAAATGAATGTATTACCTTCTCAAATAGCACAGGTGCTCAAAAAGGCAAAATGAACAAAAAAATCCCTTGTGTTGATTACATTTTAAAATATTTTTTAAATTTAACAAGAAGAAAAATAAGTTATGCAATGTTTGTCTTAATCAAGCAAATTCAAAATCTTTGTCACTATTATGCATTAGTTTGAACTTTTGCTGCTTTTACTTTCTCAAATGATTATTTCAATCTTCTGTTTGAAATAGTGTTATTGTTTTCAAAGTAGTACATAAATTTTAATAGAATTTCTGTGTATACAATATTAAAGTTATACAATATATACAATATAAAGTTTTGCAACAGCAACAACATACAGTAATGGTATTTTTATGCAGAAAATTACTCTTAATTTCTATATAGCTCTAAAATACAACATATTTAACTTGGGGTGGGGGAGCTTTTCAGATGTTTGTCAATGTATACTGTAGGAGACTGTGCCCTTCACTTGCAAACTGAACCTATTTTATGTCACTTGGTTGTGAACAGATACCAGTTGAATTACATGAGAGAAATGGATTGCATTTTCCAAAAGCTCTTTGATCATGATGGGACAATTGAAGCAAAAATCACAAATAAAAACTCTCCTGAAAATGTTTTGTTAACTTTCTTGGCTTGTTGCTTTGCTAGGCAAAGGCCCAGAAGAACAATTCTTTTTCTTAGTCAAAATCAGTGCTGTCTTTATGTACAATTAAGTTCTAATTTGGTGAAAAGAGAACTCCATATCTAATAGATGCCATCACATTAGCCTGGTTTTCTTCTGACTACACTGCTGTCATGCCATGTGTAAGCACAGTCAAAGCATTGACAACAACTTTAAGATTGTAAACTTGGATGCAAGTATCAGTGTAGACTAGTCATCTAAGTTATTCAGGTTTCTAGGGAGTTCTCTGAGCTCCATGAGTACTGTGCTAATGGAATCCAAATTAATTTAAAATTAGCTTAAGTGCCTCTGTAAGAATTTGCAGTTATACCTGTGTGCTGGTTTTGGCTGGGATAGAGTTAATTTTCTTTACAGTAGCTAGTATGGGGCTATGGTTTGGATTCGTGCTGAAAACAGTGTTGATAATACAGAGATGTTTTAGTTGTTGCTAAGTAGTGCTTATACTAAATCAAGGACTTTTCAGCTTCCCATACTCTGACAGGTGCACAAGAAGCTGGGAGGGGACACAGCTGGGACAGCTGACCCCAACTGACCAGAGTGATATTCCATACCATATGATGTCACGCTCAGCATATAAAGCTGGGGAAGAAGAAGGAAGGGGGGGACATTAGGAGTGATGGCATTTGTCTTCCCAAGTAACCATTATGCATGATGGAGCCCTGCTTTCCTGGAGATGGCTGAACACCTGCCTGCCCATGGGAAGGAGTGAATGGATTCCTTGTCTTGCTTTGCTTGGGTGTGCGGCTTTTGCTTTACCTATTAAACTGTCTTTATCTCAACCCACGAGTTTTCTCACTTTTACTCTTCTGATTCTCTCCCCCATCCACCAGGGGGGAGTGAGCGAGCGGCTGTGTGGGGCTTAGTTGCTGGCTGGAGTTAAACCACGACAACCTGTCTCTTCAATTTTGGTTGAAAATCATCATTTCATTATATCTACAGTGGATGTGAATATTTTTTGAAGACAGGTATTGTTTTGGCTCCACTTTGTGACTGCTAGAAACATCTCTAATCAGGCAACCACTACGGGTGATTTTTAAGCATTTCCATGTATCTGTAGTTCCTAAATACTTGTTACTTTCTGGTAATTATTGTATATGACAGTGTTTTTTACTGTTTGAATCAAAATGATCATACGTATCGGATCACACTTTACACCGAAACTTTATAAACAGCTTTGTTCTTTCCCTGTTCAGCTGCAGCTGTAATGCCTACTTCTCTGCAGACTTTTCTTCCTCAGTCTATTGACCTCTTTCTTTCATGTATCTCCTCTTTCCTTCAACCTTTACTTGAAAATGCATGAATATATTTCTTTTAATTTGTCATGCCTTGTATCTCCTAACCAAAATTAATTGTGGCCACTTCATGAGCCACTTCTCAAGACGACTTTTATTTCCAAGTGACCAGTAGAACTTAAGTACTGATAGCTGGCTCATAGTGGTGTTCAAGGTTGTGAAAACATGTTCAGCTGAACATGGAAACTATGCTTGGAGATTATTTCATCTTGTAAAGAACACTGTGTGTTGGATTTCCATAACAGCAATTCAGCAATGGCTCAGTGTTACACTTTCCATTTCAAACACTGATCAGACTTTTAATAATTTCATTTACATTGAACTGATGAAATGATTTATTTTATTTCCATGTTATAGTAACTCATAAATATACACTTTTGGAGTGAAAGTACTCAAAATCATACTGTATTAAAACTTGGTTATGAATGGAACCTGGAAATTTGGGTATATCTGAAAAGCAGAGCAGAGACTACTTAAAATAAACAAACAACCCCTCCTCCCAAAACGCAACCACAAAAAACCCCACCCAAACCCATCCACAACATGTGTCCTCCATCCCCCATGGGTGTTAATTTTAAGCCAACATACTTTGGTTGGATGCAAAATTTACCTACTAGCATGTCCTCTGTGCCTACTAAAAGGACCAAAATTTGTTGTGCATTCCTTCTGTACCTACACCTGACAGCAATAGTGCACAATTTATGTACCTCATGAAATTACTCTGGAAACCTGATTTGCTGTGGACAGTAGAAATGCTGATAAGAGTGGTCTGTGCTGTCTTAGAAACATGCCCTTTTTGTCTTTCAGCTTTCTTGTGTCCAATTATTCTATTTCTGCTTGCAACAAAAAATACACTGGTAAACTCTACAACATGCTGTTTGATATAAAGATCTAAGTTCCTATCTAACTACTGAAGCACAGAAGCAACCATATATATTTCATGTATAGGGTGGCTTGAAGCCTATCTGCAAGTCACTGTAGGACAAAAATTTTGGTAATTCTTCATCACCAAAATGTCATGAGTAACTGATAGTAAAATATATCAATTTTATTAAGAACTTCGGTAGAAATGTTTTTCAGATTGTATAGTGTAATCTCTTTAGGGACAGAATAATTCTCTTCCAAGATGACATAAATAAAATAAAATAAGATTTACCTCTGTCACGAAAAGGGCAAATATGGACTTTTATGCTTTCATCTTGGTGGGGAAAGCAGTATTTGCTTTGAGTGAGGCAAGTAAAAATGGAAATAAAATTTACCAGCACTGAGTTTATTCAAATTTGTGCCTTATTGTTAGTATGATACACCATAAAATAAAAGGCAGAATTAGTTTTTAGATTGTGGTAATGACAGAGGCCCCAGGAACACTAAACCCCATCAGGCTATTTGTTATATGAAAGGTAACAGTTTTGAAGTGGTTATAGCTAATAAGGGCACACAATTAGCATCTGAGAACTATGTAAAGCTTGCATGTGTTAAAATTATCTCTGATTTCGTGTACATTGTGAAACATGATACTAAATGTTATTACAGTCATCTAGAGTATTTTTAACAAAAACTAATTATATCAACATAGAATTTAATATGCACTTGTGGGGCATCAGTTCTACTGTATTATCATTTGTTAAATTATACACTTGACTCTCTTGTTCTTTTGAGGCCTTCATCACCATTGCTAGGTTTCTGTCTATTAATGTTCTCTCATAATAGCAATGAAAGAATTGTTCCCAAGCAAGTAATTGTTGCACAAAATCAAAGAAAACAATTACTCGTATGTTTTCTTTTTCTTGGATTTGAACAGGCTTATACCATATGGTTTTAACTTTTTGATGCATAGTGGCTAGTCAAATATATAATAATTGTTATAGATTTTCTTTATAGTATAATCATATCTCGTACGTGGTAGTCTAAATAAAATTGTTCTTTTGAGCAATGTCTTATGTCTGCGTAGGCAGCTGATTTGAATTAAAGCTTATTTGTACTTGTATTAGTATTTGTTTAAATGGATAGTTTTTCAAAACCGTGGGTTTTCCTTTGTATTGATTTTGAAAGTAAGGGTTCGACAAAAAGAATATGTATTGGAAGCAATGAAGGAAAAAAATTATATAAAAAACTGAGCGTACTTTATCGCATGGACATCTGCAATTAAGCTAAGAGATATATAGAAACAACCAAAGGTAGACCTCTAATTATAATCATATTTTCTAGTTTTACTTGCTGGAACTGATGCTGAGGCTAAGAAACTTCCTTTTTTTTTTTTTTTTTGTAGTCCACCAAGGGAGCGAAGGATAGGTTCCTCCTTTGAGCCAAAGAATCCTGTTCTGAATAACCCTTTAGAGAATTTTTTCCTTCAATGTTCATGGAGGAACACTGAGTTTAAACTCCTGATATGAATGTTAGTCTCTGAGAATATCACCTAATCATGTGGCCCTACACAGTCTGCTTACTACAAAGTTAAAAATAATATTTGCGGAAGATCAGACATTTTCTCCCCATTGGCTTCAACCGGATATTAAATCAGACCCTATTTTGTCTTTACAACTGAAAAGAAAAATTGCTGTATAGGTGCAGCAAAGTTTTCAGAATCAGCTCTTAAAATATATGTATTTTCACAATACAGAGAATGAAGGAATAAGTCCTTAAAATTCATGGCTCAGAAAGGTCGGCTTTTACTAGTTTAGTAAAATGTCTGGTTTTTTGAGTGATCATTCAAATAAAACATAAATTACGTGACTTATGACTGAAAATCATTTTTCAACCACAATAAAAAGTGGAGATCCCATGACAAAGATCACAGAAGTGATAACAATTTGGCCTAGGAATTCAAGTACTTGACTGATACTTTTAGCTTGTCACTCATTGGGATTTGTTTTACATTACTGAAATTGGCAAAAAATCCACACAACCTTCTTAAAGTTTGTAGAAAAAAAAATCCTACATGTCCACACTATGTATATCTCTATAGTGAATCATACAAAGCCATGGACAAATTAATTTGCGTCCTTTCTTGCATCTGATTCTTCAGCATATTTATCATTTTCAGAATAAAGCTTAATAACTAATTGCCTAACTAATTAAAACTCTCATATGCCACATGTTTCCCATCAGTGAAGCAGCAAAGCAGAAGCAGCAGCCTGAGGTTTTTATGTGGATTTGCTTTTTACTTTCTGGATTGTTTGTTGAAATGGTGTCATCTTGTCCTTTTCTAAAAAGAAGAGAACTGAAAGCTAAGTTGCCTGAGTCTTTATTACTGAAGTAACTATTGTAATAGCAGTAAATACTCCAGCAAAATATTTTCCTTGCCTATTGAATTTCCTCCACTGGGGGGGAAACAAGTGGAGATCATGGAAAAAATACAGAAATTTAAAAAAACAATATATGTGCACATTTTTAAAATGACACTTAAAGTGTTGAAAAGTGACTAGTAATTTCATATATCTCGGTTTTCAAAGACTGACCTGATTCTAGAATGAAAGTACTAAACATTTTGAAAACAAGGTCATAGAAAGACAGAGCCGAGTGGTGTCCCAAGTTCTTTGGAATATATCAGTTGTTGTTACCATCTTACAAATACTTTGAGATTTCTCTGACAGAAAATAGTGTACGTTATGGAAAACAGAACAAAATATCAGCCATAACTGGAATTTTTGAGAGGATCAAAGTTATATGCTTTCTTCTCAATTAAAATTTTCATTGACGTTTTCTTGTGCTCTGTCAGAATCTCCTGGCTCTACTTATTCTCTTTTCTCTACTTTTCTAGTAGAAAAACTTATTAATCACTTTTTTAAAGTAGTGAAAACAATTAATGATATGAAACAGAAAAAGTATATTGATCAAACATTTAATATCTATAAAATTACTAGTAATAAAGATATCATTCAGATATTTCACTTTCATTTAATCTTGAAAATTAGATAGTTTCATGGGAAAATCATAATTTGCACACACTCTGCTTATAAAAATGACCTAGTTTAAAATATATTTAAAAATTAAGTTGTAAATGACCTATTTAATATTGAAATATAGTTTGGAGATAGAAGAATTAATAAATATCACCAAATAATATTAACAAAAAGAATAATTTTGGTTTAAATAGCTGTAGCTATAGGTTTATAAGGCAGTTGTGCTTATTATACAAGGCTATATAACAGTACTTCTGTCAAAATAAGTACATTTTTTAATTAAGCTACAACAATTGTTGAGAAACCTCTTGAACTACTTATATTTTATATGTGATCAAAAAGTTGAAATGTTTGACAATAATGCAGTAATTCCATTCAATGAATATAAGGCTAGTTTCAACGATCCTAGACATACCTCACAGATGAGGTACAGTCACAAAAACAATTTTGCCTGGTTTTTGGATGACATTTTGAGAAATGTTAAAAATAGTCCCTTTCTTACACACCATGAAGGCAATTGTTTTGTTCTCTAAGATCTAACATTCATTAATTGCTTCTCTAATTGCTTGATGGGGATTTGTTGGCTGATAGATTTATCTTTCATTGTTTGGAAAATCTGATAGTCACTAAATATTCTAACAGAATAATTTAGCAAATGTTGTTCAAATAGTGGTGCAAGTCATGAATCTAATTACTTTTAAATAACTCCTATCTAGTCTTACGCTGTGACAAAAACATACAGTGGACTTGTAATGGAATTAATATTCAAAAATAATTCGGTTGTGGATATGAACCATATCATGCTAGATTTTTCCTTTGCCTGTGATCTAATTTTACATCCTTTGAAGTCAGTGATTAATGGTTTAGGGATTCCTTCTTTTAAGACAACCTAGAGTTGAGCTTTAACTTTCTGATGTATATAAATATGGTAATAATTTTCCTACTTTACTTGATATAGCAAAATGTTTCCTTTCCAAGGAAACCTTAAGGACATAAAGGGGAGAATTCAAGTTTATTTAAGTTTATTTAATAATTTTGGATGCAGAGATACTTGATTTGGCCAATTGTAAACTAATCCAGAAGAGTTTTGCTGTGGTGCTTGAGCTATGTGAGGCTGAAAACAATATAGCAGTGTAACTGTGGCATTCTGCTGAAAAATCTATATTGTTTACAGATGCGAGCTAGCATCTGTGTATGTGCTGTACAATGCTGGAATAAATTTCAGTTTATATCTTCAGCCAGTTAGGGATTATCTAATTTACTGTTACCTTGGACTTTCTCTAAATGCTGCTAAATGATGGAGCAGATTAGGTAATTTCATTTCTGGCAGTATAACGATATTCCATATGGGCTCACAGCTCAAGATGAGTCTACTTTTGGTGCTGAAGGCTTGTTGGGAGTTAAGCTTCTTTGTTGCCAGTACAATAGGAAAATTATAAGATTTGTCATCACACCAAACCTACTGATATGAGAAAGTTTTTGCTGTAATGCTATTTCTATTTAGTAGTTTGTACTAAATATTTTATTTAGTAGTTTGGTAATAGACTGCATGTTTGAGCTCCTCTTTCCTGAGGAGACAAATTCTCAGAAATCCCAGAGAGTGTCCAAACTGTAGACATGTAGCCATTTGATTTGTTTAAGGGGAAGCAAAGGGGGAGGGTTTGATTAAAAATCCTTTTTATTTTCTTAAGTAGTTTCATTCTTGAATGACAAAATTTTAAACAATTGAGATATTTCACACTGGATAAACCACCCATCTGAATTCCAGTTCATCTTTAAACATTGTTCATATATTCAATACTGAGCAGCCATTGGACAAACTACAGAATCTGGAGTGGGAAGTAGGAGCTTTTTAGGAGCTATCTTTGCACAGATCAGTGCCTTAGGAACATGACCTTTTATGCAGATGATTCTTATTTACTCATGTCTTTGCGTAGACAAGCTATGATATATACTACTCATCTAATATGAATTTCAATTTTGAATGAATCTCTGAACTCAGAGGGTAAGCTTATTCATGTGTCCAATTTTTAACTTTTATTTCTTAGTTTTGAGGTAAAGACACAAAGTTCTAGATGACTTCGACTAGTAGATGTGCGTTTGTCAATATTTATCAACTAAGTTCAGTCTGTTGTACTTCAGGTATCTCTTAAACTCTAACTTTCAGAAGTGCAGTGAAATCTTACTTTTTACAAATGTTTTATCCTCATTTCCCTTGTATGCTGCTTTCTCTCTAGGAAGTCTATTCATTAAGAAAAATTGCTTGGTTCCTCTGTCTAGTTGGAGCTATAAAAGGCAACCATGTTTGTTTGTCTCCATTTCATGTGTTTGTTATTCTGGCAGCTGTGCAGTTTCATTTTGCCCATCTACCAGTACTGCATATGCTCCTGAATTAAAGTGCACACTAAGGCCATGAATTTTGTATTTTCTTAGGGCTTGTGACTATGGAACACTTTAAACTGGAATCCCAGAGGACTTGGTCTATACCTCTAATTTAAATTTGTTGAGGACACACACAGAAATACATTTATTCTGTCCTATTTTTTCCTGATTTAATTAATTTTTCTATCTAGTTAGGCATGCTTATTTGCACTATTGAGCTGTATTGACCCAAGCTGGACTTGGGGCCCCTTTGTAAAATTCTTCAGAATTTTACATTCTGAAAGATATCTCCTGCATTAAAGATCTCAGAATACAAATCAAAAAAGAGAAATACAGTTTTACTGATGAGGAATGAAACAGATTTTGTTGTTGTTTGTTTTTTGCAAGTGGGACTGATAAATGCATTTTGTGATACTCCATGTCCGTATCTGAGGGCTTGGTATTGGGGGCAGTTCTGTTTCATATCTTTATCAATGATCTGGATGAGGGGATTGAGTACAGCCTCAGTAAATTTGCAGATGACACCAAGCTGGGCAGGAGTGTTGATCTGCTTGGGGGTAGAAAGGCTCTACAGAGGGGTCTGGACAGGCTGGATCGATGCGCCAAGGCCAATTGTGTGAGATTCAACAAGGCTAAGTGCCAGCTCCTGCACCTGGGTCACAACAACCCCATGCAATGCTACAGTCTTGGGGAAGAGTGGCTGGAAAGCTGCCCAGCAGAGAAGGACCTGGGGGTGTTGGTTGATAGCTGGCTGAATATGAGCCAGCAGTGTGCCCAGGTGGCCAAGAAGGCCAATGGCATCCTGGGTTGTATGAGGAATAGTGTGGCCAGCAGGACTAGGGAATTGATCGTGCCCCTGTACTTGGCACTGGTGAGGCTGCACCTCGAATACGGTGTTCAGTTTTGGGCCCCTCACTACAAGAGAGACATTGAGGTGCTGGAGCGTGTCCAGAGAAGGGCAACGAAGCTGGTGAAGGGTCTAGAACAGAAGTCTTATGAGGAGCGGCTGAGGGAACTGGGGTTGTTTAGCCTGGAGAAAAGGAGGCTGAGGGGAGACCTTATCGCTCTCTACAACTACCTGACAGGAGGTTGTAGAGAGGTGGGTGTCGGTCTCTTCTCCCAGGTAACAAGTGACAGGACAAGAGGAAATGGCCTCAAGTTGTGCCAGGGGAGGTTTAGATTGGATATTAGGAAAAATTTCTTTACTGAAAGGGTGGTCAAGCATTGGAACAGGCTGCCCAGGGAAATGGTTGAGTCACCATCCCTGGAGGTATTTAAAAGACATGTAGATGTGGTGCTTAGGGACATGGTTTAGTGGTGGACTTGGCAGTGTTAGGCTAATGGTTGGACTCGATGAACTTAAAGGTCTTTTCCAACCTAAATGATTCTATAATTCTATGTCAGTCCAAGACAAACTATAGTCACTCAACTTTCACACCTAATTTGGCTGCAGATTTACAATTCATAAAAAGCCAAGAAAGGACTAACAATATTTTTACAGTTACTACATGCAAAGAAATAATTTAAAAGCTACGATAAGAGCAAACTGATTTATAAGCAAATGTACTTTGACCACCCTTTAAAAATATTTACTCTTTTCTACTTTTTAAATAATGTCTATACAAACACTAACAGAAGGTGACTCTCAAGGACTTACTCTATCTGGCAAATTTGTTAGCCATTATTGGATAAAATTTCTACTTGTAGTTGAGGTGTGGAGCCTATCTGACACAAACTAGTTGCAATAGTAGTCACAGAACGGAACATTGTTTTTAGGTTTGAATAGACAATGTACAGTGCGCCTCTGAGAACAGCTTCCTCCTACCCTTTCAGTGTAGCTTTAGTAAACTAAGGGTAAGATTCTGTCAAGCATGTCTATTTTTATTAAATATCTAATCTTAGCTCAATGATGTGGTCTTACAGCTCAACATCTGCTGCTATTTACTCAATGACTGTGAAGGTCTGGATGGTGATCTTGGGAAATACATTAGCACTAAGCAGAACCCCTGCTCACTTTAAAATACATGATTAATCATTGCTTTCTGAATAACCAATGAGTGCTGTACTTGTCTTCTAAATTTCAACAGCACCTCAGTTTCTTTGCATCTGTTGTGGGTTTTCTGTTGTTTTCTTCCTGCCTGAGTATTTTGGGATTTTTGGGATTCTTGGTGAAATGGGGGATTTTGGTCAGTTTTTTTCCTGTCCTAAGCTTTAACCCTGTGAATTCAGAGCTCTGTGTGGTATCTAGTAATGGATTCAGGAACAGATCTATAAAAGGACTTAAGTATAAAAGTGTTGAAACATCACAGTACTGAACATTATAGTGCCTAATTTTCAGATACCTGCTGATAACAAGAATTCATAGTTCTGAAGTAAGTACATAAGCTTCAATGCCCAGGGAGGAATTTATAACAAGTGTATGGTGTAGAAAATCTAGTATATGTGGAAGGGCAACAGTTATTCATATCACATAAAGAGGTAGAAGGACGGTGGTGATAATACTTGAGTATTTCCTGCACCTGAGTACCAGAGACCTCATTTTAATAAAGCCTGTCCCTCAGTAATAAAGACATTCTGCTGACATTAGGGAAAAGGGAGTTCCAGTCTACACGGATGAATGAAGGACTGAAGTCTACATCTCCTATGCAATAATGAGCTACTGGTTCAAAATTCAAGTACTAATCCACCTCCTTTGGCAAATGGTTTAAGGTGTTCTTTAAGAATGGCTGCTCATGTCCTTTATGTAATGTTTTGTATGAAACCTTACAGTCCAGAGGTGAGAGGCAAGCTGTCAAGCTCAAGAAGTACTCAGGGGATAAAAAAAAGCTTTATTCTTGAAAAGCAAGTGCCTCCAGAATTAGCAGACAAATCAGAATTTCTGGTAATCTACACTTTAGGCTTGGGTAAGTAAGGCATAATGCGATCCAGATTCTCCCTCCTTTTGAAGGAATGTCTGGTGGAAAATGGACAGCCTCTCACTGGAAAATGTGGAGTCAGTTTCTCAGCTGGTATAAATGAGTATGGCTCTGAGTTAATTCATAGCAGCTGGTATAGCAGCTGAGTGGCAGAAAATGTGTTAAGGAAGGCTGTGGTTTAGCTGCAACTATACTAGGATAGTTGTGTTCTAGGGTAAGGATTTTTTCCCCCTGTTGTATTTTATGGCAATCTTTCACTCATTTTCATAAATGCTGTATTTTGACCTTAAGTCATTTCTAAAGAAGAGACTCTTCTGACTGAAACCTTATTTCAACTGCTGAATAGGGATATTTTTTCCACCTTCAGATAGAAAAATGTGTGAGCCATCCAACAGCACTGTGAAAACACTACAAAGACCAGTCACTTCTCATAAGATGCAATAAAACTAAAATAAAACCTCTAAAACAACAAATTTCCAACACTACAAACTGTTTTTGTTTGCATCAAGTAAGAGACTTGGCTGAATAAGGAGAATGCTATTGAACGTTTTCAGAAAATCTTTTCTGTCAGTTCTACAAAATGGCTCAATTTATTTAAAAAAATAATAATTTTATACATTTCATTAATTGTGGCATTATTAGGCAAGATTTTCAGAACTGCATCAGTCACAGAATGTATACAGTGCAGTGAAAAATAGTTCTGCTGCCTATTGGAATTTACAGCCTGAGCTACTTTTGCCAGCTTAGCTAACCAATGTGCATTACTTCAAATTAATATTAAGAATGTTATATAATGACATCTGTTTTGTGTAATGATTTATCATTTCTGCCCTGTTAACTAAACTGTCAAAAGAGGCTCAGTGACCTAGCTTGAAAATCTGATGGTTTTGAACTGCATATAGGGATTTTGAAGGAAATTGCCCATACTTCCTAGTAATAGTTGCAACTAACATGACTGGTGAGAGTCACTATATCAGATGATAGTCTATGTAATTTTTAGGGCAATATCTGTTAAAGAGAGGAAGAGAATTCACTTTTATATGTAAATGCTGCTTTCTATCCAAACAACTCAGTCATATTTACTATTGTGCTATAGGAGGCAAATCCTAAGCAACTCCTACACTAAGTAGACTGGACGAAACACAAGCCTGTCCAGCTTGTACTTCCTACTGCTATTAAATATAAAAGGTGGATTTTATGGAAAAGGCTCATGACCTTAAAAATGCTTGCAGGGCTTATTTTGCATATAAGTAGGCTGTACTTATGCAGAGAGTAAACAACTGCTTTTCTTAGAATAGTTTTCTCTAAACATTAAAACTGTATTGATTCTTCTACCTTTGTACTCATTAGGTTGATCGAGTTTACTAGTGAAAAAGTAGCATCTACAAAACCCTACAATTTACCATAGAGGAAGTGTTAAAGTAGTCGCTCCATTGATTTTCTTTTCTTTCCTCCCCTTTCCAAGTCTCTGATTTCCTATTCTATGTCATCTTGTCTGAACTAACAAATTTATAAACCAGCTCCTTGAACAGTAAAACCATTTGCCATTTGGTGGAATTGGCTGACATTTCATTTTTGCTGTGCAGATTGCAGATAATGTTGACATTATTTCGCTGAGCTCTGTACTACACCATTAACATATTGCTTATGACTGAATCTGAAATGCTTTCACTCTTGTAGTGTAGTAACCTGCATTTTCTCTGTTAACGAAATGATGTAGATTTTGCTGAGAGAAAATAGTTAATGTTGCAGCACGGTAAAATAGAAATTGCATTGAAGTAACAAAATACAGGAAGAAACACTGAAGTCTGCTAAAAGTGTAGGAAGAAAATCCCATAGATGATGTGTTTACTCTTGATATCTATAAATCTTGAGTAGAAGTGAGCAGCATTCATGAAATAGGCTTAAACCCAGACTATATCAGCATTGTAACAATGCAGGACTTGTCAAATTAGAGGCATATAGCTTCCTGTTTGCATCACATGAAAATGAAAATTTATTTCAAGTTGCAGGCATAATCCCATTGTTGCCCATATGTGATTATTTTTGCTGAAAAAGAAACCAGCTAGCAGGATTGCAAAGTCGCTTTGGGCGACCAGGAGCACTGAAACCCTAGGCAGATTTTTATCAAGTTGGCAGGCAATTATCAATAAGTTTATTTTTATGATGTTTTAAGACCTACATCTGTAGATTTATTTCAAAATCTAGCATTTACTTTGAAAGTTTTACTTTACCTCCTGCTGAGAGAGAGAGGTGGAACTAGGGAACTGATTTTTAAATTGTCGGTCACCCTGATACAACCTGTCCAGGATTCATCATTAGCATTACCAATTATCTTAAACAATTCCCTTATTTTTATGTATTTATCTGCCGCCTTGGTTATTCTTCTTCGTATCTTTGATTAGGTATGTGGTTTTTTGTTTCTGTAACACATTATGGATCATATGCTGCCATCCTTCTCCATGTTAAATTGTATCTTCAGCTGTGTCGGGACCAATTGTCAACAATTAAGATTACAATTAACAATTAAGAGGTTACTTATTGTGATTAAAGGTGGCAGTATGTCATCTTGGTTGATTAATAGCTTTTAGTCACATGTTCCACAAACATAAATTCTTCCACTGACCAACCAGGTATGCAGCTTAAAAATACAAGATCGAAACAACCACCTGCATTTGAGGTTCTTTCCAAGGCAGATTAATTATTCAGTTTCTTATAGTCAAATAGACAAAGTTTGCTTTAAACTTACAAATGTGGAAGATGTCTATAGCAGACTATAGTAGTTTCTCTCTGTTGCTCATTCCTCCTCACACTTTTCCTTTGTTCCAGTATAGGTCCTTCTCATGGGATACAGTCCTTTACAAACTGCTCCTGTGTGGGTCCTCCATGGGCTGCAGTTATTTCAGCGAATATCTACCTGTTTTGGCATGTGGTCCTCCTTGGGCTGCTGTGTGGATATCTGCCCACTGTGGTCCTCCATGGGTTGCAGGAGAATCTCTGCTCTAGCACCTGCAGCACCTCCTCTCCTCCTTCTGCTCTCACCTTGGTGTTCACAGGGTTGTTTCTCTCAGGTTTTTTCCCCCCTCCTCACAGAGGCTGCCTCTGCAGTCCCACTGCTGCCAGCACCTAGGCACAGACACTCAATACAATTGTAGTGTAAATATATAGACAAAATATTGATTTGTCTATCACCTTTTCATGTAGAGTAAAATTTTCACTCATCTCAATGATTACATCTCAGTGATTTCATCAACAGTTACTTATTTCCTCCTATATATGTAGATGAATTACTTGTTGCCAAGGAGACAAAAGGGTTTTTCACTGTTTACACAGTATATGCTGTACAGAATAAGAAACAAACATTACCTTAGCTGAGATGTTTTGCTATTAAGAACTAATGCTACCTAAACCAAAATAATTTTATTTCAGCACTGCAGTGCAAAATATGAAGTAATTACACTTTAATTTTAACAAACTGGCACTTTTTCCATGGGGTTTGGCATTTCTGTTGCTCATTATTCTTAACTGAAAAACTAGATGGAGAAGTATTTGAGCTACGTTTCCCCTCCCCACAGCGGAGTAGTTTCTCATTTTTGAAAATATCTTCAGATTTTTTTGAACATTAATTTCATACAGCTAAACCTATTGCTGGGCATAAACCAAAGCACTAGATCTGAGCTGCCTGAATTTTTTTAGCCTTCTAGCCAAGAAATAACAGGTTTTCCTAATTGTTTTTTGGTTACTGTTTTTAAGAAGCTTCACCATCTGTAAAACATACTGGCATGTCTATGTTGACTTAATGTCCTTGGAATTTAAAAGTTGGGGGCATGGTACTACGTTTGACACCTGAAGGTGCATAACTATATATGCTAACAGGCAAAGGTTGGTTGACCTTTTCTTAACGAATACATCTTCCACAGTCTTTAAAGTGACTTACTTCACTGGCAGACTTGCATTTTGGGGCTGCTTCAGGCAAACATAAGAATATGTTTTCAGGAAAAGTGGCTTATTCTTGGCCAGACTAGCAGCAGAGATTTACAGCAGCCCCATCAGAAACATAACATTCTTTTATTGTCTTGAAACCTCCTATTTTCACAGATGATCAAGCAAACAAAAATTGTGTGATTACTTAATCAGCTGTGAGAAACTGGCTTTGTGAAAAGTACACTATAATCCACCATCCGCAGGGGCTTTGGCATGCTGTTTGGTCTCCTTGCTTGCTTCATCACAGCACTGCACTGTTGAAATCACGGGCGCAGTGACTAATGGCAGTGCTTTCCCAGTTCAGTTTTCCACTTTGCCATAGATATCCTGTGTGATCCTGAACATTGTCTTAAGCTGGCAGAATAACCAGGCAGCTGAAATAGGTTCCTGCTGCTTTGCACTGCAAAATCTAATAGCAAGAACCTAGAGTACATCCTTAAATCTGCAATGAGTAAGATGAATTTGGGTATCCTGTTTGTCTTTTTGCTATGTTTTCTGCATAGTCAGGTGGTTGTTTTGTGCTTTAACTCTTGCCTGAATTTTAGTTTCAGATAAGCCACCAAGCATATGTAGATGGTTAAGCCTAGGGTTTTCCATATGTACAGATGATTACAATCAGGCATTACACATTTTATCTGAGTTTTCACACTTGTTAAAAAAAAAGTTGTATTTTTCCTTCCTGCCTTTACTAAGTTGAGAATAAGTTCTGATATTTTGTCTTTGGAGTAAAGGATGTCTAGTGGACTTGGATGGATTCAGCTTCAGTAAAAATATAAAGTGGAGCAAAATCTGTTCCATACAACACCGACCTGGGGTTTGAGGGGGTGGAGAGAACTCTGTTGCACCCAAGCTGACTTAGACTCAGTACTGCAGTATCAATCACCTTGTTGTGTGGGAAGGTTGTGGCAGAAAACACACAGACTCACAGCACTTCTGAATTCTAATTTACTTAACTCATTCTGTAGTACGTGACTGAGACTCGAGTCACCCTGGGATTCAAGGTAAATAAAAAAGCAGTACCCTTTCTTTACCAAATTCATTGATTTAACAAGTAGTGTTGATATGGTGCAGCATCTTTAAGAGGAGAAGAAAATGCTGTGGTAATCCCTGCTTATTTTTCCTTTCTTTGCTGTTCACATTGGCACTATTCTTTTTTTATTTATCCCCTTTGTGTATTTATGATGCATAAGATGTTTTCCATATGTTGGATACATGTTCTTTGTCTTGTTTTTTTAAACTCTAAAATCAGCTTTACCAGCTCTTACAGTTGCATTCCTTAGTGTCTGGGAACTAATCACCGGTGGTTTTTGTTTATACCTTTAGGAGTCTCTACTATTATCTGGTGCTTATACCTCCAGGACCTCTGCAACAACCTGCCCATGCTCAAGCTCTTTTCTTAAAGCTCATCAAAGGCTTTATTGTATACTGAAAACTGGAATCACAAGGTTTGGTCATGGGACATGTGCAGATCTCTATTGTGAAATAATACACAACATCTGGCAACTTCCCAAGCCTGCGTTGACTCAATATTTTGTTCACGCTGGGCTTGCTCACACAGCTCACCAGGTTTGATTCACAAGCCATGGTTGGGTTGTCACCATGATCATAGGCCTGACTCTCATCAGTGTAGTGGCAGACAGGAGCAAACAAAGTTAGTGTTTTCAGATTCATGAATGCACATATCCACTGCTCCTCCGGATAGACGTTTGGGTTATGCAGAAGAAAGGCAAGGTGAGGAAGAGGAAAGGGAATGGAGACCTGGCACTAAGATAGGTTTAGGCACCTAGTTCATAGCCCAGTATCAAGGATTATGTAACTTTTCCCTATCCGGTGAACAATAATCAGAAGTATTAAGTGCTACAGTTAATATTTACAAAAGGTGTCATGTTAAGCAATACTCATGAAAACTGTGAAAATCAGCTTTCACAGAGGCCTCCACTAACACATGGGTTTGAGGGACTTATGTCAGATCAGGTCCAACAGTCTGAAATTCCCCTAAAATTCAGTACAAAGTCATTCCTTTAGAAAGCGATGCAAGTTTGTACGAGCTCTTCTGGGAACAGGGACCAGCAGTCAGATTCCCTTCATCCTTCTCAGCTGAATGAACTAATGAATAGGTTAAGAAATCTGTGCTTTCTCTTACTCCTCTTTGGCCATGTTTATTCTATTCTCCTATAGAAGCTGTGTCACAGTGAGGAGGATGACACTGCTCATGTGCATATTCCTAGACTAGATAATCTTCCAGGATATAGTGTTCTCATGCAAGGCAAGAAATATGCACCTGAAACCTCTTGCACCAAACAGGGCTTGGAAGCTGCATCCCAGGCAATTTGATTTCCAGTGGTCAGACACACACACACCACACCACCCCCCCCCCCCCCCCCGCCTTTTATTTTCATAGAAAATGGCTGTTTTGTACAGACCCCAGCAGTGCTGATGGTAATTTTGACTACCTGCTAAATCAGGATCTTTAGCCTTAGCATTATTCCACTTTGCGACTCTGCCAGAGGACCAGTCAAATTCTTGCTGACAGTGACAATTCAAGTTATGTTTTGAAGAAGGATTTTAGCTTTTAAACAGATAAGGAAATGTGTTAAGAATTTTAATCTCTATATCATAGTATCATGCCTAAATCTAGATAGGGGCACATCTTATTTGTCTCTCTTTGTGGTGGTTGTAGCTGTTACGCATTTATATAAGCAATGCCATTTCTGGGATAGCTGGGCTTTCTTCTGTCTCAGGCAAAACACTTTCTCTTTCCAGGGCAGAAAAAAACCATAGTATTAAACTCTTCATACAGATCCCTGTGAGCCAGCTGTTAAAGTCTGTGAAGCAACTCGTGAATTCATAATAAAGACTTCAGTCATTTTATGCAGCAAATCCTAACGGCATGAAAAGTACTTAAGCAATAAAATGAAATTTAAGGGACAATTAACTGATCTTGACTATGTGTAACCTTTGGGATAATTATCATTTCACTGGGGTTTTTCAGCTGTATAAATAAATAATAATAGAGTATTCCCTAAAGTTTAAATCTATATTCAACAACTGTAGTATAAATGCTAATAGATATATGTAATTTCTGTTACTCTGTACATGGATCGTAATATTATTACAAGAACTTAAGTATTTGAAGATATTCTATGGGTTAGAAAAAAGACATAAACAGTCTTCCGTGGTTTTTCAGATTTTTTTTTGTATTTGTCTAAAGATCAAGGTGACTGACACAGCATTTTTTATTCAAGTGCTTCAGCTATAGAAGAAAAATGTTTCATTTAAGGTCATTGAGTGACTTCCTAAGCGGTGTAAGCCATGTGTATTCAACAGTTACTGCACTGTGTCTTTAAAGCTGGAAATCCATTTTCACTTTTGCATTAATGAGATACAAAATGAAAACATCCTTCTTGTAGGTAAACTATCTGTTAGGTGATGTTTATGTTTAATTATATATTTCTTTAATTCTACTGTTAATCGGTTTGAGACAAGTCCATAATATCCTGGGCTAAAATTTAAGGGATGATAACATTTAAGGAATTCTATAGAGGCTTTTCAAGATATGCCTAAGAACTAGTTTTATGACTCAGCAAGACACTTAACCATCTGCTTAACTCTAAGCGTGTGAGTAATTTGAAGCAAACATTTAGTATCACAGTATCACTACTATATCAATAAGATTAAAAAAATGATTCAATTATTCTAGTAATGTTTTGCTGAATTTAGAACAAATTATTCAGATGTTAACACTAAGAATAAGGGTTTTTTTTTTTTTTTTTTTTTTTTTAATCTTAATGTAAAACTTGTTTGCCCCAAAGCTAAACCAATGCTCCAACACCATGTATAGATGCCTTGAGCCCTGCATGTATGGAATAGTGTGCTTTCTGAGTTTTGTATATGGAAATGTCTTTTTTATATATCATATTTTCTTTTTCCATGTTTAGTGTTCTCTTAGGAATGGAGGTCATCTTGTAGTCAATCAGGAGCTGGTGGAAGGCCAGGACTTACGCAAAGTTGATAAGGGGGATTTAGCCCGGCACGTGGAATGTCTAATTAAAACTATTGTCCTTGGGAAGTGAAACACATCCTGGAGAAATATGTAAGCTAATTAAGACGTTTTGGGAACAATCTGAAGCTACTAGTAGAATTGCAATAAGAAGCACCCTCACGTGAACTGTCCTCACTATAATACTAAAAGTCACACCCCTTGAGCTGGAGACCCCAGCCCAAGCAGAGACCCCTCACCTTTGGGCATGCGTAGAATATTAAAGTAATACTGTAGTTTTAAGAATAAGATGAGGAAATGCAGACCAATAGAAAACTGCTTTATGTAATTACTTATGCATATGTATAACTAGACTGTATAAATACTGTACCTGTATGAACAAAGTGGGGCTAGTTTTGTGGAGCTACCACCTAGCACCCAGTCTTGCGCAAAACTTCAGGTAAACTGGTATCTCGGCTCTGTGTGCGTATTGGGTGTTGCACACTGGGTAACAAACTCAGTTTGTGAGACGACAATCTTACTTATGTGGGATACTGTTTTTATTATAAAGAACATGTTTGCAACATTGCAAAATGAGAGATGGTGATTGCCAGCTGTATCTCTCACAGATGGTCTTGTTAATTTTAAGCCACATTCGACCACCTACATCTTCCCTTTGTGCGAATGTCCACCCTCTCCTACTCAAAGGTCAATGAAACGAATTTGTAGCAGACGTGTTCTATCTCAATACATACTGAGGAGATTGCATACTGTTCTAGGCTGTTTAGGGGCTATGATCCTCTGAAAGAGGAGGAAAAAACATGCAAGCAGATTCTCCCTCCTCTCATGCTGAGAGGTGGGCATAATGCAAATATAAAAAATAAAGCTTTCAGTACCATTTTTTCTTGCAATTACTTTTGTGCATTTTCTTCAGTGCTGTATTGTTTATCAGCAGTTAAATACTGCTTAAGTTCCACTATATAGCAAGACTGCGAAAAGCAGAGACTGCTTCTAGTCAAAGATGCAGAGCAAGTGCCTGAAAGTCAGTCTCCAACTCTTACATAAAGAATAAGGCTACAAGTCTTATAATTTAATGTCTGTCTTTCTCAATACACAACTGAGTCTGAGGCCACTGGATAAATTGCATAGGAAAATGACCTATATAAATACTTACAGATCAATACAGAGCAAGCCTACATGCATGGCTGACATATCAACAGGATTGTTTCTACAGAGGCTTTTACAAGCAGCAATTTCTTTTTTTTGAACCATGGTTTTTGTTTGGGTGTATAAACACTCTCCTCCCTCCCCAAGTGAGGGCAAATATGATAAAAACTCTTCAAAAGTACAGTGCCTTGAGTCTGCAGTGCTGGGGATTATAAAAGGAATTTAAATAGAGGAAAATACTAAAGATGGGAATGTTTAATTAGTAGTAAAACAGTACATTATTGTTGATGATCACAACTGCACAAAGGTCGAGTGAAATGCTTTGTAACATTTATTTTCCTTTTCTGCTTTGAAAGAGGAATTTGTAGTTGTCAGGGATAAAATGGGTTTGTCTTATTCCTGGAAAAGGAATCATCTGCTGTCACTATTTAAAAAAAAAAAGGCTGATAACAGGAGTTGGGCTTAGCAGTCAGTCAGGATAATTAACTAATGGATGGTCACAGGGTGCACGCCCTAAAACTATACAGCCATGTAATTGGTGTCTGTGGTATCTGGGATTCTCTGATCCTAGAGCAGGAGGTAACTGGTGAACAATCAATTTAGCAATCTGGTTGTTCTTCAGTACACAAATATGTGGAATTTTTATATATTATGTACAGCTATCAAGTCTTTTATTATTCTTGTTAACATCTATTATTAAATTTTCCAGTACTTGTTTTCTTAGAATATATAATGAGGAGCTTGAAGCCATTTATGGCCTTTTGATACACTGAGCCTGGTAGGTATTGGAACAGTGGGTTTAGCAGCAATGGCAGAAAAATATTTCTATTAATTACAGGAGAAATGAAAAAGTGGAAGGGGTTAAAACAGCAACAGCATTGGTGGTATTGTAAATGCACTTTTAAGGCGGTGTTTGGAACACACAGGCAGGGTAAGAAATAGATAGACATCACTCCATGGGTACCTACATGTTTATGCCTTTGTACAAATCTAACATGTGACCCTATTTTTTTTCTGTTGCATGCATTTCTCAAAAAGGCTGACTGAACTGTCCTTATAGTTCTATAGTTAAAAGATATAGTTTTGATAGTTTTAATACTTAGCTGAAGTATATTAGTTCTGAAAAGCTTCGGAAAAGAATGATCAAAGGTACTCAATGGCATCCATGTAAGAAATAATTCAATTGGACACTTCTCTTAACCTGTAAAAAAAGAGACAGCTGAATGGGCTTATAACAGAGGACTGTAAAATAATGAGTAGCATGGAGAAGGTGAATATAGAATGCCTGTTCATCCTTTCTTCCAATGCAAGAACCATGAGACATCAAATGACTCTAACAGGCAGCAGGTTCAGTGGAAATTCCTGCCACAAAACATTGTAGGTGCTAGAAGTTCATGTGTATTCAAACAGTGACTGTATCTAATGGGTCTTTATTCCATGGATTTGCCCAAAGAAACCTCTTGTTCAGCAAACTGAACCTCTGGTTCACGCCGAAGACTTACTAAAAACTGTAAGAATGGTAAAATTATCTCTACATGCGTCCCCTTGCATACTTTATTCCCGGGTGATCATGACTGGCCATTTGTGGGGACAGGATATTGGGCTAGACAGATCTTTAATCTGACACAGAACAGCTTTTTACATGATTGTTATCTGAATCCCTAGCTAAGCGATGCTTTTGTTACTATTGTCAGTCAGCTTATGTACTTTAGCAGTTAAAGAGGTTTGTAGGAATTTAGTGTCCCGAGAGACAGATTTTTTTTTTCTTCTTTCCTAGAACCTGTAACATACAACTGAATGACACTGATCCTTGGTATTTTAGGATCATCCCAGCTGTAATGAAAGCATTAGTGGGGAGACTTGCTGTACTATTATTTTGCCTAAAAAATGGTGAGCTTGCCTTTAATGATTAAAATATTAAACTGTATCATTCATTTAAACATTAAGAGCCAGGTAACAATCATTAATGTTTATTTTTAAGTTATTTTGATATTTATTTATAAGAAGCATTTTGAGTCAGGAACTACTCAAATATGGCCTACAGGAGGTGGTAGTGTGATGTTCTGCCCCCTCTGCAGCATCACAAGCGCTTTCAGCCCTCTGGGGGGGGACAGTGCTTGGCAAGTATAACACACTAAAAAAGAAAACAATTTGAAAGTTGGGAGGTCATGAGAGCTGTGGATCTTGGTAGAAGAACTTTTCTGATTTAGGAGCTCCTGTCCACCACTGTACAGGGCCCAACAAGACTAAGGTGAAAGACACTGTGTACAGACCAGACTTAAGCCTTACACTGATTGTTACTTTTCCCAGGGAAGATTTGCCATTTAGCTGAGAAAGAAAATAGCACTCTTAGGAAGGAAAGCTTCCTTGGGCAGAAGCTGTTTGATAGCACTGATCAGAAAGAGAAAATAATGAAAATTCAATGCTTCTCAGCAGCCGTTAGAAAGTTGTTGTTATTTCCTTTAGCTACTGTATTGAGAAGAAAGCTCTTGCATCAACTTTTTCACTTAGGTTTAAATCAAATAGTCTTATCTGCTCTCTTTCATTCTTAACCTTGTTGAACTGTAGTAGGACTTGTGATTAGGTTGAGGCTGTGTATTTTCCTGTAGTACTTGAAAACTACTATATTTAATGACCATGTAGACTTCAACGAAAAAAAAATCTCTGTCCAGGCAGAGATTCCCCACTGTAGTTCATAACTTATGTTTGCGTTGAGTTGACTCAGTAGCACTCTGGTTTTCCCAAGTGTATAAAAAGAGGAAAAAAATTTTAAGTAGTAAGTTTTCTTGTTCTTTGATACTGGGGCTCTAACAATGACAATATTTGTATGGCAATGTGTTTACATTTAGCTTCTAACTGCTGCAGCTGAAACACCCTCAGGGTGGTGAAACACTGGAACAGGTTGCCCAGAGAGGTGGTAGATGCCACATTCTTGGAAACATTCAAGGCTGGACGGGGCTCTGAGCAACCTGATCTGGTTGAAGATGTCCCTGCTCATTGCAGAGAGGTTGGACTAGATGACCTTTAAAGGACCCTTCCAACCTAAACTATTCTATGAATCTATGATTCTATGTTGTCTGAGTCTAGAATGTCAAACTGCTGTTATAATGAGGAATTAAATAATGCTATATAGTGAGCACTCTGTTATGATATATTCAGAGAAATATGCTTACCATTTATTAAAAAACCTCATCAGACACCTGCCTTAGGATGCTATTTTTAATATATCACTGCTGCTAATAATCAATAAGGAACATGCTAAAGATGCATCATTAATAAAGTGGCAGGGGCCAAAGCAATAAGAGATCATCACAATCATCTTGCATAAACAGCTTGCTTTGTACTGTAAATTTTCCCTCACCAAGCCACATTCTCATTCCTAGATGCTATGTAAGCCAATTTAAAAAAGAAATTGTTAACAATATCCATTGTGTAAAAAATCTCCAGAATATAAAGGAAGTAATGAACTATTGAGGGAGTCTCTTTTTGGGTTATGAAACTGGAATACACTTTTTTTATGGCATACACCCGTTGTTTGCAAAGGCATTAATCAATTTATCTTCCTGGAGGAGGAAGATATGCTGCACTTTGTGATGAACTGATAGTGTTATGAAAAAATTAACATTTTTTTTCTCTTGGTAAATTTTCCCTTGATCCAAATAAGATTCATAAAACAAATATTGTAATATCTGTATATAGAAGAAACACTTTGGCACTTTAGTGGAACTTAATATCTGCTTGAATGTTCATCTCTTATGGATACTGAAAATAAATCTAGAATAAAACATAATGAGAATAACATTGGAATAGTTGAGAAAGCTGGAAAGATATGGAATATGCATGCTATTAATCAATTTAATTTAACATAGAAGTGAGGAAAATATAACATCTTAATCACTTATTTAAACAACTAGAGGACTAAATGTCAGTGGTTCTGTACACAACAAAAGTATTAAAAAACTTCATAGAGTATGTGCCCTGTCATATAACCTCTTTTGGCATTTACCTGCCCTCTAGTTTGGTAAAATCTCATTCAAACTACTTTTACCACAGTAATTTCTACCATACTATCAACTGCTGTCTTTGTAAAGAGCCAATATCAGTGCTATTTTTAATTTATCTTTATAATCAATGAAAACCCAGCTAGTCAGGCTATTTTATTTCTTTGCTTTTGGACATGAAACCTGGGTTTGGGCTTAAATCTGGTTTTGGGCTTGAAAATTTGATAGAGTGAGCATTCATAAATGGTGGTTTTCCTACCTGTTATCACCTCCTTATTAATTTCTCGACAGCCTCCTTTCAGTCCAAACACCGATTGGAAGGTATTTTGTGAGCCTAGTTGTGGAGCCACAGGTCTGCATTTATAGAAACATAAGTTTTGGGTGAGAAAATTTCGGTACCTTTCAAAGAAGGTGAGATTTTATAGGGGTTAAACTGGGATAAGCAGAGAGGGAAGGTCAGTAATCATAGTTTATCATTGTAGATAAATTCAAAGCACCCACAGAATGAAATAGCAAAGATGATTTCTAACTGCTTTTTAAGACAGTAGAATGCCAAGATTTGTTCATTTATTCCTTTTTTTTTTTAAATTAAAAGCTTTTAGCCCAAGCCAATATAAAATTACTCTCTGGGATTTTTCTTTTAAGAGATAATAAAATATGGATCTGATTGTTAAGAAAACAAGTAAAAAACCTAAAGAACCTCCAAGGTAATGACTATTCTACCATACAAGAGAAAGTCAGTGAGAAAAAGTCAGTGAGAAACTCCTCTGCAAACATGAGATCTGAACTTGTAGCATTTCTAAAAGCTAGTTTACTATTATCTGAAACAAGTATTTGTCTCCTTTTCTGGAAAATATCAGCAAATCTGGGGAGAGGGGGTAAATCTTTGCTTTTTGGACTGTCGTCTGCTGTCACAGTATGTATCTTACTCTTCTCAGTACTAATTCCTCAAGCTTGATGCATGTTTTAGGAGCTTAGAATAATTAAGTAAATATATGAAAGACGTTTCACAGAAAGTCACTTGGAATGCCAAGGTATATCTATGCTTGTATAGATGTTATTGACTCAGGCTGTTCTGGTGAGTAACAGTTTTAAAGATGTCTACCTAGTCTCTTTTGAATCGTCTGTTTCAGTTTTTCTCCCTTCACCTTATTAGTGACTCTGTCTTTGCCTGGGTTGGGCTCCTAAAGGCTGAGAGACCTTGCTTGCCAACTTCATATTAGCTTTCATTTCTGCTTATGATAAATTACTCCTAAATAATACGATATTGTGAATGGTATTGCTGAACAGCCTGCATGATGTATGGACTATAGATGGTCTTGCTGTACTGTTCTTACCTTGGTACAAGATAGGCAGGTTGCCAAACACGTACACGACCTTCAGTGGAGATGTTGGTTATTCCCAGTCATCCTCTGATATGGATTGGCTCTGCAGCTGTGGGACAGCTTGCAACTATCAGCTCTGGCTCTAGAAAATGCATTGCTGGATTCTGTCAGTGCAGAGCAGAGAGTGAGAAAGCTTAGGATGCAGATGAAATGGAGTGGATGTTTTGAGGTGGGAGTTTTGGGACAGAGGAGCAGGGATTTAATGCAGTGAGGGAGCTAAGCAGACACCAATAGGGGCAAGCAGCTAGCATACATTCATTTGGCAAGTATTAACTGTCCTTTAGAAGTAAGCATTCAGATGGGTTTAATAAAAGGCTGCAAGCATCTTAATTTCATTGACATGAGAAGTAGGCAGCTATAATTTGGAAATGCAATAGTTGAATGAGGCATAGAGGAATGAAGTTGTATGTATGTGTGTGAAGGAAATCCCTTCTGTTTGTGGCTCTGAGCTCAGGTATTTGGCCTTTCCACACCATTCTATTGGCTATTACAAGAGAGTTTTTTTTAAATCCTCATATTAGTTTCCTCATCCATAGTTGAGAGGCAAATCCCATGCACTTGAATGAAAAGAATGTGCTCTGAGAGTTTTTGAAAATACCACACTATATTTGCAAAATCATGAATTTTGCAGATCTTCCTGACTTTCCTAGCTGTTTGTTAGTTTGATGCTCTTCAAGTCTTCCTGAGCTGAATTTTCTCCTCCCTACTCTCTGCTCTCCTCTTAAGCATTTAGTTTTGCACACTGTTCCAGGTAGATTCTTCTTACAGCCATCACCCCTGTGGGCTTTGATGTGATGCTTCAACTCTGACACATTGCATTGCAGATTTGTGAAACATGACACCTAGGTTTTAGCATAATTTTTTTGTTGTTCTTTTAATTATTTCAATGAAGCATCTTTGAATAATAATGCTTTCCCTTACTTTCACTCCAGCTCACACACTTTTCTGTTTAATGGAGTCTGTTTTGTTGATTGCATGTTATCCCTGCTTTCAGTGGTAGTTGCAGAACCTTCCAGTTCAGGTTCTGTGTCAGTGTAATTAATATGCTTTTACACTCACTCTCAAGTAATTAATAGAGTTGAACCTAACAATGATTCTCAGGACAGATACTACATTTGCCTTTTACTGCCCTTTGTTAATGGCCCTTCTGCTGGCAAGAGTGCTCATGTCCTAGACAAACTCAATTAATTTTTAAATGCATATTTGTGAAATGCTTTGTCAAATGCACATTTTTAGTAGTACACACATGGTGGGCATTAATTCATTCTGCTCTAAGCTTGTCTCTGAAACAACTCTTGATAACAAGCTGTATCTATAGCTTGATGCTGTGAGCAAACAATATTTCTGGAATGGAATACAGTGTTCCTGTACTATCAGGGGACCTGACTGCAGAGGGCAAGGTAGGAGTTGCAGGCGAAGGGTTAAGGCAACTGAGATATGTATCAGTTACTGAATGAAGGCAAAAGTAATGTTCAGATCATATTGCTGCAACAATGGTTTCCAGAAAGTCTCATTTTCACATCTCATCTTTCTTTTGATTAAAATCATATGTTTGGCTGAACAGAAATTGATTTGGCCTGTGACTATGCAGGCTTTCCTATGCTCTCCTGCAAACACAGTTATAGTAGCGAAGCAAGAAAAGTTGACACAAATTTTGACTACTTCTGGGTCTGTCATCTTTTTCCTTCTAAATTTCTAAATTTTTCAGTCATTTTGGGTTTCAGAACTGTAAAATAATTAACCAGTGCTATCCAAGGAAACTGTTCATTTCCAAAAAATTATCTTCCAGGCTTTAGGACCAAATGAACAGTTCTTAAAACAATTTTTCAGATACACTGACAAAAATATTGATGAACATTGGCAACATACTGAAGCAAGGAATGTCAATGTATGGGGAACAGAGAAGTTAATAAGCTGCTGACAGAAAGCAAATGGAATGCCATGGAACCACTAAGTTGGAAATGAGGGAGGAAAGATCATCATTAATGATACTAAGAGATACTTTTTTCTGGGGAAATCTAACCTTCAATTTATTTGTTTTATGAGTATTCAGACTATCAAACATTTTATTTTTTCAATTGACTGTATTTATTAGGACAATTTATTTCTCAATAATAATAATGTAAAATACAATAGTTTAAATAGCAGGGATTATTTAATAAATAACACAAAGCTACAGGGAATTTATAGCATATTGTCATCTGTGAATCAACTGAATGTAGCAGTTCTAGATGCTAAACACTTGTAACAAAGAAAAGTATTTGTAATGTGCAACTATCACCTTGAAGCACAAGGTTGCAACCAAACCCCATGTAGCTAAATTTAAGGACAAATACATGCATGTCCAAACAGAGCCCTTCAAAGATTCCTCACAACAGTCACCAGTATGATGGAGAAGAGTAATGAATTGTGGTGGATTGACCCCACACCCTCAGATGGATGGAGAAGAGAATTGGAAGGGCAAAAGTAAGGAAAAATAACTCATGGGTTGAGATAAAGGCAGTTCCAATAAGTGGAGAAAAAAAAGTAAGGAACAAGTGATTAAAAAGCAATCACTCACCACCAGTAGACAGATGCCCAGCCAATCCTCAAGCAATGGCTACTTTGGAAAAAACTCCATCCCTAGTTTTATTGCTGAGCATGATGTTAGATGATATGGAACACCACTTTGGTCAACTAAGGTGAGCTGTCCTTGCTGTGTCCCCTCCCACCCTCTTGCCCAATGCCAGCCTACTTGCTGGGGTGGCAGAGTGAGAAACAAAGAAGGCCTTGATGCTGTGAAAACACTGTTCAGCAATAGCCAAAACATTGGTGTGTTATCAACACTGTTGTAGCCACAAACCTAAAACACAGCACCCTACGGGCTGCTATGGAGAAAATGAACTCCATCCCAGCCGAACGTAGTACATGACTGAACAAGTATGTTCAGTTGTTACACTTCTAAGCTTCTGAGTGTTTTGATTTCCAGTTAGAAAAACTGAAAAAAATCTGTGGGTTTTCCAGTTTTCATTGGCAGCATTGAACAGTGGGAAAGAACTGTTTAATCTAAGACTAACAACATACCAAATTTAAGAAGACATGAAAGAGTAGTATTTTGAAATTTCACTTTGCAACTTTTTTCACTTTTTGTTAAAGGGCAATTTAAAATAACTAAAACATAAGTATAAAAGAACCTGAGCAAAAGTGGAAATGTAAAAGTCTGAAATTTAATTTAAAAAACAAACCAAACCAACTTTTTTCAAAATAAAAAAATTAGCATAATTTGCTAAAATTAGGAAATCTTACTGATGTCAAATCTGTATTTTTCCAAAATAAAATAAGTACACAATAAAACATCACTTGAAGTCTAAATCACTCCTTGTATTTTTTTATAGGTAATTGAATAGCTGAGCAAGACTGTAACAGATATTTTGTTTGAAGGATTCTCTAATTCTAGCAGCAGTGATTACCTACAATAGCATGTATAAGGGATAGCACATGTGAAACTCTCCTGCTGATTAGAGTCCTTTCTGATTACAGTTGCCTGTCATTTGCTAAAGCCACACAAGGCACAATCAACAAGCAATTTCTAGCCTGGAGCATAAGATCTTTGAGCTGAACCATTCAGAATGGAGAATTTAGTTCAAATATTTATTTAAATCTTTTGTTGCTTCTGAAGAGCCATAAATTTAAAACTATCCAGTTACATTGTTTCTGAAGGATCCAGAAACAGTTTACAGAAATGAGGATTGGAGCAGAGCTCTTAATTTAGGCTTGGGTAACCAGCTGATACATCCATATTCCTTGTTTGTTTTGGATCAGTTCTTTGCTTATACATTTCTGGATTATTTTTGCAGTACACTGCCTACATATCTGCTCTCTAGCATGAGCAATACTGCATTCCACATGTAGTCTTAAATTACTGCACTTAATTAGCCTGCTGGTTTGAAAGAACAGACCTGCAGGCAGACCCAAGTAGAGCAGAAATGTACATATATTGCCCCATGTTTAATGAAAAGTTATATCATGGAGCTGAGGGAAGACACAATTTGTCTTTAAGCCCTTGCAAGTTTTGAAAATAGCCTTTTAATCTAAGGTGTAAAAATTCAGAATGCAAGATTACAGGTAATCCTTAAAATTACCCCTTATTAATGAGAAATCTGGACTTTCATAGCGCTACATTATGTTGTATAAAACAGCACCAAATTAAACAATATACTAAGAGGGCTTGGGGAAATCTGAGTCAGAGATTAAAATCTTTCTGGAAAGTAGATGCATACATTTTTGGCCTAAGGATATTATTTTATTAACAACCTAGCATGGGCAAAAGCTATATGTAATTTCATGTTAGTATTAAGCCACATTTTTAAAAATTTTTACTTTTTACTTTAAATCACAATGATTTACTTAGGTTAATTTATATGACAGAAAAAAACCTGAAGTCACTGAAGACTTTTAAACAATTGTCTTGTTTTCTACACATGCTTCTATTTTCTTTTATTCGTGGCTAAATACCTCAACACAGGCAAAATGAAAGATGCATTTTGGAGATTAGGCTTCAAATAAAGGAAAAATGGTTTTAAAGAAGTATCTTAAATGTCACAGAAGCTTTTCAGAGGGGGCTATGTATAGACTTCAATGCAGGAAAAGCTAAAAATAAGTGAATATTGAAGGTACCAAATAAATTTAGAAAACAGCTCAATACACCTGTGAAAAATGCAAAGAAATAGTTTGCACTCCCCCAAAGTAAATCTTTAATTCTCCTATCTGTACTGCCACCTTTCTGAAAAACAGAATAAATGACTCTTTCCCAGTAAACCTGTTGCAAGATTAAAAGACAAAGTGTCACACTTCATTGTTTCCATGGCATGAGCAGCATTTCAACTAAATTGTCACTGTTCATTCTGAACAGGCCTTTCCACAGGTCTGAGTCATTACAGATTTGAATTGAATTATAAAGACACTGAGGCTAGTGGTTTACATAAATCAATATGAAAGGCTAGAAAACCTGCTTTTCTCAAAAGTGGTCACTAACAACGATAGGCTAATAATTTAAGACAATGTTATTTAAATCTAATTTACATGATATCTTTATATGTATGACAACTTAATCCTGCTTTTTTTTTTTTTTGCTGTAGAGTGATATGCTTCTAGCTGTGTCAGTTCTAAAGAAATCCATGCTACTTACTGGGTATGGAAAGCTGTAATTTGTGAGGACATTTTACAACATACTATTCCTGGGAAAATCACTGCATGGAATCTTTCATTTTTGATTATTGGGGGAAAACAGCTATAAGGAAGGACCCTCATAAAAGACAAAAATGCAGTTAACAGTAAATTAAACCACAATAACAACTAAAACAGTATTCTGTAATATCAGAATAAATATTTATATCTTTGTTAAATAGCAACATGGTAACAAAGGGCAACTGGTAAAGAATAAAAAATAAACACACTGGAGTGTAACATGAAATTAATTATGAATATACAAGTGTACTGCGTCAGAAAGCTCTTGCTGTAGGACCTTTATATTGTTACTAGCTCATGTGCATGTATCTCCCATACTCACGTGCAGATACATACACACAGAGGAGAACCAGCAGGAAAAAGGCTCGAAGGAAAATCTTTAATTCATCTTATCTAAACTCTACAAAGAGCAGGAAGAAAAAGGACATGTGCCAAGAGCCTTTGAGTCTACCTATTTTGAATCAGTCTCTGCATGTGCCTTTGTTTTTTACTATACTATCATACTAACTTCAACAGTCTTCTAGTAGGATGAATTTTGTACATGTAAGTATATTCTGTATCACCTGTATAATTTTTAGTGGGCAAGCTCTATCTTTATGGATCTTTTCAACATACCTCCAAAAGACCAGATAATTATTTTTATATAAATAACTCTAATTTTATTTTTATCAATGGGTATATACTGGCTTAAGGAAAATGAATTTCTAGTTCAGGGAGTAAATCCTGTTTAGCTGGATCAGAAGGTGACCACTTCTATGTAACTTGGTTTTTGTTAGTTATTTGAGCTGTCATTGTCAAGTATCAATGTCTTAGATGTCTGAAATATATGAAAGGTAGCAAATCCAGACAAAATTTACTTTTTTATTTTTGAAGTGGATGCAGGTTGGTATACCTGAAACTGGGTAATACCACTTTGTATGTATCTGTTTTGTGTATCATCTTCAGAAGGGCTGCTGAAATAAGGTTCATTTTTCTCTCGTGAAAAACAGTTAATGAGGTTCACCTACAAGAAATCATTGAGGATTATGCAAGAGTATTTAGGAGTGTTGGATTTGTGTGTTCAACAAGGAACAGCAGGGAAATCTGATCTCTTCTAAATAGTACTTTCAGGATACAATTAATCTCATCTTAAGGAAGGCTATAAAGGCTGCTTATAATAACTAAACTAGAAGGGACATCCACCTTACAGAAAACTAAGAGTAGGTGAAATTGAATCTAACCCAGTGAATCTGATTCAGCTGCCGTAAGGTAGGTGCTATGAGAACATATTGCCTCCAGCCACAGTTACAAAAGTGCTTGCAACTCCAATGAGTACTTTGCCATATCTGCCAGCCTCTACAGGTTGCATCCTAAGAGAGTCTCAGGCAGCCTGAAAGGGCAGTAGATGTCTGTTTTGCAGCAACCAAATCTTGTTTTGTTCCTCTTGCAAAATTCCTCTTTATAACTCATGTTAAAGTATTAACTGTGACTTCAAATAACCTTAAATTGCTGGGCTGATGAACCCAAGATAAAAACAAAACAAACAACAACAACAAATTATTGAAACCAGCCCAACATAACCAACCCTCTGGCTCAGAATTGTCACTGAGGCTTTACTAGTGGAAGACGTGAATCTTTAAAGACTAGAAAAGCTAAATGAACAGTTTAAAGAAAAAAATGGTCGTATTCAGTAGCTGCACGAAATTTAAGCTATTACTTGCCACACAAGTGTGAAGGTAACAAAGTCTTGTTTTCTGAGGTCAGTGTAATTTCTGAATGATGACAGTCAGATGACCAACTGTTGCACAAGACTTAAGTACTCAAAAAGCTGGTGAGTTTTGGTCTTAAATACTATCCAAAACTTATACCATAAAATTGGTTTAATAATGAGGTTTTGATCACTTCTGTTCCTAAACTGAAATCTAATAGTATAACCTCAAATAATCCGTTGCTTTGTTCAAATTTGTTGTTGAGGCCACACCTCGAATACCGTGTTCAGTTTTGGGCCCCTCACTACAGGAGAGACATTGAGGTGCTGGAGCGTGTCCAGAGAAGGGCAATGAAGCTGGTGAAGGGTCTGGAGAACAAGTCTTATGAGGAGCGGCTGAGGGAACTGGGATTGTTTAGCCTGAAGAAAAGAAGGCTGAGGGGAGACCTTATTGCTCTCTACAACTACCTGAAAGGAGGTTGTAGTGAGGTGGGGGTCGGTCTCTTCTCCCAAGTAACTAGTGATGGGACAAGAGGTAACGGCCTCGAGTTGCACCAGGGGAGGTTAAGATTGGATATTAGGAAAAATTTCTTTACTGAAAGGGTGGTCAAGCATTGGAACAGGCTGCCCAGAGAGGTGGTGGACTCACCATCCCTGGAGGAGTTAAAAAAACATGTAGACGTGGCACTTCGGGACATGGCTTAGTAGGCATGGAGGTGTTGGGTTGACGGTTGGACTAGATGATCCTAGAGGTTTTTCCCAACCTTTATGATTCTATGAAATATAAAAACGATTTGAAGTTTTTTTATATTTTAAAAAGATAATTAATCCTTCAACACAGCAAAACACATACCAATATAAAGGCCTAAATGGAAAAAAAATGAAGGTCAGTCACTTTGCTCTTTGATACAGAAGAAATGTATTAGGGGTCTAGAAACTGGTAAAAATGTAGCTGTGTTTTGACACCACAAAAATACTAAATATAATTGTCTCTGACCTTTCTGTTTGATAACTTTTAATATCATATTTCCATTCTATTCTGTGTGACTAAAGACAAATTTATTAGGACTTTTATCTGTCAGCTGTGCTTGAGAAATATTAAATTTTTTAGATAAACTACTACTTCTGGTGAACAAATACATCTCTCCACAATAAACATGAAATGGAGAGAATTCAGGCAGTTTCAAAGATGTTCTCTCTCAGCATACAAACCACCTATTAGATAAACTTCTATTACATAAAGTTGTCTACTGCAAATATCACAACTTCACATCATCAGAAAGAAGCAAAATTCCCTGGCTCCAGAAAGAATATCTATTTTGTCTTGTAATGTTACTGGATTTTAAGCCACCTTAGGGGACGCTAACCTATATCCCCTGTCTGCCACACTGAAATCTCTTTCTTGTTTGGTTTCCCTAAGTCATAACTCTGCAAAAAGTGAAAATTAGCACTGAATACTTTATAACTAGCATCAAGTAAGGCCCTCTAGTTCTTGTATGAGAAGAAACAGTGAATAAGAAAAGTGTACTCACCATTTGCATGACATACATGTTTTTGCAGAATTCTGTCTTACTCCAAGCTGTCTCTTTTCCAGACTGAATTGTCCTTTCTCATTCACTCCTTATGTGAAATTCATTATATACTTTGTTGCCTTTCTCTTTACCTTTTCCAGATCTATTATATAATTTCTGAAATGAGCAGGATTTGGTTCAAGGTTCAGATACTTATCTGTGCCAAGTACCCAAACTCCCCTTTTAGTCAGTGGAAGTTAGCAGATGAAATGGGCAAGCTGTACTGATAAGCTGCAAAAGGACTGATAAAATGTGAGTTCTATTTGTGTTTTAGAGCCACCTGTGTAGATAAGACATGAGACTTGGGAAAGACACATTCCTTTTCTGTACCAGAGGCCAGGAGGGGTAGCTTCAGCATTGTCAGGTAGCCCATATGTGGACATATGCATCGAGTCCTAGATGATTGTGCTCAGGTGAACTGTTCTCCAAGATCCATTGAATACAATGGGAACTTGCACTCCTAGCACACCTATGGGCTTTTAAACGTAGGTGTCTTAATCTTCAACTTCAGTCGTTCCCTCCCTCCCCGCCAGCCCCCCCCAGAGGGGATTAAAACTATGTGCAATGTGCAAGATATCGGCAGGAAAGTAGAGCTTCCACATTATACATTACTGTAGAATTTATCTTCCAGATTGCTGTTTTAAGCTCTTTTTTTCCCCTGTTTTGTTGCTGATATTTAGACTGTTTTCCTAATGGAAATAGTTGGAATGATTGTGTCAATATCTCACCTCCTTGCTAAGTATGCTTCTTTGCTTGAATACCTGAAAACAGAGGTTGCAGAGGTAAGTTTTGTGAAAAAGGTGGCTAGATAGCCTGTTCATATGCCTAAAGCAGAATGGCCTTCAGTGAAGATACTATTTTTGTTAGACATTGACAAATACAGTTGTAAGATATAGATTCCTTGAAAAAACATTTCATATGATACCTATGATTCATGGAACATCTTCCTTCCAAAAAAATTGTCTCCTCTGTGGAGGTGTTTAAAAAAAAACCAACATATCATCAGCATGGGCAGAAACTGATTGTACTGAATGAAAAAATAATTTCTTATTAAACCTTGTAAATTAGAAGAAAAACATGGAGTATTTTTACTGTCTAGTCTTCTGTTGTTAAAAATACAAGTCTTCACTGTGGATAAAGTAGTTTAAAGCATTTTAGACTTTTTAAAAAAGTATATCCTTGTAAATAAAAAAGTAAAGCTAACACTGTGGTCATACTAGACAAGACAGTATTCTGGTTAAAGATGTATCTGTCTGGAAGAGTTTGGCCATGTACTAGAAAAATATACAGAAGAGAGAATAAAGAGGAGGAGTTGCTTTATATAAGATAACAGTTAATATTTAATCCATATATAGGGTTCAGATAAGGTAGGATGCATAACTCCTGCTTTCCTGCCAAAACAACTTTTCAATTTTTCCCAAGAGGCTTCTAATTCAGTAATTAAAACTTAATTATCAAATTAGTGAACAAATTTTTAGAGCATAATTATCATATTAGCTAATATTTTCTTAGCATTTAGACTCTTAATAAAACAAAATATCTGCATATAACTGATGATCAATCTAAACCCAAACTTTGGATATGACTAGTGCTGAATTCTGGGTATAGATGGAAACAGAGTGAAAGGATATACTGTGGAAGTATCATTTGCACATCTAGATCACATTTCAGTCATTAGGAATATAAACACCTTCCCTCTCATGGAAAAGATAATTGGGTAATTATTAAGAAAAACAAATGACAGTCAAATGTACTGCAGATGAGAGAGGAGTGTAAAGTATTCAGTATCTCTGGGCTTCAGATCAAATGTTTTTACCTTCTGCTTCTGTATGACACTTTCTCCCAGCCCCTCCAATAATATTTCTGCAGGCTGTGAATTAAACACCGCTGGTTTATCATTGAAGTGAATCAGTATCTCTGATATGTATCATACTGAAAAAGACCCTCTTGTGCCTCATTAAATATTTTTGCTTGTTTACTTCAAGATCCCACTAGAATCTGTTCTCCACATGAATCTGCCATAAATTATCAGTTTCTGAAACACTCAACTTTCATAAGCATTAACATACTTTTTATTGATATTTATCATATTGAGTGATTTTAGAAATATGAGTCTGTGGCAAAACTTGTGCATCTTTTGTATAATATTTAGAAGAGAAATAGCATGCAAAAGCTTTCAAGAAGCTTTAAATTTATAATTATATTTCTTGTTTATGGAGTTGATATAGTACATTTTGTTCACTTCTTTAGAGAGCAATGTCTTAATTTGTTCTGCTAATGTCTTGTTTGTATAAGTCATACTGAGATGCATAATTTATCTTAGGTCACATTACAAAATGTAGTATGTTTGGTTATACTACTGATGTAACATGAAATAGGTGAGTTCAAGGAATCTGAAGCAACGTATTTTTAAAACTTGAAAAATACATTTGCACAGTCTAGCAGCAGATGTACCTAATATCTCTGCTTTGGAAGATAAGAAGCTTTTCTGGTTTTGTTTAACTTCCTCTTTTATCCACAGTAGCGCTTAACAATCTCACTACAGATCCATCTCTTTCTTGCTCCTTGGAATTTTTATCATCAGCACCGAATACTTATTTGCTCATGCTATTTGCTTGTTTCTGTACTCATGGTATGTCACTTTTTTCTTTTTTTTTCTCCCATGGCTGAAGACTCAAAAAGGGAATCATTGAGAGAATACAGAAATACCATTTCTATGCAATCCAAGCAGCTGGTACATTAGGGAGAGAAAAAGTGAAGATTTTTCCAAATAATATTCAATAACCCACCTTAGTCTTCTGAAAATTGCTTCTAAGTATTTAAACCATAATCCTGTAGCAGCACATACCATATTTTAACCAGGGTAGCAATACTTTTGGCAAAAGTGATTTTGGTGAGATTGTTACTAAGGTGAAAAGATAATGACTTAATTTCTAAGCAAGTCTCTAATTCAAACATTTTTGGAAACTGAACATTTGAGTACTGAAGTGAAACATTATTAAATGTAACAGTAAAAAGTGTTTGTCGCATTTAAAACTTTTCTGTCAGTCTGATTTTGAAATTTGTTTTTTAATTCTTTTATGACTATTGTAACTTTTCTTGCTATTTCACAGCATTTCTTTAGCAGTGATTTCAAACTGTTTAATTGTAATACAGTCAGAAAACACCTTGAAAAGATGATTAAATGTTCCAAGCAGTACTGAAGAAAATCTATATTTTAATAGCTTTAAGGACAAAATGGAAACAATAAACTGTTCCAGTTAATGCACTTTAACATGGCAGTGTTAGGAAGTAGTAATGCATTACTACAAAGTAATGTAAAACATGATGTAGCAAACTAAACTTTGAAAATATTTTCCTGAAATATAAAAATAATTGAAAAACTTAAGTTTTCTCACTTTACAGTGCCATATGCAGGACAAGAAACTTTTGTTTTGTATCTCATGTATACAGTTCTTAGAAAACAAAATCGCACTGCTGCTAGTCCCTGCTAAACAGGTGGATTTACCAGTTCTTGCCTCTTGCTTATTCAGGGATCATGGAGGAGCACTTGTAGAGTTCTACTTTTTTTCCATTAAGAAACAAATATTTGTTGATTCTTTGGAGGTCACTTTGCCTATGCACAGCAAAAAATACCACAATTCTCTTTTTTGTTTGAAATGTCTGTGGAAAGAAAAAGTATTTCACCAAATAATAGGAATATGGGTCCTTTAAATAAGCAGTTGTAGCACATCTCTCCACAATACAATTATGAACACTATTTCATTAGCCCAAAGAATGACTATTAAGAACTGTTACAAAAACAAATCCATTTATGACAGGGATTATTCTGTGGATAGTGAAAAGTACATACAGTTCATACCATTCATAGAATTATATTTGGTACTCTGCATCTCTTCTGTTTCATATGTGTATGTGTGTATATATTTTAAGCCTAGGTATGTCCTTCCCCCCCCTTAAATTAGATAATACACTTCATAAGAATTGTTTCAAGTTACTGAAGGATTCTGTCTGTGAAAATCCTGAGAGAAGGAAGAAAAATGTGAAAATGCCATTTTTGAACTGACTTAAATCACTTAAATATCTACAAAATCTTGAACATTTAAATATTAAGCATTAAAAATCATCCTGAAGCTGGTGATAATCATTTATACATTTTACTTCTGGAAAATATTCTGCTCAGGGATCCAGATGCTCAAATTTCACTTACTTTAACAGAGGTCATGGCATTCAGCAGAGCTCAGGTCAGGTATTTTTTTGTATATCCATTTTCAGGATCCAAGTTTTAGTCTTTTGTGATTGCAAATAAACTTTTATTGACCTTTTTTTAATGTCCACAGCCATGAGAATGAGCACTCTTACTGTTTATTTTAAAAGAGAAATTGATCTTTTATGACATGTGTTGTAATTTTAAGCTTTTGTGAGTAATTTCAATAAAGTTTTTGTTTCTTGATATTTTTGTGAAGAGGAAATTTATTTATTTTTGAAGATTAATATAGGCCTTAAGTGTGAGAATCTGGGGTTGTTTTTTGGGGGTTTTTTATTAGAAAAAAATTATAATGCCTATTATGTGATTCTCATTTGCTAGATCCTGCAGTGCTTGCTTTGTTGCTTTTAAATTAGCTACTGGGTCTTAGCAGGGTGAATCAAATCATCTGGATAACTGGGAGTTGACTCTGAATGTACTTCTGGCTAGCGCATGCTGATATTTGATGCTAAAGATGCATTAGAAATTACTTGACCAGAAAGAGCAAGCAGAAGGTGACCTGACTGTATAACACCAGTCCCGTAAGGTGTACTAGTATTGTGGAAGGAAGCATAGGATTAAATAAGAAAGCAAGTTGGAAGCTACAGGCTGGGGCTGTAGATTACTCAGGAAGAAAACCTGAGTCCTGACCCTGACTTTCTCTTCTATTTAAGCATTTTCTACAAGAAACTGATTGGATAAGAAGCAAATGATCTAGAAATCATGGGCTGGCTCCTATTTCATACTTAGCAGAGGTATATAGAAGTATATGATAACTTTAGGCTTGCTCTTTTTTTCTGGATCTTGCAGACTGAAAATTCCTGTCTATATGGTAGCCTATCTTCAATAGAAGTTGAAAATTATGTTATATGCCTGCTGGTTAGGGCATTGCTCTGAACAGTGAAAGACATGAGCTTAGAGTTCAATATATAATGGAATCTGTTTTCTGCTTTATAGGCAAGTGCTTTAACATGTATTTGAAAAAATTTAATAACCATATAATCACAAGCAGTATATTGCATTGAAGGTGTCTTTCCATGTAAGCTGTGCTTTGAGCTTCTACCAATTAAGAGCCTTCTGACTTCTGTGAAGTTTAGGCACTTTTCTGTTTCATCTTTGTATGTTGAAGGATCCTAGCATGAGCTTCCTATACTGCAGTATTTCTCTACATGCTTTGATGCCTACAGTTCCTGAGAAACTTTTCAGCTTTCCACAGAACTGTCAAGTGATTTCTGATAACTGCTGAATCACAGGCTCTGTGAATTTCTTTGGAGAAATTAGGTGTGCAACTTTTCTAAGCCCTGCTTGAAAAATTACAATGATAAGATCTGACTCCGAATCCTCCATTCTTTCCTGACTCTTATTTACCTTATTAAAACAAAACTGAACCAAAAGAAAAAAAAAGCTCCTTTTGCTCCAGCTTTTGCATGTGGACATATTAGTATTAAATAGCACAATATTGTAGGGGTCAAGTCAAAATACATTTACTTTTTTAATGTCTACTTATTTCTCATGAGTGAGTCACTTTTATTTCAAAAGCAAGTGAAAACCTGGATAAAACTTCCTCCACTGTCTGTGTACAGTTTGGCTTCTCAAATGTGATTCCAGACACAAACCAATGTTTGAGAAGATGGATGAATAGCATTCAGTGTGATGGAAAGAAAAAATCCTGGCCTAATGCAATATTGTTAGCATTATCTATGGTCTGTATGAGGAGGTCAGGGAACTGTTTTTGTCAGTGTTCTAATGTATTTTATGACTCTTTCTAGAATAAAATTAAATGGTCTATGATTTGTATATCTTCAAACCTATAAGCAGGAAAGTTTGACGATTGTGACTGCCCAGTAAGTAGCCTATAAACAGTTGTAAGACTTCTGCATTAGTCCTTGTGAAAGTATTTATGTAAAACCTAAGCATTTAAGTTTGCATATTATCTAATATCTAATCTAATACTATCTAATATCTAATCTAAAGAAGTTTTGGAGAAAAAAGTTTTCCTCATGGAGACTGAAAAGCTTTTTATCTGGTGTTGGCTGCCTCTTTAAAAAAAAGGGAAGGAAACAAAGGTGTGTTATTTTAAGATAGTTTAAAACATTTTGTTAGCTGAAGTAATGAAAAGCGCATTTTAGCAAAGTCTCCTGAGGCCATTTTTGTAGTCACATTTCATTTAGTGTTTTGTTTCCTTTTGTTACTGCTAGTCATGAGAGACTAAATATTACATGAATGTGATAATTGCGTTGAAATTATCAAGTGTATTCTGTAATAAATTGTTTAGCATGTCAGAGGAAGCTAATGTATATCCTTAAATTGGGAAGAAATCTTACGGATAGTACATTCTAACACTGTAGGTGACTGTGTTTAGGTGTTCTTACTTCGCCTGTCATCTTTAGTCATGCTCTGTTGATATTCTGACTGAAAGGAGTAATATTCATAAACAGAGATGCTATCAGAAGCAATGCTTTGTAAGTATGCTGCATATTTCAGTCTAGTAATATTTTTTAGTAGTATTTTATTTATGACTTTTCAAAGCATATTTGGAACTGTGCTGATGAAAGTGGTGTTTGTCACATCTGACCTAAAGATGTTAGAATGCATCAAATTATATTTGAAATACAATTTTAAAGATACTTATAATTTGTATGTACTCACCTTTAAAAATCATTTTCATCAGTTTTATAAGATAGAGGCTTTTGTTCAAAAGAGATCCATGCTTATTATTTCCTCATATTATCCTTTATCATTTTGTCACATTCAAGAAAAACAAACCAAACTCTTTCTGTTTTGATATATAATTTAACATTAACAGGATAAACCTAACATTGACTGGATATAGCCCCTTATGTATTGCACAATCAGAAAATATATAGTTTTATTTGTCTTAAATCTGTGGATAATTCAAATCCTTTTAGGAGAACCATGTCTTAAAGTTGCCAGTTTCACTCAACCACACTAAAATATCGATCAAAAGATAACTTAGATGCTGAAGGTAATATTTCTATGCATTTTATAGTGCAAGATTTGCAGGATTCTGTGATCATGCCTTCATACACTGATTCCATGAATGCCTTTAACATAAATTATAACTCATTTCAAAACATGTTACTGATTTTCCAATAATTGTGCCTCTAATGCAATGTTGAGGTGTTTGACACATCTTTTTTGGGACGAGATATTTATTTTTCAGAAAACCTTCTTGTCCAAGGTCACACAGGAAGTCAGTGGCAATGAAAATAAACTCCAGAAATTCCAGATTCTGCTTCCCTCCTCCAAACCCTATGTACACTCCGTATGAATAAAGGATACTGCTGAAGTGTACTGTCTTTTCCCACAGTGGCTTATCCACATAAAAAGGACTTCAAAGTCAAATAAGCAGAGTTTTCTATGTCAAGTGATCCTTTTAAAGTTTTTCCTGTTGTGAGATTCAGAAAGCTTTCAATGTATTTTTGAAATGGAATAATGAAAACATGGTATAGTCCCGATTCACACTGTTGTATTCTAAATTGATATAAAAAATTAAACTACATTGCTTTATGGAAAAGGTTGTAAAGAAGAAAATTTTTCATTTGCTTTTAATGTCTTGCATGAAAGTCATTAATTTTCTTAAATACTGTTCCAGACAGAAGTAAGTGGCTAAGACGTAATTTTGTTCTGTATTTATAGGAAGCACACGTCTAAGCTGGCAACCTTTATGGAGGTCTTTGAACCACCTCTGTAGCTTTCCAATGCATAACAGGATCTCAAACAGGATTGTCAGTACAGCCCATAGCATGCTTGATTAAGGCTAAAATGCTTTCAGCCAGCAACCCTGATCAGTCACGGTAGCACAGCACCTACCATGCCTCCTGCTCCCAGTATCATCCATGCCATGTCAGTGATATCGGGTTTTTTGGATAAGTCTCTTCACTGCCTTCTGCCTATGCCTGTATTTGGAGAACTGTAGTCCCTTCACACTTCCAAAAAGCCATTACTTTCATCTCTGGAAATGCTGTCAGTATACTAGCATCCATTGAACTCTAAATAAAATGCTTTTGACTTTTTATTCCTCTGCCTGTAGTACCACCTCACATAATCATTGGGTCTGATTACCAAATGGCCAATTTCAAAATTGGAACACAGCAGATATAAGCATATATTTTAATGGTATAATTCCTGATAGACTTGCTTGATTTTCTCTTGAAACACTTTTTAGAAGAGTTGTTTATCACAGATACTTTGTTCACAGATACCAATTACTCCTTTCTCCCATCTTTCCAGATTAATTAAACAAAGACTGTCTGAGAGTTCATGTTTTCTGAATGGGAAATAATCAGTCAGAATAAGAAATTTCTGTTTGTCTCATCAGGATTAGATCTGGGCACCATAGTTATTTTATATTCAAAGTATTGGTCTGAGGTGATGAAGAAGAAATAAAATAATTTCATTCATATATAACTTCATATAAATTTATTAGTATAATTTAAACATATTTGTATGTTTTTAAAGTAAAATGATGTAAGAAATGTTACTGGGCAAGACAAATTGTTTTTAAAAGCAAATTTTTTCCAGGATCTCGGTTACCTTTTTAATGTTACTTAAGATATGGGTTTACATTATTATATTTTAAAAGTTACTGTATTATTAAAAAAATGATGCTCATGCCACAATGTGACTGATGTTACTTTTTATAATGTATTAATAAAGGCCTTCTTCATAGCTGTCAGTAAATTTGTGCAGATTGTGCATGATAACGATAATATGGCTATAACGTTAAAAAAATCATACTTATTAAAAACTAGTGTGTGTATGTGTTAGAACTTTATCAAGTTGTTTCGATATTAGAAAAAAGTAGGTAACAGTAGCTCAGGTTTTATGGCATGCATCTGTTTCAAACGTTCACCATATGTAAGAGAAGGAGAGATCTACGAATAACTCGTTCAGGCACTTGTATTCATCTAGTGATTTTGTGTAGTTAAGCACTTTTGTACTTTATGCTGGGTTTTATCAGATATTACATGGAGATAACAATGCAAAACACGCAAGATAGCAATCCCCAAAGTGGAATGTTTGTGGGGGGAAAAATACCTATGACCCTTTTGTGGAATAGAAATGGAAAGTTGAATCATTCAAACGGTTATCCTATTTGTGAAATTAGGTAGTAAGAGCAAAATCAATTTTTCTTTTTTTTTTTTAAATTTTTGCCAAGATGTGTAGCAAGCTGACTTTTTTTCCTCTGGATTTAGTGTTTGAGAAAATTATTTGGAAATTGGAGAAAACCAAGATGGCTTGTGAACTAAAAATAGCAATTCTTCAACTTTTTTTTGGTGGAAAGTGCAGGCTTTTTCATTTGAACAATTTTAACAAATTTTTTTTGGACTTGTATAATTGTTGTAAAACAATCTCAGATTTTCTTTTCCCTTGGCAAATAATAAGGACACGTTACTCATACTATTTTAAATACTACATATTTTCCTTTTTGATAAAATATTACTATCAATTTTTTCCAGTGGTTTCTGTTTCTGAAGAAACTGTTACTTGCATTAGTGTCACCCTGATGACTGGATTTTCCCTATTGGTTATGGTAAAAGAACTTGGTCATATAAATACCTTTTTTTCAATAGTGACAACCGTGATGAAAAATCCTAGTGGATTTCAGGTTCAGTAAAAGCAGTTCTAGTGTTTCAAGATTAATAAGAGATCTGAATTATCCTGGATGTCACTGCAAACGATACAGTATTTAAAGATTGTTTTACAATTGCTCTTGCATACCTGGCTTGAACTGGCCTGTCTTAAACATTTGTCATCACTGTGATGCAGGGGTTGATCACTATTAAAATCTAGTGAGCTTTTGCTAAGTGGTTATCATGACAGCAAAAACTTGAAGTGTTCAGCTATACAGCAGTCACCTACTGTACACAGTTAATAAAACTTCATGAGCTACAGATTGAACTGTAGCTACGTGATGCCATATTCCTTACTGTTACTGTTATAGGGCAGAGATGAACTGCCATGTCATTAACATTGTAAATGAAGAAGTCATATATGAGACCACTAAACCAAGCTAAGCATTAAATACACATTTTATTACTCCTTTTAAGTTTTCTGTGTCTGTTTTGAGGTAGCAGTGAAAATTCAGCCATTTTCTCTAGGATGTCCTGCTGATTGTATAAGAGAACTGGTGTTTCTGCCTATTACGGATCTATAAACTGTGTTAAAAATAAGACCAACCCCAACACTTGCATTTTTCAAGCTGTTAGACAGAGATAGGCATTGGCTTGGCTGCTTGTCCATATATCAATGGCAAGACTTATGACTCCTCTGTCTGGCTATCTGAGAGCATGCAGTGCATTCCTCAATTTGATTATTAAGGCTATCCTGAATACAAGGTACAACAGCAGTAGAGAGGAACAGCCTGCTTGGAAGGGAACAATATGAATCAGTATGCTATAACAGCTTCTGGAAACCACTATACTCAGGTTAAACTCAATTACACTCAGGTATAATTGAGTATACCTGAAGTGGAAAGCCAATCCTTTTTATTAATTTCCTTTCCGTTTTATAAAAAAATGCAGTGTAATTTGTGGCTTGTCTCCCAGTATTAAGCCAGTGGATTTGCACAACATTTTCTTTAAAAATACTCAAAGTATTTTTTGCTGTTATTTACATATTCAGTAACAAATATAGGAACATAACGGTAAGGCCAAGGCAGTTTAAAGTTACCAAATAAGTTTCTGCTTGCATCTTATGCAGCAATGGAGAAAGCACCCTTCAAAACTTCCCATTCCTGTCAATGTCTGAACTCATTTAGATGCCTTTGCTGAGCATCTTGAAAATATCTGAAGCATAGACTTCCACATACGCTTAAAAGGGCTCTCATCTGGAGAACGAGGAGCTGTTTTGTGACTATATTCTGATACTCAGAATACAGACATGTGTCTGCCTACGCTCCTGCTCTGCTTAGTGTATGAGTTAAATTTAAACTGCTTAGAAGTTCAATTAAAAAACAGTGGTGCCCTGTGTGCAGCATTAGGTTGGCCAAAGCTAGCAGCTGCTATTCACTATGGAGGAGCCTGGCATTTTCAGCCATTTTGCATATTAGTAGGACATGGTGTACTTTGAGAACCTGTTGATTTGAGCCTATTCTTAGAGTGAAGGTTAAGAAGAACCTACACCTGCCAGCATCCAAAATATTTAATTATGGGATGGTCTTCCCCGGCTGCTTGAGCAGACAGATACAGAAGTATCATAAAAATGAAATGAAAGGAGCCTAGTGGCAGTTTTGACATCCTACAGGTTAGAAAACTGTTGTGAAACTGCAAATATATGGTCTAATCTATATTCCTCTAGGTTTCTTACTTTTAATTCAGTGTCTATCTAGTGTAAAATGTGAAAATATTCAGGACAAACTCAGAAGCTAAGTTTTCCTTCCTCCTAGCAAAATATCCTAATCACAGGACAACAGAAACAGGCTATTCTACCTCTGTTTTCCTTAGGAATGGAAATTTACCCTGAGGCAGACAGACCATATGCTGCCATCTTTGCAGGGGATACATTTATCACAGGGACAGAGAATGTGTGAGTGAGGGAAGAAATCACTGAATGGTGCACGTGGGAATTTTCACGTCATTGCCACTCACAGGAGATAGAGACTTTGTCATCTTCATAAAATTATCTTACTATGTGATGGACTGTCACTACCATTAGGAATTACCCATATATGAGAGGTCAAAATCCATTTTTATTTTTATTTTATCTTATGCTGAGAGTAGTGGCTGCATCTTTGACAAGGAATTCCCCATCTCAAGAATTTAGAAATGAGCAGAATGAAAAAATACAGGAGTAAAGAAGGAAGATTTTATTGAGCTTCACACACATCAAAATTAAAGAAGAAATATTCCAATGTAAAAATTTCAGGGAGTAGAAAGAGATATTGTAATGCTTATTTCTCTTTGAGTCCATTGTAACTTTAGATACAATCTTTTTTTTAATAACTGTTTGTGTGATACTGGTTTATTCAAATACATTTGAATAAGTGCTTTTCAGATGCCTTAGGAAAGCCTATACAATCTACTTTAATTTTCATTATGTTAATGGAAACATCTTTTTATTTTTCTTGTCTCTTAATATCCATACTTATAACTTATTGACTAATTTTTAGCTTTCTGCAGCGATTTTTTAATATTTTCCCCAAATCAAAATAGGATCTTCCTATACGTCACAGTTTGATTTATAATGTTTAGATGCTGTAAGTCTTAAGCAGCACAAAATCTTGTCTATCAGGCTATGTTTTCATGAACAGAGCACTTCATTAATTTCAAAAGCAGTAGGTTGCCTTTCATGTTAATATTGCATTATTGTGCAGATAAACATGGTCACTTTTTTCAGTTTTAAAGTGTACTAGGCCTATATTTACCTGAATGTTATCCATGTTTCTTTTACTTTAGCTTCTGAAGTATTGTTAATATTGGTTACTGATAATATATACATTCTATGCTCAATCAGTTTGGATCATTTCCCTAGCTAACCAAATTTTTCTTAAGGGTCTGCCTCTCACATCAGTGGCTCAGTCTCAGTTTTTAATGACTAATGTTTAAATATTTATTAGTCACATCTCATCTCAGTGGTTAGTGCTTGTGTTTTTAAATTAATATTATTTGAGCATCTGCCCCTAGGGTTCTCACCAGGAATTTAAGGGCTCATCTGCAGGAAAAAAGTTAACACCTCCATCCTGTAGTGAGAAACAGGTTGGAAGAGGCAGGAGGTTTGCAAAACTGAAAAACCTTTTCATATTTAATAGTATCAGACAGAGAAAGAGTTGATAACTAAATACACATTCCTTTTGCTTTGGAAATGGCTTGGCTGCTCAACAAGACTGTTTACAAACTGATCGTGAAGTTCAGTCTGACTCAGTTCCTGTACATTCAGATTCTGAGAGCTTCTTGCTGAGAAACTAGTGGAGTGTTGAATAAATTTTTTTAGATAATACAAAGCCAGGTAGCAACATTACTTTGGAAATGAATAAGCACAAGCTATGAGAAAGTGAATGAAAAATTTCTTGCACAGATATAATGGCTGGCTTGTAATTAGTGATCCTCAGATGATGGCCATTGGCCATCCGTTAGTATTGACAGATGCTGTTAGCATGAGGACTGAAGAGACCATATGGATGCTGATTGTTTTTCTGAGACATTTCATGTCACCATAGTAAGGACATATCTTCAAACTACTTTTATTGTCAGTGTATCCTTGGCCTTTCCAGACTGTCGTGGTTTAGCCTCAGTCCAAGCACTGCACAGCTGCTCGCTCACCACCCCCTCCCTCTCGCCCCCGGTTGCATGGGGGAGAGAATCTGAAGAGCAAAAGTAAGAACAGTTTAATAATTGAAATAAAATAATAATAATAAATTGTAATGAAAAGGAAAAAAATGAGAGAGAGAGAGAGGAACAAAACACAAGGGGAAAAATAAAAAAACCCAAACAAGTGATGCAACTGCTCACCCCCTGCTGACCGACACCCTGCCAGTCCCTGAGCAGTGACCACTGCCCCCCAGCCAACTCCTCCCAGTTTATATACTGAGCATGACGTCATATGGTATGGAACAGCCCTTTGGCCAGTTTGGGTCAGCTGTCCTGGCTGTGTCCCCTCCCAGCTTCTTGTGCACCTGGAAGAGCATGGGAAGCTGAAAAGTCCTTGACTAGTGTAAGCACTGCTCAGCAACAACTAAAACACCAGTGTGTTATCAACATTATTCTCATCCTAAATCCAAAACACAGCACTATACCACCTACTAGAAAGAAAATTAACTCTATCCCAGCCAAAACCAGGACACAGACTCAAGAATAAATGATGTTACCCCAAAGTATGTATAAATTTACATTTCATGGGCAATGAAATCTCATAAATGAGAAAAGAACAGCTGAAGCACAGCACCGTTTTACAAAACTTATTTCCCTCATTTAAGATGAAGGCTGGCTCAGAAGCATTCTAAAATTGCCTATCATTTGAGGCATGTTTGTAGGCATAATTTGAGGCATATACACTTTGTTTGGGGATGCTTTCATTGCTTGATAGAGGTTATGTAGGGTGTAGTTGCTTAGATTCCTGTATTTGCTGACAATGACGTTAACATGTACATGCGGCTCAGTGCAAAAGTGTAAAATTTGAACTCTTTGCTCAACATATTTATCAGTTCAGGCATGCAGCCATGTTAAAATATCTATACATCTTCATTTCTGGAGGTGGTTTGGGGCATTCCAGTTCCATGCTCCTTTATACGTTGCAATTCCAGTGAACCCTCCAGTTCATTATAGCTGTATCATAAGTCTAGAAGAGTAGAAAACAAGAATCCAGAAATCTCCCTCCCTCCTGCCACACACACATAGGTGGCGGTTGATCTGGAAGGGGTAAATGTAATCATTTCAAGTTTAAATATGTAAAATAAAAATTACATACTCTTCATCCCTCTCCTATTTTGCTTCTAAATAGTGTGGTTAGTTTATATTGCCACACTCTTTTTATTCACAATGGTAAAATGAACGTTGGACAGAAAAAACCCAAACTGTTTTCTTTAAGGTAAGTTTGATTTGTTGTTGGGTTATTTATGGTTTGACCCAAACCTCACCAAAATCATGAGATAATTTCACAAGTTGCACTGTATCAGGTTTATTAAGTTAAAAATTTCAGGCTGATGAATCTTTTCCCAAACTGATGATTAAAGATGTTCTTGTATGCTATTTTGGCTTACTAGTGGTTTGTTTTTTTTCTTTCTTCTTTCTCCCACTACCAGGAGGCATTTTTGAGTGTGTGGAATCTGGTCCAATGGGAGCAGAAGAATTAGCCTTCAGATTTGCTGTGAACACAATCAACAGAAACAGAACTCTTCTGCCAAACACCACATTAACATATGATACTCAAAAGATAAATCTCTATGACAGTTTTGAAGCATCCAAAAAAGGTAACCTTTTGCATATTTAATTTTTTTAATGAGCAACTAAGACTCATTTAGTTTACCTGCCTGAAAAAATGTCTGTCCAATAAAGCCATATGCAATGAGACCGTACAAGTTTGTGGCTTACATCAAAGAACTGCTTTAAAGACCACCCCTTGAAGGCTGTAATGGTAACTGCTTGAAAATTACATTGTCACCTTTGCTCCCACTGCCCCTGTCTAAAAGCCCCTGTCTTTAAATATTTAAAATTTGAAATAAATTTTTCTGAGCTCTGTGACTAGGGTGTTTTAGAGACCAGCTCCTTTGGAGTGAGGAAACACTATCTCCAGACTTTGTCCTGGAAAATGCCAAGTGGGCCCAAATTCTAGTGAACCTGGAAGAAGGCTCCAATTCAGTTTTAAGGATTCAATCACTTTAAGTACATGTCCACAAATAACTTTAGCACATGAATGTCTGATATAGTTAATCAGGTATGGGCTTCAAAGGGGAACAAGTAGTTATAATTTTGTGCATCTTATGTCAACAAGGCATAAAAATAAGCCTAAATATTAAGTCTGTTCTTAAGAATATTGCTATGAGGTGAATGTCTAGGCCTGAGTTCAGCAGTTTTCTCCTAACTACAAATGATTTGTTAAAAGTCTAATTAAAAGTTAGAAACAATTTTGAACATTTTTCCTAAATTTTCAAATCTTTGATTCTCACAAAAATTGAAGTTTTGAGATTGCTTTACATTCAAGTCTATGACAATAGACGCAACTTGTACCACATCTTGCAAACCCCAACAAGTTCAATATGTATTTATAGGAGAAAATACAAAGCCTGGTGTCAGAACTCAGTAGGACTGAATTTTGCACTGTATTACATGTTCTTTAAAAACATTTTTTTATAAATTGAAGAGCGAATTTCATATGAATGTTATCCTTAACAAGAAAATAAGAAAGGTGAAAGAATCAGAGGTGAACCTGTATTTCTTATGACAGGTTTCTAGCCTAAATCTGCCAAGTGATCAGGTCCCAACATACCACTCCCAAGTGTTGAAGACAGAAAGCTTTACACAATAAGGGATTTTTGGTGTTATAGTGGGCTAAGATGAATAAAAACATTCGATGCCACATTAGAAATTCTACACTGGGAAAAGCTGCTGTGTCAGGATGAATGTACATGAAGTACATCTTAAAAGTGGAATATAATACTGATTTAAAAATTCAGTTTAGAAATTATGAGAATTTTTTTTATCTTTCGCTGTAACATACAGAGTTAATCTTGCTAACCTGTTTCATCTGTTTATTTGCTAAATAAACAATTCTAATATAGGTTGTTGTTAGGTATGAAAATAGACAGTATCCATATTTGTGCAGAAATACAGAGAGTTTAGTCATTGTAAGATGCTTTGATTGATGAAAAATATTATGGGCTAAATATTTATGCCTAGCAAGATAGTTTCTTTGCAGAGGAGAGTGTGTGGAAGAAGAAAGAGGCAAGCAACACTTTTAACAAAGTATTTTTGAGTTGTTATCCTGGTGTTTTGGATGATGGATTAAAGCAGGTTCTGAGAGAGGCTACTCTTTCCATCTTGGCCAACAGTGCATAAATGGGCTGATCCTTAATTCTGGCCCCTTCTTTCTCCTTTTCTCCTAATCTTCCAAATTCAACTGCTTCCTGACTCCAGTACATGGTGTTCTGTGAAATTTAATGGGACAGTTTCTCTCCATTCCTGAGGGAGGATGTAGAGAGCAGAGGAATTTGTTCTGCGATCTTTACTTCTTTAAGCCTTTCCTGAGACAATACAACTACTTTTAGTCCTTACTTGGGGTTTGCTTGAAGGTGAAAGCTAGCCCTAATGTTATGTTGCTAATTCTTGGTAGACTATAATAGCTGAAGTTAGAATGCCAACATGCCATTGATTGGATACATTGAATAGATTGTATTTATTCATTGTTCCCACTTGCATCTTGGATGAGAATGCAACTCTTTGTATCTGGTCAGGCTGTATCAAAATCTGTGTAATCTTCCAGTGCTAATAGCTTTTTGCTTCATCAATTCACAATACAGCCAACTACATTTGTGCTGACAGGTGCTTTAGTTCAGAATCAAAGGCTACAGGTTAACATAAAATGGTTCATTTTATTATGATGGCTCCAAAGCAGAGTTTTAACAATGAGGTTTAAGCTTTTGACTCATTTTGTGGTTCATGATTATGTCCATTAGTGAGCAGGCAGGCACTGCATCAAAAATAGCCTGTTTAGACCTCTTAATAACACATACTTTTGAAGTTGAATATAGATGAAATATTAATAGGTTTTTAAAGGCACTATATGAAAGAGCAACCTGAAGGCAAGACAATATTTCCAAGATATTGTTTCAGTGAAGAATAATGTAAATGCAAAAAAAATATCCCTCAATGCACTAGAAAAATTGGTATGCATCTGATAGAGCCAGTGCCATATTAAATCACGTGTAAAAGCATTATTCAAATCTCAGAAACAGGAAAAAAAAAAAGCCCATTGAAAAGCCATCTGGTAGCTATTGCTGTTGTTAGTGATCCCATTTACTGACATTTGCATAAAGCTTGTTGATTACTCTTAGGAAGGGCAATATTAGCATAAATGTTTTTTTATCAAGCTCGTCATTTAGGTCCCAATCTGACTCTCAGAAATGCAATGGAGATCCTGTCTGTATATGAGAAGTTCATTTAAACCACCGGTGCTCTGCAGTAATAAAAAGGTGTGCCAGCATACTTTCTGGAATGCACTTGAAAGACTTAGCAATATTTTCATCATGTTGAAAAGGAACAACAAAACAATTACTTTTGACTTGCTGAGAAAAGTAATGCAGCAAGATGTGTTTCTACTGCTTGTTTCCTCAGCTGTCAGGAATGTTGATGGTGGAGTAACAATATTAATTAATCAAACTTCATACAAATACTCGCATCCAGATTGGATTAGGGAGATACTTTTCATTAATTCTCTCTACCTAATAGGATGTTTTCTTACAAGACAGAATCTGTTGTTTTTTCAGAACTGCATACTCATAAAGATTATGTCTATCGTAGTGATCTAAACAGGAGCAGGGCATGGGCTGAAACACTGGTCTGCAGTATTGACTAATTTTCCTTCCTTCTTTTTGGCATGTCCCAACTAATATTCTGCAAGGTAATACTGGAGCATACTGTGGGAGATAATACAGGCCAGAGAGTGCTAATGCACAGTATAAATAGGGCCATCCTATATTGGAAAGAGGAGAGCTAAGCCACTTGAATGCAGCAGTATCGTGTCAGTGACTCTCAGGGTCAGTTTTATCTACTAATATAGACGCAGCAAAACTGAGTATTTCCAGTGTTTAAGAAGGGACAGTGAATTTTTTTTTTCATTAGCAGATAGTAATTTAATTTTATTTTAGGGAAAATGTTGACCTTGAAATTTTGCTAGTCCATATGCCTACTTTTCAGATACAGAAATTCAAATGTCCATTTCAATGAAATTAATCATTTGCCTGATACTTAACTAGAATCTACTCAATGTGTATAATTTCTGAGTAATTAGGATCTCAGTAGAAATAGTGTTGATTGATTAAGAAGTTAACACTTGAACAGCCTAGGTTACAATACTGTCCCGTATGGCCCTTTTCCAAATGTAAGATGCAGCTGAGAATAAATCTCTTCTCTTGTCAGTGCTTTTTAAAAGATACACAATTGCTGGCCTTTGTGACTTCCACTGACATAGAAGTGTTTACTAAACATAGCTGAGCGCTATTTCAATGTTAAGTGTTGCTATTCATCAGCTCATAGTGAAAGCTTAGAAATGTGTTCTGAAGTTGAAATCTGTGTAAATGAAAGTGTTACACAAGAAGGGAGCTCTGTCAGCAATAAAGTTATATTTCATGGAGTGCCTTTTGTTTAATATGAATTGTGCAATACCTTCTGGCACACTGCCTTCTTTCCTCTCATCATTGACAGACTTCTGTCTCCTCTTCAGCCTGCGATCAGCTGTCCCTTGGGGTGGCTGCCATCTTCGGACCATCCCATAGCTCCTCAGCTAATGCTGTGCAATCCATCTGCAACGCTTTGGGTGTTCCACATATCCAGACCCGCTGGAAACATCAGGTGTCAGACAACAAGGACTCCTTCTATGTCAGCCTCTATCCAGATTTCTCTTCACTCAGCCGTGCCATCCTTGACCTTGTGCAGTTCTTCAAGTGGAAAACAGTTACTGTTGTTTATGATGACAGCACTGGTAAGGCTAAAGCATTAGACTATGTGCAGATATATTCACATGTACAAAGAGAGGGAGGAGGGGTGTCACTACTCATATTTCTTAATTTAAGAAATCTTAACTAAATTACAAGAATTTCTATTGGCAAGGTAGCGTATAACAAATAATGTGGATTTATTAGCATAAGTATTCTCATAAGTATGCTTCAGTTGCTGAATTCTGTGTGTTTGAGCTCACAGCTGTCAATAAATCAGTCATGCTCTATCTGCGTTTTCTGCAGTGTCTTAACAGTTGCTAAAAGCTATGTCTTTTGATTTCATTTAAAACTTAAATTTTGAAGAAAAATATGGTAACTTGAAAGATGTACTAGTATGCCCGGTGAAATAGAAGACCTAAATTCTAGTGCGGCTTCTGGCATTAGTTAAGTTAGAAAACAGATGCCATATTTGTTTGGAATTTCAGTATCTGCTTTTTCAGAGAGAATTGCAGAAGGAGCCCTGTTTTTAGCTGCTAGGAATTGAAACCAAAGGAAGTTTGAAGGCTTGCTTTGCAGATGAGTTACATGAGTTAAAAATGAACTCCTGACTTTCCAGCAGAAATATACCAGTTTGCTATCTTTCCCTTACCTTGCCCTAAAATTTGTTTTGCCCTTCTGTTTTGCCTTGACAGCGACATCTTTGAAAAATGCTTTAAAAACTTAAGTTTCATTTGAGGTCTCTCTAGTCGCAGTCAGAACTAAGACCTTGGTAAGAGGAAAATCTGACTGTAATGGAAGCTACAAGGACGGTACTTAGCCAAATGAGTTACATTTAATCTTCTTGGAAATGTTGTTACCTTCTTCCATGCTGGTTGAACTGTCATTGGCAAGAAAAGAGCATGGTGAGCCTCAAACCCTTCTCATGGTTCAGTGAACTGGAAGATTGTTGATACCTTTGTTACATAATGCTACTATCTAAATCTGAAATTAAAAAATAAGATCAAGAAACAATGTCTGTTACATGTGAGGCTACCTGTAGTGAAGATTAACTCTGCTAGATAAACAACAGTTACAGTAAGACAGAATGCCTGCTTACTATTTAAGTTCAAATAAGATGTGTGTATAGCTATCAAAAGGTGAGAAGGGAACAGAGATGGCAGTGCATAAAATTATTTATTGCTGATTTTTTTCTTCATGCCTTTTTAAAAAAAAACAAGGCAGTGAAGTTTAGAGGCTGCCTCCCTAAAAGTCTGTTGGCTGATGTCACCAAAAGCCTCAGGTAATCAAACTTCTGATTTCAAGTTTAGCTGTACAGACTTAAGGCAAGAAATATGTAGCTTGTTTATTAATGTTTTTTGATATTTTTTGTATTATTGTTCTGAAATAGGACAGGAAGTGAAAAAAGCCTCAAATTTTAATAAGTGATGGCTGAAAAAGTAATTTGTGGTTCAGTGAAACAGTTATAGACTTAGATTTAAGTAAATTGGAAATATTTCACTTTGATTCAAATTGTTTGGAGACTTAACTATTTTTACAGTAAACAGATTACCTTTTAAAACAGGCCTTTCAGTTAGAAAAGTCATAAGTTTTAACACTTTGAAACTGCTTTACTCAATATTTTCAAGTAATTTTCTCCCCTTTCACAAAAAAACCCCACCACAAAACCAAAAGAAATATTTCATGTTTAACAGTCTCTCTTAACTCTGTATTTTCTGAAAGAGATATGTTATCTGTCATGCTAGCCTAATCTTTTCATAAAATACGTTTTGAAATCAGAATGTAAGCAGAAATAGGAATGAAGACGGAAAAGAAGTTGCTCTTGTGTATGTTGTGATCTACTTGATCTACCTGTGACTACTGTAAACATTTAAGAGACCAAAAAAGCACAGGAGCTCTTTTAAAATAAATTTTAAATAAATTTGACAATGAATAAGGAGATTCAGGTATTTAGTTTATTTTAAAAGCATAATTAATTATTTCAGGAAATACTCACTTTAAATTTATATTTCTTTCTGGAGTGCCTAGACTCTTCATGTTATGATAGTGGTTTTTCCCACTGATAAACAGTAATCCCAACTACAAAATCTTTTTTCCTTGAAATCTGTTGCTGTCTGAAGAGACAGAAAAAAGAATCAGTTTTAAAAAGGTAATTCTCTCTCTTTTTTGTGGCATTTGCTGCAAGTAAATTTAAATTCTACTTTAACACTGTCAGTTTCTCTTTGTTTAGTAGCATCTCCTATAGATAATTCAAAGACTTCAAGAGCAGGACACACACTGCTGGGAAGTCCACAGCATCACTTGCCTTTGAAGTACATATGGGAACAACTCTTAGCTATGAGAAACTGTCAATCTGAAAGAAGTAGAGTTTAAATCTTCTTGGAGCTCAACTACAAACTGGTGTTTTCTGAGGCAAGGGGTGGGGGGAGAAGAACCTTTTGGAAGGAAGTAGTTAGTTCAGCTGAGGAAGAGGTTATCTCCTGCCATGCGATAAGTATTCAGTTGTGAACCTAGGGCTGAAGCTGAATATGATCATTTCGGCTAATATTTAGAAACTGTGTTGTAAGACTTCATGTGCCATTTGAGACTTAATTTCAAATCCACTAAAATGAAGGCAACGAAGACAAAATGTTTATCACTGTTTATATCTGTTTCTTCCATTTGGCCAGTGATTCCTTAATGTAAGATGGATATAATTCTTATTTCCCCCTCCCTTGTTTCTCTTTTAATCCACCCACATTTTACTCTCCTTTATTGAGAAGTTGTTTAGGATGATAATGCATGCCTTATTTTATGATCATGTTAGTGTTATGTATTTCCTTTATCTGAATGGACGGTTCCCAAAAGTACACCCTGGCCAAGACAATCATATGTTGGTATAGCAGTTACAGTGATAATTTTTTTAATTGCTAAAATTAATATTTTTGGGGGGACAAATTTACTTTATGTATTTCTATGATTACTTCATAAATATGGATACAAGGGGAGTTGATACTTTTATTATAGACAGGAAGAAAAGGTAGAAAGCATGCATAAAATATGTCTGGATTCTTCTCAAGACAAATTATGGGGAGTTGCCCATATGCCAAAAATCCTGGAAGATTGTAGGTCCATTCTGAGGGAAAGTATGATTTTTTTAAAAAATTATTTTTTAAAAATGTCTTTATATTTTAATTGTTAGGGCTCAGTTTTATGAATTATCTAAGGAATTGTTAAAGTTTTACTTCTCTAATACAGGAAAGATAGCTCACCCACTTCAAAGCATTCTAATAACAGCTGTGTCCATGTTCTTTGTTCCTTCAGTACAGGATATGTCTTCTACGGGATATGCCTTCTTGTGTAAACACAAATGGAAAAGGCTGTGTGGTTATTTGACACTCTGCAGTCAGTAAAAGCCCATGTTAACTCTAGTGTCATTCCCAGGAATGCACTGGAGACTGATACTTCAATTGCACACTTCAGCTGCCTCTTGACAGCACTGTTGTGTCCAATTGTACACAATCCCTCATGCTCCTATCTTATAGGAAGGAAAGCCAGTTATGTGACTCTAATAGATAGCAGAGCATTTTCCTGATGCTACACAAGGCACTCTACATAAGTGTAGATGCAGTCTTCCATAGTGTTTTTATGTGGCTTTCAATCCTTAGTGTAGCTGCCTTCACAACACCCATATGATGAGATGTGCAAAATAGGCTGCCACCACTTGTATTTGATCTGGATCCAATTTGATCTGAGGTTCTGTGGTATGAAGGTGTTACAGAGGAAGTCAGTCCATGTTTACAGCCCAGTTTGAAATAAGAGAGAAATTTGGAATCCCAGGCTCCCTTTGCAATAATGAACATCTGCACATCTAAAAGATTACCTCAAAGAACAGCCATTACTGGGTTGTCTCCCTTACTGAAGTATTCTCCCTGTATTCTCTGCGGAGGAATAGCTGTACATCTTGCTACTAATTTGAGAAAGACATAAAGAAGTTGCTTTTCTTGCACTATGGGTAGCAACTGGACCCTGTCCCCAACCCTCCCCAGCTTTATGATGCAGAAATGGCTAAGTCAGAGAAGATTAACCTATGGAATCTGGCTATTGCTCCTCATATCAGTCTGGACCTCAGAATACTGGGTTGTTCTGTGCTGATCAGATCTGTCTCGTCTGTTCAGGAGCCTGTAATGAGGAAAGCAGGATAACTTAGCACAGAAGAAAATGGAGGTTGTGTCATGCTGAAATAGGGACAGAGATGCTTCTAAAGGGATATGATCAATAACACTGGAGAGAGCAAAGATCAGGTTGAATACAGCGTAATAAGGAAGAGTCAAGACTCTACAAATAGGATGAAGTAGATGAATAAACGAGAAAGGTTAATTCTATCTTGATCTTGTCTCAGTAAGAAGAGATGCAGTCTGTTACAGTGGGGATAAGGTAATAGAAATAAAAATGAACATAGAATGGGCAAAGGTTTTAATATTATCATAAAGCCTTCTGCCCTGGTAGTATTTTATGGAGTAGGCATTGTGACAGTAGGTAGATGAGTCTGTTCTTTCAGGGAAGAAAAAATTGTGAGAGTCCTTTTTCTGTGAATCTGAATACTCTTGCACCTGACTTTTTTTTGTGTGTTAAATAATAGCTATATTCTGCTTCCTTCTATGATTTAGTTTCCCATTTTAGCTCTCAATACTTTTTTTTTTAATGTAGTCCATCTGTTGTACAGACAAAAAAATGGAATGAGGCTTTAGAACACTTTTCTTGCTAGTCTGAAGATAAGTATTGCTTCCTGTGATCATTCTAAATGGCAAAATATATCCCTTTTAACTAGAATTTCCCATTAAAAAAACCCTAGCAGGATGTAATGAGAGGATGGTTAGTTCTGTTTTTTTTTCCTTAAAGTAATTTATGGTCTCTTTGTTAATTAAATACCACTAAACTGTCCCTGGATACTAATTAAGTCCTTTCAGATTTACAGATTTGCTACAGTCAATTGTCTTTAAGAAAGAAAAGTGGAAAAATGGCAGTGTGTTCATCAGCTGCATGTCCTAATGGTTTTAATAGGTCTCAAAACAGTAACTTAATTTCAAGTACATATTCTAATCTCTGTGCTAAAGAAAACAGACTAGATAAATTCTAAATAAGTTTGTGAATCTCGGAGAATTCCAAAACAAAGAATACATGAACAGTTAGATGCTGGGGCCTTTAAATTATAGTGGCACTTGTATTGCCAACTAATGCTTTATACAGATCAAGTTGATATAAACAGGGTTCTGGTTTTTTTCTTAATTAACATTTGTTTTGGTCTTGAGTGAATGAGTATAAACACCAAAAATCTGTTGTATCTATGAACAGAAGCCAAAGTAAAAGCTGGAAAAAATGCATTCAGAAACAAAAATGTTTTGTGTTGGACTTCAGTATTGAACCCTCTGCTTTAATTCAAATGAAGGAAAAAGAAAGCTGCCATTTTGTTGATATTTTTACTGTAGTATACAGGTAGCATTGATTTGTAAATAAAACTACAATTTCTTTCTTGGGATGAGTATTAAAATTCACATTAACTTATTCCCACTATATTTAGCATTGTTGTGGCCTCACCTTGAGTATTGTGTGCAGTTCTGGCCCCCACAATTTAAAAAGAATGTTAAGGTACTTGAATGCATCCAGAGTAGGGCAACAAAGGCGGTTAAAGGGCTGGAAGGCATGATGCCCTGTGAGGAGTGGCTGAGGACACTGAGTTTGTCTAGTTTGGAGAAAAGGAGGCTGAGGGGTGACCTCATTGCTCTCTACACCTTCCTGAGGAGGGGAAGTGGAGAGGGAGGTGCTGGTCTCTTCTCCCTGGTATCCAGTGACAGGATACGTGGGAATGGCTCAAAGCAGCATCAGGGGAGTTTCAGACTTGACATTAGGAAGCATTCCTTTACTGAGAGGGTGGCCAAACACTGGTACAGGCTTCCTAGAGAGGTAGTCAATGCCCTGTACCTATCAGTGTTTAAGAGGCATTTGGACAATGCCCTTTACATGCTTTAACTTTTGGTCAGCCCTGAAGTGGTCAGGCAGTTGGAGTAGATGATCATTGTAGGTCCCTTCCAACTGAAATATTCTATATTTCACATATCTTATTTCCAGATGTCTTACATCTTGTGGTTTGTTGTGCGGGGTTTTTTTTTCTTCTTCTTTTTTCCCCTTGTACTACTAATAAGAAAGGATACTCACCTTTGCAGTTAATATAACTTTACACTAAGGAGAATGAAATATCTTGCATGTAAAATGGATGTGGGGTGATGGCACGTGAGCAACATTGCTAAAGAATTAAGGAAAAAGAGCTTATAAGTGATTCAAGGTAAATCTTGGCTAGGCAGAAAATTTCTCTTTAAGGAGAATATACATAGTGCACTATAAAGATGAGTAAAGGTGTTCAAGAAACTTTAGAGAACAAGCAACTGAGAAGGAGGATAGAAAATGAGATGGTCTGAAAAGGCCTGCTCATCTGTTTTTCTGTAAATGAATTAAGCAACATCTCAATTTATGTGAAAAGCTGTTCTCCTTTATAAACATATCTGTATAACTAAGGTCTATTCTTAGCAGAATGAGAGAGAAGGAATGAAATTAGTTGAGAATGCTGTGTTTGAACATTTGACAACTGATACGATAACAGTGCATTTCACCTGAGTTTAGAAGACAAGACTTCAATCTTGGTGATCTGTAATAGAAACTTACAAACTGATATGGCTGGCATGCAGTAGAATATATTTCAGGTTTGAAATTTTGATATAGAAGGATAAAGTTTGTTCAAGAATAGATGACAGGCAGAAATAGGGAGAGATTACTTAAAGATAATCTGGGGTGCTTGGTCCACACTACAGTAGGAGAGATCTGCTGGGAGCAACAGTGTAATTATAAAAAGCATGAAGGAGTATTGTTATTGTGATTTTCCCTGCTTTGGATGATGATCCAAAACAAACCACTAAACCATGAAAATTAAGTGGACAAGGCTTTTTCTTCCCATCCTTTTTAGAATCATCTCACAAAACTAACCAAAGGTTTTAATATCAACAAATATCTCAAACCAGGTGTTTACTGGGAAAAGGAGTATAGGAGGACACAGTTCTTACAATATTCTTAGAAAGACATTATAATGTATGTTGACTTTTTTAATACTGAAAATACTGAATGCCCACGTATGAGATGTTCTTGTGATATTTCTGATAATGAATCAATGCTTGGGAATGGAAAATAATGGTTTATTATTAGGGAAGTGCAAAACAGTAAACTATACTGAATAGATTTCAAGAAAGTGAATGTCATTAAAACTGGATTTTCTGCCAACAGAATTAATTGGAGTCTAAAACAAAGAAGATTCAGATCAGTTGATGGTTTCTTAAATAATACTGAAATTGAATAAAACAAAACAAGAGTTGTCAAGGGACCCAAGTTTTCAAATCACTTGAGTAAGAGACTTTTTGGAAAACTTTAAAATGAAGTAATCTTAGATCTGTTAATAATTACCTTTGAGAACTCATGGATGATAGGCGAAGTTCTAGAAGTCTGGAAAAGGTAGACAAGCTCAGATTTATCCCAACTTAGATATTTGCCCAAATTTTGAAGTACATTTATCCTGGTTCTTTAAATTAACTTAACATCTAAAGCATCCACCTGTTCCTAATAACTACTTTCCTTACTTGGACCCTACTTAAAATTAGGTAGAATAAAGTGAGGTTGTAGTATGAGGTTTGGGTTTTTTTTTTTGTTTTGTTGTGTTTTTTTTTTTTTTTAAATAGACCAATCAGCTGAATTTCTATTCCTGGAAAAGTGCTGGAAAAATAAACTATTTACTTGTAAACACTTAAAAGGTCTCAAAGTGATGAGTAACTGTCAAGTTTGCTTTATCAAGAGCAAATAATGTAAAACTTCGTCCTTTGACAGGCCAACGTGCCTTGTGGGTAAGGAAAATGCAGTAGATGTGACAAATATTGAGTTAAGAAACTCATACTGTTCAAGGTGACATTCTTATATGCAAATTAGAGAAATAGGTTCCTTATGCAACTGTTGTCAAATGGATGCAAAAAAGAGCAATAAGGCGTAAATAGATTGGTTATGGCTTACTGCAAAACTGAAAAGATATACTTACAAGGTTCATTTTCTGGTATGAAGAGTATACAAATTACATATGCAGGTAGTAAGCTCAGAAGTTACAATACTCTGGAAAATATGATTTGTGCTAAAGTATTTTAATAGTTATCTATCAAATGTGAGATGTGGTCATTGTGGATAAACCAACAATGGCATTATGAGAAAGCAGGCATTACAAGAAAGCAAGCATAATGTTGTACTCAGATGTATGACCTGTAATTTAATGTGTAAGAAATTCCCAGGTAATTCCAATTTAATCTGTGTAAGAAAGGCATCACACCATATTACATTGCTCTTTACAGCGGATCTCAAGAAAGATGAGGGTTCTTCAGATCAGAGGCTTAGGAAAATAAGACCTGGGAGGAGAGACTAAAGGTGTGTTGGTTTAGTCTAACCGAAGTGGACAAAAAGATCTTGCAAAAGGAAACAAACAAACTATCCTCTATGTTAAATGGCATAGTTAGAGACATGTTTAAAATTGTAGCAGAAATTATTTAGCTAGGAACATTTAGGTTAGAAAAAAATAACAGGTTTCCTTGAAAGGCTGAAGAAACTCCATTTCATAAGGTTTTGTGGTTTGTTGTTGTTTGTTTTATTTTTTCCCTGGGTTGTGGTGTTTTGTGGTTTTTTTGTTGTTTTTTGTTTGTTTGTTTTGTTTGGTTTTGGTTTTTTTTTTGTTTGTTTGTTTGTTTGAATAGCAATGTTTTCATACTGCTTTTGCTAGACAGAACAGAAAAGACAGGTAATGGTGACTTTTTAAGGTCACTGTCAGGACTATTCCCTACCCCTGATGCTGACTAATGTCTCTATTGAACATGCAGAAATACTAAATTACACACTACTATTAAGTTACCCTATTGATAGTGATTCCTCAAATTGGATTTATATTAGATGTTAGTTAGATGAAAACTATACCTGTGAGTATTTTTGTATATTTGTACTCTTTTGACTTGTGCAATTTTAACTAGCATTTATTCTGGTTCTACAAAGCTGATGCAGAATTCACAGTACCGGTTGTTCTTGAAGGGCTGGGTGGGTATCCTCTCTATAAATAAATGAATTTGTATATAAACCTTACCAAAGATACCGAGTGGGATGGGATAGCTTATCACAGCATGTTAAATGAAAATATTTTTGTGCATTTCAAATTTGTGTGTTATCAATTAATAATCAGTTATTCTATGTTATTTAATTGAATGAGTAGAATTAATATCTAAAGAAAGGCTATATTTGCCTTGGAGAACAAAGCAGATGAGGCTTCCCATGCCTATCAGCTGGAATGGCATGCAGTTCTTTTCCACATCTGTTCAGTCACCGAGTCAGACAGAGGTTACAGCATTTGTAAAAACATCCACACTTTTACTGAATCCTCTTATTAAAGACAACAGATTTTTAAGCCTTCCTCAATAAACTCAGATGGGGTAGAATTGTAATAATTAATAGCACTAATAATTTTGATCTATTTTTGGAGAATGAAGAAATATTTTCCAGACTGATTACATGTTACATAGTATGTTTTAAGTACAGAGTGTTTCAAGTGCTATGCACAGTACTTTCAAGTGAAAATACAATTAGTAGTTATGTGCTAAACCTAATTGTGGTATTTGGATGTAGATGGTTAGTTTGGTGTATTCCTTTTCTAAGAAAGTTATTGTACCATTTGTTCAGTAAAGCTCAGAAATATTTTTCCGGTGCTATATGAAAATACTAGCAGTCAGGACAATGTTGTAAAGTTAAAATTTCACTTTCAAACTTTTTTAGTCTTTTTGTAGTTTGGAAGTTAAGAATTACTTTACCTAGCTGTGGTGAAGAGAAATAAGTTAAATTCTGTTGTTATTTTTGGTAAACAGACCTGTAGTTGTTCTTTGAGAGTAACTCTATAGAGATTTTAATTAATTTTTTGAAAAGTAAATGTCATACGTTAAACAGAATGCCTAAGTCCAGCCCATCTTTCAGGAAAACATGTACCACAGCCCCCCCCCCCATTTTGGCCAAGAACTGAATTTGGACTTACTGCAACAAGACATGATATTATAAAAAGAAAACTATAGGTTTAAAATAAAAATAAAATAAATCCATATGGTACTTTATAGTATTTTCCTGTAATCCTAAGGAACAGAAGTGGAGGTAATATTTCCAGAAATTATTGCATTAACAATTAACATATTCCAAATGGTACTTTAAATTGTTTTGCTTTTGTGGGTTTGAATAAACTTAAGAATTTAAATTTTACAGAAAATTGTCTAGGGAACTTATGATCAGAATAATTCTTTCTTCCATGAAGACTGGAAAATTTTATTTACTATTTACAAATACAGAAAAATGTGACAGGAAAACTATTTAAGTGAAAAATGAAAACAGGAAAATCACACCTTGCATGGGGCATAAATTTAAATTCAGAATTATCCAAACTTAACTATGCTTTTACTCCTACTTCAGTAGTACATATTTTGTCCTCTGGTTGGAGGAACACTGTGAAATCACTTGAGATGTTGACCTCTTTGTGAGTTGCTCTACATCAGCCTCAGCTCAAATATTTGCATCTTAATACATTTTAGCTTCAATTCCAGATGTTTCTTCTCTTGCACTCTTACAATTTTTTTAGCAAAAATATAACTGCTTTTGTTTCCAATAATAAATGTGCTTACCTAGTGTAAATTTCAGTTTAGAATGTCCATTTATGTTTCTTTTTCAACCAAGTCCATTTTGATTTCTTGTAGATATTATTTTTTATTTAGTTCTGTATAGTTTGATACAATAGTGATACTTCTATGGTATGGCTAGAAATTGCTAACTTGTTCTGCTTCTTTTATCATTGATTTTGACAGCTTTGACAAAAGCTGTTCTGTCCTTTGACTGTAGTAGATGTCTTTTTATCTCTTCACCCTCATTAAACTGCACTGCTCATAGATGTCAGCCACTTGAGAGATCATACTTCACACTATTACAAGAATTCATTTGAAATGCCCAGGACTGTTAATTGTCATTGCTGTCACTATCATCACACTGAATTAAAGATAAAGCTTTCTGAAAATGTTCAAAAAACATGTTCAGAAAACTGAATAATAACAGTATTTCAAATCAGGCATATCATAATAGAGCCACATATGTAAAGGAATGTCACATGTTGCTGGAGACTAGAAAAACATGGCAAATCTATTATAAAGGCTTAATGTTTTCTTAATTTTCAACATTATCTTCAATTATATTGAATTATTTTTTTCTTATATTTTCACACACTAGGTGCAGAGGTGAGGGAAGAAATGGACAGTTCCTTTTTTTTTTTTTTTCCCCTAGCTGCTGTATGCTGCAGCTAAGTACTCAGGTGGTATGAAAAAACTTACTTTCTTCATCTTGTTATGGTGATCTTCAAGATCAAGACCTTTCCATGAACTGAAGGCCTTTTCTGAACTTAAGCAGCACACTGATTCCCTCTTGTGGAACCGTGTAGGATGGGGTAGAGGGCTTTTTTCACTGCAGTGCTGAAAAGCCATTATTAGAAAAGAACTGATACTGAAAATAGGCTGAATTAGGATTGGCTATTTGAAACTAACTATAAAAGACATTCGCACCCGTGCTCTGACGTGCTCACTTACCATATTTAAGGAAAACAATAAAGCTGATTATTGCTTTGCACTTCAATTACAGCTGGCTGTGCTGAAACAGCAGTAAAATGGATTTAACATTCAGATGCTAAGACCCAAGACACAGAAAAATTAAGTGATATGCACAGTATCAGAATGGAAATCTGATTGTCTATGGAGTTAAACCTGGATCCCTGGTTTTCTTCAGTGATTTTTAACGCTAAGGCTACTCTCTCGTATACATGGAATTTTAGTAATCTCAACTTCAATATTAATTATGAATATAATTTTAAACAGTTCTGCTTTCCTGTACTAAGTAATTGTTTCAAAATAGAAATTTTTTTTAGTCTAAAAGGAAGTTTTTTTCTGTCTCTAGTCTAGACACTTTTAGATCTTTCATAATAATGAGGTTTGTATTTCAAATACATGCACACACACGTGTAGTTAAAAACATAGTTCTGCCTTTTTTGTTTGTTTTAGAAAGGACCATTTTATGGCATATTACTTAGTATTACTGTGCTCTAAGTCCTCCTGAAGTACACCACTGGTTTTATCAGTATAATTTTGTGGAAGTGCAGGTCAAGGAGTGAAAGAAAAGTCCCCTCAGTCTGGTGACACATACTGATACCATTTGTTTGATCACTGTTGATCCTCAGTTCTCCAAAAAAGTAGCCTCTGTTTGTTGAGCTGACATTGACCAAAAATGGGTAAGACTGCTGGAGAAAAAGGTTAAAGGTGTCTTGAGTGAGGTCCATTCTTCCCCATACAAAGTAAGGATCACCTGAAGTTTGGGGACTGGACTTTCTCTCTTAATATGCCCAGAGGATGCTAATTACTATACCTGAGCATGCAGTTGAATTCAAAAGTGTGGATGTGAAGCAAATCAGGTATCAGCTCTCTAACACTGAACATTTAAAGCTCAGGTCAAATTTTGGAACCAAAGACATTCAAATATGTCCCTCTTTCCCATACACACTTCATCTTTAAATTAGTTTATTTTCAATAAAGGAAACTGTAAGGCCTTTAAAATGAAAATAAACATCTAACATATTTCTGTTGTATACTTCTAAATATTGAGCTTTGGAGCTCATGCAAAACTATCCAATTGTCTTGACAAATGTCCAGCTGTGTGTGAAACAGACTATCACACACCTCAATATGTCAGCACGAGGGCAAGATGAATGCGGGAAGACAGCATCATAGCCACAATTATGGAGAGGTTTAGAGAGATGCATAGTTCTTAGCCCTAGAAATCTTGTTTCAGCAGACAGTTAAGTCAGTAAATGGATTGCTGGCATCAGTACCATTATTCTATGTTGAAGTTTTGTATCTGGAGCAGAAGACTTAGTCTCAGTCCAGTCCAGACAATAAGCACTATGAGAAGATGCTGATTTGGGAAAAGAAATGTGAGGAGAGAACTAGCTACCTAAACTGAAAAGTTTTCTCTGGTTACTGGCATGGCTACCATCCAAGAGAGAGTTTTTAAAAAATATTTTCAGTTAGAAATAATGTAACTTTTATTTATCCTCTCATACTCGGTGACCTGGAACTGGCTTTTCAGTGTGACTAAAACTTTTTTAGTGATATGCTCACAGGAAATATATTTCCTCAAAACAACAACCCTTCCCCCCAAAAAAACCCAACTTGATGACCAAATTATTTTTTCTAACAACATAAAACTGCTGGTTTTGAAGCACTGTACCTCCTTTAACTGTGTTTGTATAGCTGAAAGGCCATACATGGGGAGAGTGAAGCTTGGAATGAATTAATCGAGGTATGATATAACATGTCAACATAGTCTAAGGGTGTTCTGACTTATAAACAGGAGTTCTTCTGTATCTCTGAAGAAGAGTTGGGGGTAGTAGGTCACTACTGTATGCTTTGATAAGAAGGTAAGTACATAGTTACAGGTAGCTTGACATTACAGAGCCTCTATACATCTACACTTTTTCTGCCAGAAGGAAATTCTGTCATCCAGACAGACCTCCAGAGTTCATTCTGGCAAATATTATTATTATCATGGGTGACTAGTTATCTTGGCTCGCCCTAATGAATCTAATTTTTAAATTTTCAGCTGAAGTTACTCTAAACAGAGCAGCTATATTTCTTGACAAAGGGCTTGTTAAATAGAATTTGCTTTGGCAAAACTACTACTGAAGTCAGTTAGTTACCAGATACTTTTCCTTCTTTTTACTGGTACAGTGCTATCATTTTCCTGGTAGGACTAAAGATTAACAATAGAAAAATAATTTAAGTCAACATAATACTAGATATCTTTGAACTCTTCTTCATGTCACCTCCACTAATTGTAGTGCATTTTTAATATTGCAGATTGCAAGTGGCATAAAGCTCTAATGCAGTAATATCTGTAATATATATACATATACATGCATACACAAGTAGTGTTCTGATTACTCTCCAATGCTTCAACTACAAGACTGAAAAATCCTGCTAAAATGTTGGACTCTAAAGCTGGTAATAGGGAGCTGCATTAATTATGTTTACAATAAGAAGATACATTTTTCTGGATTACATATCTTAAAGCTCTTCCTCCATTAAAGACACTTCACATTGGTACTGTATTTAAATGGGTTTAAATATAACTGACAACAATTTTCAGGATGCTTTACGCTGCTGGAATTGGGTGAAATAATCTTAATGCAGCAAAAAGGCTAAATATGAATAAATGAGAAAGGTCCATCAAGCTGTCTTTTCTCTTCATCTCTATTTTCTCTGTATTTTTCTTAAAGGTGTTTCTGTATTATGCTGTTATATCCAAAGAACACAACCAAAGAACAGCCCACTGATCAAGTAGCCCTGCTAGCATGCAATTTCTTTTTTTAAAATTTTTTTATTTTAATCCTTTCACTAGAGGTGCTTTTTAAGCAGAGGACAAGGATGATAAAAGTAATCCTGAGAGTTCATGGGTAATCTGTTCAGGATGTTCAATATCTGTGAATCATTTTATAGCAATGAACTGTTCTGGTTGATGTGAAACATTCTATCAATGCTCAATAAACTGGCATTCTCCTCCCTTCTACCCATACCCCTTTCAAAGCCCAATACACAATGATATTTTTCTAAGACATAACCAGAAAAACTGGACAGGGACCTGTCAGGGAAGGAGAAGATTACAGAGAGGTGTGAGAGGAAACAACTTGCTGAAAACAGAGAAACTATTCTGGTTGCTCTACAAAGCAAATATATTATTATTTTTTAAGTTTTGAGATTCTAAAGATAGGAGTAGCCTTTAAAAGAGCATTAGTGTTCTTTTGTACAGAAAAAGGTTCATGTGTTCAGCCTATTGCAAAGTGCATTTGCTTGCATTCTTCCTGTGCAGCACAAAGGCAGCATTAACGGAAATGATAAATAGTTTGATGAGCAGGCCAGGTGGCATAGCAATGGCTCGCAAGACTGCTGAACTGGAGACACAGGTTTTAAAACAAACTTGGGGCTCTTGCTTCCTGGACTGGTTGAAGTTGAACATGTCGAGGAGGTAATGTGATTGATCTCTTTGGAGGAAGATGCCAGCTGGAGAGCTCACAAACTGCTCCTTCAGGATTCTCCTTAAAGATGAATTGATGGCAGCTTCTGAAAAGAGTTACTCACACCGCATTCTTCCCAGCCATTCAGAGGTAAGACTCTATCACAGTAGCTGCTAAAAGAAGGAATTGAGAGTTTAAAGGGACAGGAAAAAGGTGTCTCTGGTGAAAGAAACTGCAGGAAGTACATTCCCAAAATGAAGCTATTATTTCCATACTGTTGTAAAATAGATTTTATTTTTTTTAGGAGCTTGTCCACACAAATGGTTGGGGTTTTTTTTTTCATTACACTGGGATCCTGTAACACTAATAAAATAAGAGGTCAGTATTTCATCTGAGGGCTGTACTTAATTTTATACAGTAAATCAGTTGTTTTAAAAATATTCTAGGCCGAAATCTGTGCTTTTGCATTCACAAATATCTCCTCAAAATCATGGTGAAGAATGGACTCATTTTGTCCTTAGCTTCATTGTCCTTGTATTTCTCATACTATGTTCCTCCCTTCATTGGAGGCTCTGGTACCTCTTTTTCTGATTAGCTACACATGAGCTACATACATGCTGTTTTGAAACTGCCCCTTGCTGATCCAGAGACTATTTCTCAGTGCATGACAGCTCGTTACTTTGATCCTGAATAACCAGCTTGTCCATTTCCTCTAATGTCAGACAACAGCAATGAAAGTTACTTTGGGATTAACAGTAGCTCAGAAACTTAAGAGTTAATAAATAAATACTCAATGCTTGTTTGACCTAAAACTACCTTGGCCCTTAGCCAATGCACTGAGGGTAGAAGGGTAGAAATGGAGTCCCACAGACAAACTGGACACAGTAGGAAGAAGCAGTCTTCCTTGGGTCTCGAGAATCTCACTCATCTAAATGGGCCATAACAGTATTGGGAAAAAATGAAAATACAGAACAAATTTTGGCAACATCTAAAAATGAAAGCAAACAATGAATTTGTCTGACTTCACCTGATGTATTCAGGACTGTATGTTAAAGAGACTAAATAAGGTAGAGCTCATTTTTGGTTACTGGAAGGCACTAGTTTTACCGCAAAACCCCTTAAACATATGATGTTTTATAGCTGTGAAAAATTGAACTCCAAACACAGATTGTTACTATAAGCATAGTGGCAGAATTTATTTATGTCATATGTGGGTTGCCTGGTTAGTTCTCAGCTGTGCGCTGTTTTGATCCCCTGGACCTTTTTTTGGCCATTGCACCTACCCTTCCTGCAGAAACCAGGATGTCAGGGTGTGGTGGGGAAGAGATCAGTGCAAGCAGGAATGGGAAGCAGTTACTGGGTCTACAGCTGGACCCAGGTGCTGCAATTTACATGTAGGAGCTTGTTCTTCTAGATTATATCTTTTCAGTGCTTAATTTTTTCTTTGGTTACAAATAATGACCCACTATTCAATATTTACCCTAGAAAAGATGGGGAAAAAAATTAAACTGCTCAAAATGGTTGGAAAACACGGCAGGCAAACTAATCCAGAGGCAGGGGGGTTTCCGTAATTAAACACAAGCTTCCGATCACTCCTTTTGTTAGTGAGAAAAAGGACGCAATTACATACATACCTTTCCCCTCCCCAGGAAGAAAGAAAACACCGTGTGTATTTTCACTGCAGGTTACACACAGCCCATCGACGTTTACCCTGGGAGCTGACCGGGGGAGCAGCAGGTTCAGGCCTTTTTGTGTAACGGTTTCTGCTGCTCAGTGTGTAACGGCTTTACCGGTCGTTCCGGGCCGCAGCGCCTCAGGGTGTCCCTGCGCCGGCGGGAGGCGCCCACGGCCGCAGCCTGCCTACCCCTCAGCCGGGCTGGGCTGTGGCAAGGAGCTCCCTCCCTCGCAGCGGGGGTCTCCAGCCCTGAGGGGCGGCCGGTGTCTGTCTTCGGTACTTTCGAGCAGGGCTGCCTCCCTTTGGTGCCCGGTGGGATTTTTTTCACTGCTGGTTAAGTTGGCGCTGGGCATGTCACGACGCACCCCCGGTACCTTGTGCCTTGCACAGGCAATAATCTCCAATATATTTCAACTCCCGTGCCTTCATCCAGGCATAATGGAGAGGAAAAGGTAAAGAGAATGCTCGGGTTTGGGTTTGGATTTTTTTTGTGGGGGTTTTTTGTTTGCTTGTTATCAGATTAGTGATGCCATTTTTGCTCAGGGAATTCATTTGGTGGTTTTTGTTTTCTAGGAAAACTAGACTGCTCTTCACACATTTTATATAACTCAAATACTGCATCACAAATTCTAGGTACAGTATGGAAGGCAACTTTCAGCCTTTGATTTATATTTGCAAGAGCCTGCTCTTGAAGTGTGATCCAGGCCTGGAAAGCCTTTATTCAGTTTCAGTTCCCACTAATGCCTGAATGAGGAAATGCTGCTTCTCAGCACTTTACCCATCAGCGCTCTGACACACAAATAAAAGTACCAGACAGGGGTATGCTCAGCACTATCTGATTTTTTTGTTCCACGAGGTGTTTCTCTGCGGCAAGGAGCTGTAGGGTGACTGTGGTAGCAGTACTTGCCACCTGTGACAGCTTCATGGCAGCTCCCCACACAGTGTGATCTCCGCAGAGCGATGTGTCCAGGGGGCTCTGCGTGGGAGGCAGCAGCCCTTGTGAGTGAGGGAGTTTTGACAGAATCACAGAATCATATAGGTTGGAAAAGACCTCTAAGATAATCGAGTCCAACCGTAAACCTAACACTACCAAGACCACCACTACACCATGTCCATAAGCACCTCATCCAAACATCTTTTAAATACCTCCAGGGATGGCGACTCAACCACTTCCCTGGGCAGCCTGTTTCAATGCTTGATAACCCTTTCAGTGAAGTAAAATTTCCTAATATCCAGTCTAAACCTCCCCTGGCACAACTTGAGGCCATTTCCTCTTGTCCTATCACTTGTTACCTGGGAGAAGAGACCGACCCCCACCTCTCTACAACCTCCTTTCAGGTAGTTGTAGAGAGCGATAAGGCCTCCCCTCAGCCTCCTTTTCTCCAGGCTAAACAACCCCAGTTCCCTCAGCCGCTCCTCACAAGACTTCTGCTCTAGACCCTTCACCAGCTTCGTTGCCCTTCTCTGGACACGCTCCAGCACCTCAATGTCTCTCTTGTAGTGAGGGGCCCAAAACTGAACACAGTATTCGAGGTGCGGCCTCACCAGTGCCGAGTACAGGGGCACGATCACTTCCCTAGTCCTGCTGGCCATGCTATTTTTGATACAAGCCAGGATGCCATTGGCTTTCTTGGCCACCTGGGCACACTGCTGGCTCATATTCAGGCGGCTGTCAACCAAATTTTGTTTTCCAAAATTATTCCCATGAGAGCCTAGCAAGCTGGAAACTGTTGAAACTGTTGAATTTGTTCCAGCAAGGATTTATTTTTTAAGTATGGATGAGGATGAACAAATATTCCTTGTAGCGGATGGCCTGGTGGACTACCGAAGTGAGTAATTTAGTAGACTGGAACATGTTTTGTGCCCTGCATAATTCATCTGAACTTAATAAATGCTGGTGGCTGGAAACACAATGAAAAATATATGTTAAAATCCTAAAAAATGGAAGTATGTGTTAACTGTAACTATAACTAAAATTAAATATTCTGATAGATGTAGAAGCTGTCAGCAACAATACACATTAAAAGCTTAAGATTGCTTTTTTATTTCACGATGAGGACAGGAGAAAAACCTTAGGTTTGAAATATCTGGAATTTGTTTATTTCTCAGATTTGCTTTATCTTTAAAATATGTTTTGAAGAAGCTCATTAGTTACTGTTTATGTGTCCTGACAGTTATTGAAGGCATAAATATTTCTTCATTTGCCTGCATGCATACCTGTACTGCTCTAGCACTGAGGTCCAGTCAGTGCACTACAAAGGTGTGTATTCACAGGTTTTTTTCCCCTCATTCTCACACTCAGGTTCCTCTGGTAGCTTCTACAGCTTTTGTACTCCCTTCACAGTGTCGTACTTTGTTTATTGCTCATCGCAGATGAGATACCTCTCAGATACAGAGGTAACCTATCAAGCAGACACTATACTTATCATAGTATTCTCCCTGACAGTTTTTAATTGCTCTGGTATTAGTTCCTACATCTGTAAGTCTTCTATTTCAAATTTTGGTGGGATTTTTTCTTTCTCTGGGGTAGTCCAATCATGACAAGATTTATGAAGAGGAGGACTTTGTTTTTTTAATTCTTGAACAGCCCACTTAGGCTCTTGAGGAAAGCATGAAGTGATGCGCACTTTACTCGCCTTCTTGGGTAATGCTCTGAAACAGAACAAAGCTTGGAAGAAAGTTTTTGAATTGTTGGCTCTCACCCCCTGCAGTTTTTGTCAGCCATACAGTAGATGTTTAAATCATAAGAGTATTGTAAGACATCTACAAGCTCCTATAGGCCACAAAACACTTCTCGCCATTCTGTAACAAACCTTCGACCTAGAGTAAAAGAACAAAACTGTATTGCATGGGTGCAAGAAATGGAGATAGATCAAGGGACCTGTCAATTTATAATGTCCTACATTTGTTTACTAAAATTTTGGAACTTACAGACTTGCTACAGAGAAAAGCAGCCTCCCTTTTTCCCTTCCTTCCATCCCACCTTAACATTCCTCACACTCTTAACTAAGTCTCCAAAGGTGTAACAAAGGTGATTGGTGTAACACCTGAGAATATGAGTAAAATATACGAATTAGGCACTTTGCCCTTCTAAATAAACAATGTTTTGAAAGAACAAACAGTTTGCAGTCAGGAAAGAACAATCAGATTTCCTTTTAACCCTTGATATATTAAAAATACTGAGTATGGTACTTGTACATAAAACTTGAACTTCATGAATCACTTTAATGTCTTATACAATCAAATTAATTTCACAATTGCTTCCACAAACATAATAAGATTTGTTCTGGAGTGGTTCTGATTCCAAAGTTTGCACAGTAGAGTAAAGCTACTTTTGTCTCTTGCTATTCTTGAAAATTGGTTCAGTATGGAAATATGAGAACAGGGACTAAAACCCAGGTGTTTCCTTTCTCAGATGACTGTCATAACCATCATACTAACAAGTCTCTATTTGTTTCCTACTGAGCAACTCCAGCTGCAAATTTGGATAACAGTGCACGTAAGAATAGTCTATAATACTTTATTCATTCCTCACCTCCTGAATAAAATAAAATTTGATTCCTCTGGAAAAACAAAAAGGCCAAATATATTTGAGATTACAAAAATCCTGAGGGAAAAGTCATCATGCTATTATCCAAAAACAACTGTGTGGTTGAGACGTGGTTCTGATTTTCCTCATTTTGAGTAAATGCATATTTTGTAATCATTGCCTCAATTTAAGACTCAAACAGCAGTGCAGTTTTGAATCTCCTAATCTTCAATCTCTTTTAGCATATTTTCACCAGTAATGTTTATTTTTTAAATAGCTTTCCCTTTTTCTGTACATCTCATGGATGTGATTTTTTGAGCAAATTGTGGACTTCTCATCTTTGGCAGTTTACTTAATGCTCTCCCATTGGGAGATCGATACTTGTTTTGTGAAACTGATTATAATCTCTTTCCAACCACGTATCTGTGATACAAGAGTTTCACGTTGTCTTAATCTCCTGTACTCACAGTGGTTTCTAGTTGTGATGATCTGCTGCAAGGAATGACTGAAGGTTCATGGCAAATGTTCACTGTGACATAGAACTTTTTCCACAAAATATTACTTGGAAGTTAAAATACAGCTCATCCCAGAAGTCCCAATTAACATCTGAATACATAGGGGTACAAGGTCCTGAAGATGTCTGGACATTCAGATTCTTGTCCCCTGCCCCAAATCTGCCATTTTTTCCCCTGTCTTCTTGCTCTTAAATGTGATGTAAGTAGTTCAGATAGATGCATGCTTCTAGTTCACATACTGACAGCACATACATCAGCTTTGGATACTGTTGTCTGTTATATAGCAACATATTTTGCAGCACTATCTGTTTTGAACTAACGTGGCTATTTAGAAAGACTGTCTTTCTGTCTGTCTTCTCAGTCATATTTGACTAGCGAGCATCAAAAGCCAGGATTTCTTTTTTTCTGGCAGAGTGTGTCATACTACCTGTCCCATATTGCCACTTGTGTGATTTGTCGTTCTTAAGTGGAAGTGCATGGATATCAGAGCAAGTGAGCAACTGGCAGGACTTTGCCTTTGAGAAAGGCTCTGCTTTGAAATGTGGTCCTTCCCTCAGCCTGAAATAATCTAAATTTTTTGACCACAAGGGCATACATTCTAGTTGCTTTATTTTTCTTAGTCTTAAGGAAATGGGAAAGACTTGAGGACAATCCTAAGTGTTTTTGTTGACATGTTACTGTCAGTTATTTTTGATAAGGTGGTTAATGGCTATGGGGTATGCTATGTGGTTCATGTCAAAGCTTTACTTTCATGTAATCATCCCAAATCATCTGAGAATGGTATTAATATGCAGTAGATGTATAACCTTTTAAGTTAGAAAAGACACCTCTTCTATATAGCTTTTAAGTATATTTGTTCAAGATTATTTAGAAATCAAGTGTTAAATCAATTTAAGCTTCCATTAAATACATTAATTCATTTTATGTAAATATCATTATAGCATTTGAGGTAAATACGGTAAATTTTTAAATTTGAATTAGTTTCTAAAATACAGTTTTCACAACCATGTGGACTTACATCTGCTATTTACTCAGAAGTCACGTATACCCTAGCTATCACTTCTCTGTGTCTTAGCAAGCAGGGACCAGGTCTAGTCATGAGAGTAGTTCAGTTTCCGTATCTGTTCTGCCCTCAGCATTTCTACTAAAGATTGCCAGTAAATATAGTGATGTTTCTGTGATTCTTTAATGGTGGCTTTTATTTCCTTTTCAAAGCAGGACAAGCAAAACAAAATGAAGCAAAGAAAGCAGGACAAGTCTAAAATTAGACTTGCTAAATAGAATGTAATAGGAGTCAACATTATTTACAAGCTATTTGCGCTGCACAAAAGTTTCAAATTTTCTTCTTTTAGCAAGCAATGACAAATAATCTGGAACACATGGAATTATTTTTTATCCCCTCTTAAGTTAAAACATTTTACTCTGACCTTAAATTTTGGTATGCTGTTATGTTATGTTCAAAAGACCACTAGCATTTTTCACATTATAATTTGGTATGGAAAATGTCAGCCCACACTGAATTACTGGGTTTAGTTCTTCTTAGTACTTTACCTGTTAATGGAGATCCTACAGAAATGTTTTTAGAAGATGGAAATTGGAGAGATGATTTAGGTGTCTCAGTTTGAACAATATACGCATTATTGAGAATGTTTGTATGTGATAGGGGTATTACTGAGAAACTGTGATGAAATGTGAGATATTGTATCTGTGACATAGACTTGTGAGTGAAGAAAAAATTCCGAAATTGACTAAATAGCAAGGTTGTCCTTCCCCGCTCTGTTTTTAGGCCTAAGAGGTCTACTGGGATCCTCTGCCAGATCTCCACACCTGCAGTCTTAATTTAGGAAGGTTTTATATAGTAAGCTATAATTCTTGCTCCAGCTACTTTCAGCAGAAACTGTTGAGAAAATAATGTGGATCCTTTGCAGGGTCAAAAAGGGGGAATGATGAAATAGAAGAGACTGATTTTATCTTTCAGTTATATTCTCTACTGGTCTGGTTCTGCTGGAAATGATTAGAGATAAGTTTTTTACAATCTAAAAGCTTCATAGCAAAAACTATGTTACTAAAATCTCTCAGCATTATGTTACTAAAAGAACTATGTATGTTGGAAAGAGGCTGTATTAAATCCTCTGTCAGAGGTTATCACAATTTCTTACTGATGCTGTAGTGTGATTCCATGTTACATTAAGAGAACATCGTTTCCTGAAATCAAGACAGCTTTGACATCCAGTAGTAACCAGGAAGAATATTTAGAGATAAAATAAAATACCACTGTTTTTTAATACTAGACAGTGCTGCCTGTGATGATAATGAAATAGTAATTAGTCATCTCCAGTAGTATTTTTGATGTAGTGAAGTGAGCTATTTCAGATTTTAGAAGTACTTCACTTCATTTACACCTGGATCCTGCTGTAACTGAAATCCTAAGCAGAGCTTCCATTTTTTGGCAGTTGGGTGCATTTTATATGTGTGCTGCAAACATAATGATGAACAGTAACCCTTGTGACTGCCACTAAGTGGAGCATGCTCCAATGCAAGAAGGAAGTGAGCATGGCAGAATACATCTTTTTTTTGCTAACACAGAAATAAACTGCTACTTTATGAGACCTGTTTTTACCCTGTTGTTTTAGTACAGTTAAACAACCTAATATTTAATATTAGTCACAGACCAATCAGTGATCTGTAAACCACACCACATACGGTTATGCTGATGTGAACAATAAGATTTTTGGAAAAATGTTACTGCATCTAATTTCATAGTAAAAGTAAAGTAATTCAAAATGGAATTGTGGAGTATTGAAGATGAATGCAATGGCATGAGTCATTTATTCGGCCTCTTTGCTGCTGCATGTATGTGTTTTGTAACCTGTATAATCAAGAAAAAACAAATAATACCCTCATTATTTGAGAATTATGTTGAATTATGTGAGAGTGTTCTACAGTGCTGAAATGATTCACAACTTTGTATGTAAACCTGATAGATTAGTTAAGAGACTGGCTAGTCTTATTACAAACTATTGGTATGGGTTATTGCTTTAATTAAATTAGAATAATTATATACATTCTTTGAAGAGGGATGTCATAGTTGCATGATAATGCTAAAGGAAGATTTGTCTGTCTTAAGGTAATCCTAACTGAGGCTACTTACTGTCTGTTAATATTAAGGAAGAAGAAAGACTTGTTATAAGAAAGTATTGTGAGTGCAAGTACTTTATTTTTCTTTTTCTTTTTAATAAATTTTTTGTGTATCAGTTGCAACATAGCGAGAAAGGAGAAAAATTCAGGAAACTTTGAATGTTTATAGTGAGTTGTTCTGCTAGCAGCTCAGGTTCTTGTTTTGATAATTTTCTTTTCTTTTGACTCCTCTGTTTTCTTTAAGGCCTTATTCGATTACAAGAGCTCATCAAGGCTCCATCACGATACAACCTGAGACTAAAAATCCGTCAATTACCAGCTGACACGAAAGATGCAAAGCCATTGCTAAAGGAGATGAAAAGAGGCAAAGAATTCCATGTAATCTTTGACTGCAGCCATGAAATGGCAGCAGGCATCTTGAAACAGGTAATCCTCATTTTGCTTTAGATGGCCTAATCTTTTTCATTCCTAATAAATAAAAGTAATATCCAGACTTAATGGCATTTAACAAGCAGGGGAATTGTGTGTCAGTTTTACTGAGGGCTAACTGAAAATCAGCCAAGGATTTCGGAGATAATTTTATTGGTGACTAACGGTAGCTGCTTTCATTATGTTTTTTTAAAGAAACAGATTAATTGGTTCATGTACAGGGGAAAAGGTATATCAGTCTTTCAACTATGAAGACTTGGTGCTGTGGAGAATTGATGCTTTAACTGATTGATGCTTGATGTTTTAAATGCTTACTTAGTGTTATTTTATATAACAAAGATTTTTTTTTTAAATTGAAGGCTCTAAATTGTGTACTCTTAATCAGATAGTGATATTTGCGTAGCATGTTACCAACAGACCACATTAATGTGTCCCACTGAGAGGGCAGAACTAACAGGTATCTTTTAGAGCCATATTCTCCTCGCACTACTAATAGAACTGCAAAACACCTGAATACGTTTGGGTAGGTGCTTTGAAAGTGTTTGCTTTGTTGTGTACAAGTAAGATGAGTAGGTGAGATACAACAGAATCCCAAATACTTAACTGGCTTTATATTGCAGAAGGAGATTCCAGTGATGTCTTCCAAGAGAAAGGTGGCAATATAGCAGTATACAAAGGATGTGGCTCAAAAAAGCTTACTGTAACCCTGAAGTATGAATAAAAGACATGCCTTTGTGTGTCTCCTTTAGTTTAATGAGCTAGCTCCAAGTCTAGTAATTCCTTATGCTCAGAGGCCATTTTACGCATAGTTTTTTAATCGAACTATGACTTGCAATAAGAAGGATAGGAAAAATACCTAAAACAAAACAATATTCTACATTTCTAATGCACAGCTTTTAGTGACTTTAATTCATGTTTATATTATGTTTGCTAGCACACTTTATGGTTTAAATTGAAAACAAAATGTATTTAAGATTTGAAAATATGTTTTTCGTTAAAGGTACTTTAGGGGTATTGTGGGTACAATTAAAATTACTAGTAAACATACATGTTTACTATTATTTCTTTGCTTTATTATTCATTGATTAAAAGGCTTTTATTAATTCCTAGTAATTTTAAACCTCTGCTGGTGGTTTTTGCTCTTTGCTAAGCATGAGCCAGCCTAGTTAGTCTAATTGTTTAGCCCAAATCATTAAATGTACATTTAATTATTTTAACATCTTAAAAATGCAGATGGAAAATATGTTGGTGGCAAAACAAAGCTGCAGTGCTAACAATAACTCCATCAAGGTACATTATTTATACTGTACCTAGTAGTTTTTAGGTGAAAGGAAACTTTTCTTTCACAGTATACATTGTGTAAAACACATTACTAGAGGGAAATGGGTACAAAATTAAAAGCAATATATCTTTAATCATGCCCCAGGACCCAAGAGTGAGCGTTCATCCTCTTTAAATCAAATTGTAAACTGTTTTATCAAACTACTCTGCTCATCCTGAAGATTATAGAAGGGAAGATACAGGAACAATTCTTTCATGAATATTTAGATCTTTATACAGTTTCTGTAGACTTTTAGCTTTCCCGTCAGCTCTGATATTGCAATGCTTTAAATATGTCTAAAATGGGTAGTTCTGCAGCTGAATGTGAGCTCTTGCTGTCAAAACTGACACAGTGGATGTTAAGACTGTATTTTTGATTTAGTGATATCATTCTAAATATAGTGTTTACAAGTGTTTGCTGACAAATCATTAAAAAAGATCTTTATATATTAATTTGTGAACTATTAATTAAACAATTTTTTCTGGTAATGGAGGGATGAACTTGGAGAGATGTGACGGGGGTTTCTTCTTGGGAGGATGATTGGAAAGATTAACAATGAAGTTGGTGGAAGAGAAAACAAGTTGGAAATAAAGGAAAAAAAGTACCTTGAGAGGCCAGTGAAATGGCAACTACTGTTTTCTGGCCAAAAATACATAATGAAAAGGAAAAAAAAATCCCATCATTCAGACAAGCATAATTAAATTAAGGCAAATCTCAGTGGTAACTATATCACCAGGCAACCAGGGAAAGCAGACATGATTTTAAAGGTTAGGGATGCACTGGAATAATGAGAGCAGAGAAATGACAATGTTTTGAAGAGGAAAAAGGAGTGGGGTCTTTTGAGAAGTGGGGAAAGTGAGAGAAAGACGACCTGGAAAAGAGACAACACCAGCACATAGCAGAATCGGGAACATGTGTAAGATGTTCTTGTGTAGAGATTCTGTGGAGTATGAAATACCTGATTATAAGCAGTTAAGATATAGGTGACTGCAAATGTGTTATGTATATAGAGGAAGATATCTTGGCTTTATTTAAAAACAACAAAAAAAGTTCTTAAAAAAGCTAACAATGTTTGTAGTTGTACAGTTTCTAATGAAGTTGTAATATTTCTCATGAGATAATAGTTTCCCTATGTTTAAGATAATTTAAATTACTATGGGCACACTATACTGTAGTTCTAAATATTATTGTGGAATTCTAAATACACAGGTATAGGCATCCTTTGGAAAAGTGTCGTTGCAGTTTTTGTCAAAGTCTTGTCTAAAATATTATAAAATCTGATCTGCAGCTGATATTTCAAATTCATTTCAGCTTTTAACTTTTCTTTGGGAAAGAACATATAGACTAGTAATTTCATCATTTTTCAGACAATGTCACAAGTAAAAAGGCTCCCACAGCCTTCAGAACTCTGATAAATTATTTTGTATGCAAATTCTGGTATTATGACGATTGTATAATTGTTGCCTTCAGTGTGTTTAAGGAGGTGTAACTGGTAGCGACTTGGCAAAGAATTCCATTGATAATTCCTGAAAAGGAAGAGAATATTGCTTACTTGTGTACCTTTTTTACAGTGCTAAAATTAGGTAAAAAATCACTGTAGATACTAAAATGATTGAATAAATCATACTAGTCTAAGGCAACTTTTGTGCAGAGCATGAAGATACACGCTTTTCAGGTGAAAATGCCCTTAATGAATAAGAGTGATGAGACATCCATAGTTTATTACTTTAAAATTGTATTTACAAATATTTGTTCTTGTGCTGTTAAGAGAAACATACAAACATTTTAAAACGCACAGTTGATCAAAAACTATTTGTATTACATAGTTAGCAAGACGGATGAAGGTACTTGATAGATATCTGAGTTTATAGAGTAATACTGTGAATATTTGTTCTTCATTTTTACTGTAGTAATATGTATCTCACCATTCAAAACTTGAGTATTTTCTTCCATAGTTGGAAAAATGTACACACATATAATACAAGCTTGGGTCCTTCTTTTAAATGCATAGTATTGTTCATTAAAATAGAAAAAAATATTTCCTATTAGGTTATTCTTTTTAAGGGAAGGGTTCAATAATGAATGAAAATATTGTCGACTCAAATTTTTTGTGGCAACTTAATGCATCCATTAGTATGTAAAACTATAAGCCTCTTTCACATTTACTGCACTAAACAGTCTAATAATATTCTTTCTATCAGAAGATCTGGTTCATAAATTCCTTTAATAGTCAGTAATCTGCTCTAACTGCTAGGAAATGACTTGCTTGACCTAATTTTAGTATAATACCAACCCTATAGTCTGATCCCAGTAGTGTTCTTTTGCAGCTTTTCATTTGCCGTGTAAGTGTGATAAAAATGTATTATGTAACCTCAGAAACATTAATCTTTTGTTTATTTTTTTAAGGCTTTAGCTATGGGAATGATGACAGAATACTATCACTATATCTTTACCACACTGGTAAGTGGCTTATAAAAACATACTGATGACATCTAACAAAGATGTTACTTTCCTTAATTATATTACTTGACAAAGTGAAAAAAGTCTCTCTGGAACGGGGTGTGAGTACAAGATGTTTTCTCTGTTGAGTTTTCTTACTTTCAGTGAAAACTCATCAGGATGGTTTAATTATTGTTCGACAGTGCACCCTGGAAACTGATAGACCTGAAAAAGCAACTGACTCTGTAGCACTGAAGTTTTTAACTTTCAAGCAGGGTTAAGTATATAGTTCAGAATTGATTATTTATATTGTGAATTTTGTCCTTTTTCTCTTTTAGCTATTTGTATGTGAAGATTATGACATTTTAAACTTACTCATATATTCCATATTTTTAATCCAACATTTTACAAGGTAATTCTTCACTGTCATATGATTCCTGAATAATTTGGTGTGAATATTAAGAGCATTTTGTTTAACAGTGGACATGAGCTTTTTAGGCACTTGAATTCTGCAATATTCTTTGGTGTCCATTGTAAAAGTAACTAAGAAGGAATTTGATCATTCTTGGAACCATTAGATTTAACATTTACAATAAATGAACATTTAAAATGTGAATGCTCTTACAAAACTTAACAAACATGTATGTGAAGACCTTTTTTGCTGCTCACCACAGCCTAAGAAACAGTTTAAAAGTTGGTAAAATAGTACTCTAGAAAACTACAGCTGTGCACATTTCTCTGTTTTCTATTGTGTTCAAATTTGCCTATTTAGATTGCAGTTCATTAAGGTTATTAAAACACAAGTAATTTCAAGCATGAGATAGATGTGCCTTGGTAAAACCATGCTTGAAATGACCTATGTTTAACATCACATACATGTTTAAGTCCTTATGGAAATTAATCCTTTGTGGTAGGATGGAAATTTCACCTCAGAATCACAAAACGGAAGTTCATGGAAAGTATTAGCATGGAAATAGCTAGTTGAATAGAAAGCAAAATAATTTGTGAAGTTCATTAGAACTGTAAAAGCAAAATACCCTGCACAAGTACCTGTCTTATTTTAGAAGGGTAAGTTGTTCTATCACTTACGGGTTTAGGATTGCATGCAATAGAATTTCCCTCACTAGTCTATCAAAATGGATTCTAGCTGTTTCAAGGGGTTTTTTATTTTTTAAATTTTCATTTTGCTAATGGTGAAAATTGCTTCTTTGAATGGTATGCTGTCCATTGGCATCTAATTTTTATTCTTAAAGCTATGTTTAAAAATCAGAATTTTCTGTCATTCTTATTTCCTTATTAGAACATTGGCTTTTTTTTAGGAGAGACAAGTATTATGTTGACTTGAAGCTATCAAAGGATAATTTAGTGTGCACAAACGGATGATAGATTTTGACTTTGCAATGTAGCTTTGGAACTTGCATCAGAATTTAGTTGTTTTGATATATTAATTGCTTCTTACCTGACATGGTGAAAATCCTGTCAAATAAATTTTCCAGTCACAGTGTTTACAGCAGTCTTCTGTGTATTTTCCTCTTGATTGATTCAGGGTCTAATGCAGTAGCTCATTAATACTCCGACCTGTGTGTATTTATAATATATGGATAATATTGTTGTGTGTATTTATTATATTACAGTGTAAACATGAATGTGTTTGGATTAAATAATTACATATGAGATTCTGACTTCTCTCACAGTAAAAACTGAGATAATTTTTAAAGGGAAAGATGTAACATAGTTCTAGTTATGTTCAACCTTTCCTTTGCAATAAAATGTTTTATTTCTTTAGAAAGAGGACATGACTTAGGTTATTTGTAAATGAATAACTTAAAAGCATTTTGACACCTGCATATCTTAGGTATTTTATATGGAAAATGGTATCATAATTACTAGCTATAATTAAAAATGGGTAGTGATTGTGATAACTGGTTGATATTTTTGTGGGCTTAGTGAATAATGAATTATATTCTGATTTTCCATAGTACAATATTTAATATTCTTCAGCTCTATCCAGTAAAAAAAATTGATTCAGGCAAGTGTTAGACCTAACACTACCATTTAATGGAAATTTATAATATATTAAACTGCCAGCAAAAATAAATAAAAACCGAGATGAACGACTAAGTATGAATTATGTAGAGAACTTCTATGTCCAATGCAACTAAAATTATGTTATAGGACAGGAAAGTCTTATGTATAACCTTGATTATGTCACTTAAAATGATTTAAAAAAAAACCCAGAAAGTAAACCAAATGAAAGTTCGTTTATAATGCATGTATCTAGGTCTAGTAAGTCATGACTGTTTTCTTCATCAGCTTCATTTCATTTTATTATTTTCCCATGTTCAAATCTTGATCTTAGACCTGAGTTTCCTGAAGTCAAGTACTGGTTCTACATTGTTTCTAAGGGTTCTGTCAAAGATTTGGGATAATTTTGAGTTTACTTGCTTGATCTAAAATTTGATTTTCTTCTTTTTATTAATTTATATTTGTGTCTGTGTGTGTTGGGGGGCTAAACATACACACACATACATACATATGTATTGAAAATGCATTAATTGGCAAAGGTTATTCTTGCAAAGATAAATTCCTAATCAAAGATATGTCCATGTTTGGAAGTATGATTGATAGTTGTGAAAAATGCTTTTCATTAAATTTAAAGCCATGTATATTTCTCCTCTCCCCCCCAGTTTATCATCTAGAGATCAACATGTTCAAGCTTCATAGAGAGTGCAGGTGCAAGGAAACTCTTGTTCTGTTTATTTTATGATTTGAAGTCTGTTCTGGTAAGCCAAAGAAGTAGCGATTAATAATAATATTTTTAGCAATTAATAGTAATATTTACACCTACTCTAGTATTTAAGCCTAACTAGTAGTGGATACAGTTCTGCAACTGGACTTAGAGTTTCCTAAAAGGCTTTTTTTTTTTTTTTAAAAAAAAAAAAAAAAAAGTCAGTTGGAGCTGTTCTGCCTCTGTGAATCAGCTTACTCCCACTATAGGGTCAGCTGAGCTGCTTGCTCACAGACACAGGCCCCCAGATAAACAGAGCATACTTCCCAGCATATATAGCACTGTTACTCCTGCAAATTTCAGTACTCTCATCTGGGGAGATGGTCTAACAATTGAAGTAGGAATTGCAGTGTATTAAAGAATTTATATGATGATCATTTTTTTCAGGACCTGTTTGCCTTGGATGTGGAACCCTATCGGTATAGTGGTGTTAATATGACTGGATTCAGAATTCTAAATACAGAAAATACCCAGGTGTCTTCTATCATTGAAAAGTGGTCTATGGAGCGATTGCAAGCACCTCCTAAGCCTGATTCAGGTTTGCTGGATGGATTTATGACGGTATGAATATCAGTGTTTAGTTTTATTGTCTATGTTTGTGAAGCTAAAAAATCCTTTTAACTTTTTATTTCTGTTGCTAAAACTGTTTAGAGGTATGAGACCAAATATTATTGTAAACATGAGTCAGAGAGTAACTGTGGTTTTTCTGTTAAAATTCCGTAGGCTGAATACATGGCCATATTAACTTTCTTTCAAAATTACACATATTGTATTGCTTTCCAAATGATAATGCCACATTGTAAATGTCCGATTCATCTAGTCCATATTTCCCTACTTTGTTGGAGAAAATATTGTATGGGATCATGTCAAATGCCAACAAAAATCAAGCTAAAACACAATTGTCTCTTTATCTGTGTTTTGTGTCTTATTCACTTAAGTTTCATTCATTAATAATGTGTACTATTTAATTTCTACATAATTATTTTTTTATATATTTTATGAATACTATAAATAACACCTTACTGTCTTCTATTCCTTCACATAGCTAATTAGTCTGGTTGTTTGTGTTGGGGGTGGGTTTTTTTTTTTTTTTCCTTCCATTGCCATTATTCTCTGGCCTCACTTCAGTTCATGAAAATAAGAATTACATTCATGCAAATAAACTTTCATTACCAGGTTTTCAGTGAGTTTCTGCTCATTAGCTGGAATTAATTCTAGAATTATAATGTCAGGAAGGGATTTATTTTAAAACATATCCTGCATTAGGAACTCTTTAGTTTTCAAATTTGTTGAAAGATCTAATTTCCCCTTTGGCCTGGAGCAATTTGTAACATCTTTGCTGACGGAGTTCCACTGGTCTTTAGATGTATTTTATTTTTTTTAGAAGCCTTTTCATGTTCCATTTGAAAAATAGCAAATTCTCTTTCTTGAAGATTAGTATCTTAGTTATCTATCAGTTATCTAGATGGTGTTAATTGAGCCACATAACATAGCTAATCTTCTGAAGAATCTCTTTCTACTGATAAGATTCAAAGATTTTGAAGACATTAGGTACTAAATGACAATCAATAATTTAAAAGGTTAATTTCCTCTTTGTCTTGTTTTTAGAAAATTACCCTTTTTAGAGAAAAATACTTTTTTATTCTATTTACTTGTATATAGTGTCTTGAACATGATAATTGGAAACATTTTAAATTTAATTTACTTAATAGTTCTGTTGTTCTGCACTTTTAAAGTACGATATGATGGCATCTGTATTACATTGTTCATTTCTCTAAATAATTCCAAATAAGCAAATGAACACCCACAATTTTAGAAATGTGTGAAGTATGCATCTGATTTACATATAGCTGCTGCTTATTATTGTAAGTTATTGTTTCATGCTTCCTTGTTTGCATTAATATTTTCATTCTTTGATTTTTACCTTTTTCATTTTAAAATTTGTAGCAGTTCATCTCACTCTTTGTAGTTTTATATTTTATGTATTGATCAAGGATATAATTGATCTCAAACCTTCGGATAGTTACCAAGATCAGTAGCAACAGTTACTTTATCAGAACATAATGCCATGGTCAATAAAATCATAGAATAATAAATATTGGAATAGAGTTCTGTGGGCCAGTCATATGTTTTTCATCTTTTGTGGTGCTGTAAAGATAGTGCCATTCTCAGAAAAACTTATGGTGTGAGGCAGAAACCTATTATTGCTAGTATATGACTGTGTAAGACCATACTTTACACTGTTACTTTGCCTCAGGACAGAAAAAGATAAAGAAGTGCATGAAAAACACACTCGTTTCTCTTCTGGACCCTTAAGAGCCCTCTTTGTAAATCTAAGTGGAACCAAGTATTCATACAGACTGTGATGAATATTTTATGGGGATTCTTTATGTTGATTAAGCATCTAAATGTGCTTTGATTACCTGGGTTTTAGATACCTGAGATATGCAGATAGAATTTAAAGGATATTTAAAGGCCTAATAATCTTGACAAGTGTTAGGTGCTTACAGAGCTTTTATAATTTGGCCCTTAGATACAGAAAAAACATTCAGAGGATGTCAGTTTTACCAGAAATATCTTTGGAAGGTGTAAAAGAAAGTTATGTCATGACATCATTGCACAAAGTTCTTCCTGTGCTCAGAATAAAATAAGTGGAATAAAATAAGTCATTTTATTGACTTATTATCAAGAAAATTGTTAAGTTTGTAAAATTTGACTTCCATTTCACTGTTGTTCATGTGTATTTAAAATCAGAAATGCACTCAGGGATTGAAGTTTCTACACGGATATTAATTGCTGTTATGGAGTAGCCTAACTAATAGGGGCTGAACTGGGAATTTGTTTTATTTTTGCTGGTTGATAATGACTACAGCTTATTCAGAAAAATATTAGCAATAAGCCTGCTTAATAGGAGCACATTCAGCTTGAGCCATATAGCTAAGTGCTATTTAATCAGGTATTAAAACACCTGAAACTAGATAATTTGTCAAATAAAAACCTGAGGTTTTTATATCTCTGAGCATTTAGAGACCTCAGTGAAGAGTAACTGGTTTCCAGTGGTGTAAAACCAGGCAGTTATGGATCAGAAAGTTTATAAACTCTGGTGGTGTTTGTGTTATGTCCTCCTTCCTCTGACTTTTCCACCATATGTAAATCAACTAGCCATCATGACAGAGATAGAACTATCAATTTAACTCTGACATTGCATTTCCTTATTTTTGATTCAGAGAGTTCCCAGTCTTAATTCTTATTTTAAGTTGTTTTCTGTAGGCTTGTATAACTCTCTAATTAGTGTGCAATTTTCCTCATAATTATCTGACCTTTAGTATCCCAATGCGATAAAAAGTGGGTATAAAATTTCATCTCATCTCTTTGGAATGTTCCAAGTCAAATTTCCAAGTGTGGATCCTATTGACTTCAGTTAGAATAGTTTTTCCTTTGTTTCTAGGTGGCTCCTCAGGACAGCTCTGGAAAGGGTGATGCTTTAGCACACCCAAGAAATTAGTGGTGAAAAACAAATTTTCCATCACATTTCACTCTCCTTTTAGGGTTTCTTAAGATTCTTTGTATGGGTTTTGGAAAAACAAATTTAAACTATTTAATGAATGCTACCATATTTAATCATTCTATAATTTAATAAATGTTCACTTATTTGTATAACTGTTGTGGTTTAACCCCAGCTGGCAACTAAGCACCGCACAGCCGCTCACTCACTCCCCCGTCCCAGCAGGATGGGGGAGAGAATTGGAAGGGTAAAAGTGAGAAAACTCATGGGTTGAGATAAGAACAGTTTAATAACTGAAATAAAATAAAATAATAACAATAATAATAAGTTGTAATGAAAAGGAAAATAACAAAGACAGAGAAATAAAACCCAAGAACGACAAGTGATGCAAATGAAAACAATTGCACGCCACCAACCGACTGATGCCCAGCCAGTCCCCGAGCAGTGGTCTCCTTGTCAACCTTCCCACTAGTTTTATTGCTGAGCATGCCGTCATATGGTATGGAATATCCCTTTGGTCAGTTGGGGTCAGCTGTCCCAGCCATGTCCCCTCCCAACTCCTTGTGCACCTCCAGCCTACTTGCTGGTGGGGCGGTATGAAGAGCAGAAAAGGCCTTATCTCTGTGTAAGCACTCATCCCTGTGTTATCAACAGTGTTTCCAGCACAAATCCAAAACATAGCCCCATACTGGCTACTATGAAGAAAATTAACTCTACCCCAGCCAAAACCAGCACAATAACAAAGAACCTAAATCCATTCTATTATTTAAGAGACTAACTACATCACAATTGGCTTTGTTCTTTCTGTGAATCCAGAAAATCTGTGGAAACGTTGGAAAACGTTTGCCGTGTTGTGTCAGACTGTACGTGTTTTCTTTACACAGACTTTTTGTGATAAAAGGTTTGCTTGCATAAATGTTTATAAGAATCAAATAGATATGATTTCTACTAAAGTCTAAATTAAATTAATTGGCAACTTTGAAATAAAACTTTGAATATACTTTTAATATGATACATAGAAGTCCTGAGGAAGTCTCAGTGGTCTACTTTTATTAAAGAGGCTTTTCTATCATGATTCACATACTAATAGATTTCATTTATACACTTTTGATGATTCTTTCGTATTTCTTTGTGGTGCCTATCCTCATAACATATCAATAACAATCTAAACGTGTTGCTATTCAAATATATTTGTATCTTTTTATCTCTGTCATACACTTGTGCAGAAATGCATGTGCACACATGGTATAGCTTACCAAGTTACTTAAAAGATTATATTTATTTCTTAAATCTATGAATGTCTTTTTTCCTGAGTATTCTCAGCAGTTTTGTGTTTACTTTGATCATTGTTTTTGTATCAACATCCTCTTACTAAACAGATAAAAAGAAATATATAGTGCTTTTAATAGTAAAGATCACATGGAACTGGCACATGCCATGGCCGTTGTTTCTTATAACAGAAGTAGAGGAATATGTTAATGATAATTCTGTCACAGGTAATAAGCCATGCCTTTAGAAAATACCAGAAGAAAAGAAAAGTCAAAGACCAATCTATTGCAACACTTTATCTTTCTTACTAGTAGAATTAACTGTATCTAACATTTCTCTATCTTTTTCTCATTGTCTCCTTGTTTCTTCTTGTTACCATTGGGTGAAAAAGTCCCAATGAAATAATGAATAAAATTTTTGCCCACGTTGAATCCAAAGCTGGGCTTTCTCAGACTAGAACAAACTTTGTAATGAATTCTCACTTGATCCTGCACTTCCGGACTTAATTCAGCAATACATAATAGAGTCTTTTTTTTTTTTTTTTGGCTTCTTACATGTTTCCCAATAAAATCCAAAGTGGCTCTAATCTATCACAATCTAGCTGGTAAATGTCCGTTCATTCATGCATTTCCCTGTTTCTCACCACTAATTTCACTTGTTAGCAGTTCAAAATGCACATTTATAAAGTTAGACTGTGGGCAGGGTGGGTTGTTAGCTTTTGAACTTGCGCCATCTATGAGAAGCTTAAATATACTGAACATTAAGGTAAAAAGCACCAGGTATTGGTTTGGTTGGCTGCCAGACTGGATTACCAGGGGTTTATTTATAGCTTAATCATTCTGCTAGAATGTTTAGTTGCCTAGACATCTTTTACAGGGTTATAGAAGCTGGTGTATAAAAGCAAAATAAAGACATCTGCAGAATATTTTTTCCATGTCCCAGAGACTAGTTAATTATAATATTAATTATAATTAATTAGTTTTCTGTCCCAGACACTAGTTAATTATATGAACAGCATTCAAATCAAACGAGGTTGAATAGCATCACTGAAAGTTTTGAGGTTTGCTCCAAGATAAATATTTGGAGTTGTATGTCACCAAAATGAATGGGGGTTTTTGTATATAAAATGTATGATAGATTCATGTATGCAAGTCTATGGTTCTCTAGAGGCAAGCTGCCTTGAAAGTATTTCAACATTGGAGATTACAATACAGACTGAAACTAGTCTGAAATGGAGCCTTGTGTTACAATGTTACTAAACAACTTCTAACTAGATTGAGGATCTTTAAACAATTCTCTGATATACGATACATTCATTGCTGTTATTTTTTACTAACTTTATACTAAATTCTGAAATTTGAAAGTGGTTGCTACTTAGCAACCACGTGAGAAAAATGACTTGGCATTAAAATAAACATGTTATTTTCCAACCAGAATAGGATTTCTTCTTTAAAATTAATTTATAATGTAAGTTAAGAAAAAAACGAATTAAATGAAAACATTTAATTTATGTAACTTTAGCTTTTATTTTGTAAAAAGCTTAGCTTGCAAGGGTTCATCCTGATTTAGCCTGGAACAAAAAATTGAATTTTGGATTTTCCTGCAAGATGGAAAAATTACTTAATTATGATGACTGAATATTTTTGTTAAATACTAATAGTATTGTCATCTCTACTTATTAACAGAAAGATATTCTGGAAAACAGAGTAGCAACATACTATTTTCAAGAAACTTTACTTTGATATACTTGACTTTTTATTTTTGAGTCTGTACAAGTAGCACACAAAAAGAGAAAAAAAAACCCAAACCCTGATAAATGCACTCCTACGTTTATATATGACAACTATGATTCAGACCAAGCAAAGTAGAGCATGCATAAAGTGTTATGAGTTCAGAATTCTTTTACTCTACAACTATTAATCTTCCACAGTTTTCTGTGCCTCAAGTCAGAACTTAGCATGCATAATAAAGATGACCTAACAAGCTCTGCTGCTTCATTAACATAAAGTTTTCCTTACTAATTGCTTTTGCCTGTCATCCGATTTAGCTATCTGCTTTCATCTTACGTGGAAAAGAGTGTACCTTTTCTATTCTGACTATTAATTCTATTCTTTAATGTTCACTTTAGTAGCTGTATATGGCAGGTGCAGGGAAGCACTGTGGTACTTGATGAATGCTATAGGTAAGGCCAATATTAAAGCGTTTCCTCAGAAAAATCATAGTTTGGATCTGATATGTTTTGTAGGCTGCCTAGCAGAAGGGAGCATTATTTAGTTGTGTGCTTTCTCTCTTCACTCTTAATTCTCTTGTTTAATTTTTACAAATTTTTTTTTAATTTCTCCTTTCTTTTCTGGACATAGTGTGCTTTTCAAACTTAGGTGCTCTCCACCATGAAACATTTATTTATGGTGTTTAATTTTTCTCAGCAAGTGAAAACTAGTTGTAATAAAAATTTAGAGTGATTTTAAATACTGAGAGCAAAAATGTAGAGATTTGTTGCACACCCAGGCTTACGGTTCATTTCCGTGTATGAGATTTGCATCTGATTCAAAAAAGGAGAGACGAGATTTTATGAATAAGGATTTGAAATTTTTAAAAGCTGGTGTATAGGCTTCCTTGGATAAGGAGAATAGATCCAAGGATATTTTCTTTAAATACATAACTAAAAAAGATACAAAGATCACCAGGAAAAATGCTAATACCTTCATACATTGTCCTTAATCAAAAGAATATACAAATGCATTCACTCCACAGAGCTGTCTAGGAAATTCATTTTGAAACTAGCCATTTTGAGGGATTCAGTAAAAATACTGAAGTTGTAATTGCTTTGGAATTTGAGAATGGAAATTAAAGAGAAAATAATGTTGGATTTGTAAGTGTGTAGGTATTTTCCCCTAATTAGCTTTCCATATTGGCACACCAAAAGACTTGGGGGACACATTCATATATTATATTCTTTGTTTGTTCTCTTTTTCCCCTGATTGTAAGAAAGCTTCCACTAGGCGACTTCTCAATGTCCAGACCTTATGACTGTCCTGTGAAGTCTAGTTTATCTGAATACTCATGTTCTTAGCTTTGTGGTTATGTTACTTTAGTATTCTCAGAAGTTTTGTGGAATCCAATGGTAAGACAAAGAATTGCTAAAGAAAAGATGGTGGAAGGGTGAGTATGGATGGACAACAATGGTTTATTTTCAGTTGCATTAAAGCAATTTGCTTGAAAAATCCTAAAAACCTTTAATGAATAGGACCATGTTAAATGGCCAGCTGCAATCAGGTGAAAGAGCCCGATAATCATCAGAGCCCTTTGACTTACTTTTGGTAAAGCTTTTTTAATCATGTTAAATTAATTTGGTTAATCTAATACGGTTGGAAAGCATACTTTTTTCCATGATGAACAAGATTGGAAGAGATTCAGAGGGTAAGGGAAGGCATTGAACCCATGGCACTTGTAGCTTAAAAGCCATCTGAAACTTAAAAATCTAGAATTAAAAAAAGTGATTCAGTTTTTTGTCATGATATAACCAAGGCTTAATGATGTTTTACATGAATAAGATAAATAACTCCCATGTCAGATAATTGGACATGAATCATATTGAGTGCACTCTTCTGCTGCTATGAAAGACAAGTATATATTTCCCAGATTCAATACCCTACAAAAAAAAAAACAAACAACCCAAAAAAAACCCCACAAGAATTTGAATGTAGGTGTCTCTGATCCATTTTATTCAAGGTTTAGGTGAGCAGCATAAGCCAAGAAAAGTTGTGAATAAAAAAAAATACAGCAGTGATAAAGGAAGAGGTTAGATTATAACCAAACAGTGCTAAAATTAAGTTCTTAATTACTGACTCGAGATCAGGGAGATGCAAAAATGGAAATACACTGTATTAGCGATATTAGTATTTTGTATATTTAGTTCAGTTTATTTTTTAATTTAATTTTGTTCTGTACCTAACATGGTCCAATTCAATTATGGTGTCATCCAGGGTTTTCTTTCAGCACACTTCTGGAGTTTGACTTACTCTATTCATCCTTGACGTCAGAATTTTCAGTGACTGTACAAATTGATATAAATAGTGAGATTATTACACTGGGTACAAATTCTGCACTGAGGTAGAAAGTTCTAAAATTTAGCTTTGTTTTCCTTTAGGCAAATAGACTTTTATAGTTACCTGGAGGTAAAAAACGATACATTCATTGCAAGTGTAGTATTTTCAAGCTTGTTCAGTTAGTGCTTTAATGAAGTTTAGGTGCTTATCTAGTGGTGTTAACAGAATCTAGAGCTACTTTATATCCTGCTAATTCCTGAGAGTATGATTTGATTTTTTGTTTTAAAAAAATAAATTATTTCATACTTGTTTACATTCTTGATTTGAAATGGTAATCTCTTTATTTTAGCAATGAAGTTATTTTATAGAAGATAAGACTTCCAATTTGTTGAATAACTTGTTACAAATTAGTCATTTAGTTCTGCTAACAGTAAAAGGATATTTGTGAAACTGAAATTTCTTATCTCTACCTAACAATACGGAAATAACAGTTTGGGATAGCTAGCTAAATAATAATTTAGTAACTGCTAGCAGGCACTGTGATTGGACAGAAGGATTTGATGAGAAAAAAGGTGCTGTTAAGGTTCCTGAGGGTGAAAAGATCCATAAAAATAAAAAGAAATATTCATTATAGAAATACAGCCTCAGATTCTGATTTAGAGCTTCAAAGAGGATAGCTTGTTATGTAGACAGCTTTATAATTATCCCTTTAGCAAAAGAAATTTTCTGGATTTGCTGATGAGATGTGTTTAGTAAAACAGTGTGGCAGCAAATGTATACTTCAAAGGAAATACTAAACAATTACTTATTACTGCATTACAAGCTAGGAATCTCCCCTAGGCACAGTTAACTTCATGAGCTTGGGGACTATGCAGGATTTCATGCTGTAGATGTTTTAGAAATGATATGTCAGCTATTTTGGGAATTAATTGCATTATTAAATATTTGACTTCTGTATGTAGTCTTTCTTGGTATTTTAGGAGACAGGATCTATCAGTAACTTGTGATCCTATCCCAAAGGAAAGATACGCCCAAGTGTTGTATAGCATTTAGCAGAAATTGCAGCTTCTCTCCTATGGAAGATTTCATAGAATTTCAAGCTCCTATCCAGTCTGGAAAACTAGCTGAAGCATAGGTTGTTTTTTGAAATAGGAACTGAAGTGCTTTAATCAGGAAATATGCAAGTGTCTGCACTGTATGAAATTTAAAGTTTGAGGACTGTAACCCAATATACCATAATCTGTCAAAGAAGATAGTTTTCTTAGGATATGCATTCTGAAATTCAGTTTAATAGTTTCTTTATACACTGTATTTATTGTAACTTTTCCTGAAAAGTGAACCAAAAGCAAGATTACTTTTATTCTGTTTCTTTGCTGTTATGGTTAAAGAATGTTGTCTTTAGGAACGGCATAATCAATTAAAGCTGCTAATCAGCAGACTTATTTGCAGGAATGAACAACTCTAGCAATCATTATGGCTACAGTTGTAGGATGTGGAATGGTGACAGTGTAGCCATATTAGGTTAAGCAGCAATGTAAATCATTCAATTTGTGGAGAGAAGGGACCATTAATTTAGCTCTTACTGTGTGCGCATCAGCTTCACAGTGGCACTGCCTGTTAGGGCTGGTATGTGCTCAACTCACTAGTGAGGTTTAGAAGTATGTTCTAGGTAAAATCCCGGTCCTTTGGAAATCAGTATTTGTGTGTAATTTGGCTAACCTTTAGCGTGTGACATGCATGCCAGGCTTAGATATGGTAATGCAGATGAACTGAAGAGTTGATTTTTTTTTTATGGAGTATTAAATACTACGTACTGTAATGGAGTGAAAAAGAATGAAAATTGTATGTAAATATTTGTCTCTGAATATTCAAGTGGTTAATTTGGGCATAGTTTGGTAAGCTCTGTCTGTCTTCATTCATTATATACTTCTGATTTATGGAAAACAAGAATGTGTTATTTCTTTCTGTTACTGATTAATACTTACTAATTACTAGACCAGTTGACATAGCTGGTAGAAATAAACAAGCTTCTGGGCATACCATCCTCTCTGCTAAAGACCTGAAGGGGTATGTGCTTGAATGTTTTTCTATTTTTTTCCATTTCCAGAGGTATATAGATTTGTCTAATGAAATATATTACTTCTCCCTATAAATGTTTTTTGGTTATCTCCTTAAGCTGCAGCACACTAATTTTAAATGGGTTCATATAGTACACGTAGACTTCATGGGGACTTTCATTCAGATCAGATATATAGTTATTGCTTAAATTCATTTTCCTAAGGGATAACTCTGTTTCCTGTCCAGAACATTGTGGACTCAGTTTTAGTGCTTTCCAGATGCCACAGGATATTGTGCCTGGCCTCCACCTGCCCTTCCAGAATACCACAGGTCTCCTATAAGTCCAATGTCATGTCTGCCCACCTTCTGTGGATGCTTTGCGTATCCTTGAATATTTCAGATGGGGCTATATGCCTGCATTTAGGCTGCTTAAGCTTCTAACTAGAATTGTAGCAGTGAATATATTTTCCACTTAAACAGTCTAGTAGGAATACAGTTGCCACAAGCACACATACAGAGCTATTAAACAGTGCCTAGGAAAAGTCAAGCATCAACCTGAATCTGCATGTGAATACCTTTATGTCAGGCTGGAAACAAAATTAATGTGCTTTAATTATTATACATTTTCTTTGTGAATTTGAGGCCTCTGCTGCTCCAAGCCACATTCAGCATAGGAAATAGGTGAAAAAAATAACATACTGAATGCACTAAACTGAATTAAGTATTATGATGCTGTGAAACAGAGATTTCAGATATTACAGTTTTTAGACTCTTCATACTCCCACTTCCCAAGGCCTGAGTATATGCATAGTATGTTAATAGCAGAGATAAAGCTGTATCCTATTTCAGATAACAAGAGGCTGTGTAATGTCCTGGAAATAAATATTAAACTTTCAAAAAATTCCTTATTTTGATCTTATAGAATCATTTATTCAAGCCTAGTGGTGAAATGCTACTAGGAAAGTATTATCTTGTAAAGGATATTCTGTGCATGTAATTTCTCTCCATATTGTTTATAAAAACAAAATCTCTTTTTATCTCTTTTTGTCATATGTAGCAATGGATGTATTATTCAATTCATCTGTTTATTGAGCTGTTGATTGAGGCCTTAGTTCAACAAACTGTTCAATGTGCTTTCTTGCTGACAAAGCAATACGAAGCTTGTTGGTAGTCCTATTGAAGTCAACTGGACTACTTTGGGACTTAACGTGTAGTATATAATTTGCGTAAATGGGTCTTCAAAGGTCGCTCATGTAAAAAAAATGGTTTTATGTAAGTTACTTTGTTACACTCCTTCACTCTCTTATATTGAGCGAAGACAGAATTTAAAGGTATTTCTGAGCACAGGGGGCAATCCTTTTTCAGTCTTTTTATGATAAATGACATAGTTAAGAAAATACCGCTTTGCAAATTGTGTATGCCCGATGATATGATTGTTCTCAATGTTGTTTGCATAAAAGATAAATAGTATTAGCTTTAGACTATTTTGGATTTCTTAGCCTTCTATTTACTTAAAATACAGGACAATTATTCTGATGTAATTCCAAAATTTGAGTAAGATTGTAGTTAGAATCCAAATAAAAATAACTGTATCTGAAGGAATAGTCTTGTCTTTCAAGACTGCTGAAAATAAACCTTTTTTTTTTCATTTATTCATCTTCAAACTGAAAAAACCCACCTTTTTTTATTACAGTGGTCATCATTTCTGTCATAGTCCCTAGGGTGCTTCACACAGTGTGATTCATGTTAACATGAATGCTGGAAGTAGGAAGTCTTCCTGGGCACGTAGTTTTGCAGAAGTGCATGTCTAGAATTGAAGTCAGGGAACACCAAGCTAGCAGCTGGAGAACTGCTGGCCAGTTATTTCATGAAGTTGCTAGACTAATTTAGAAGGTGATGTCCACAAAATTTCCTGACTGGACTGTCCTGGACTCCTTGGAGAAAACTGGCATACCTATAGACACCTTTTGGCCAGTGGGTGGATTTTATAGAATCATAGAACAGCCCAGGTTGGAAGGGACCTTGAAAGATCATCTTGTCCAGCCTTTCATGGGAAAGGGAGGCAAGATGAGATTATCTTGCACCCTGTCCAATTGTCTTGAAAACCTCCAGTGATGAGAACTCCACCATGTCCCTGGGGAGTTTGTTCCAGTGATTGTTCTCACTGTAAAAAATTTCTTTATCAAGATGAAACCTCTTCCAGTGTACCTTGTACCCATTGCGCTTTGTCCTCATCATGTGTCTTCTTGTGAAGAGAGAGCCTCTGTCCTCTTTGTAGCTGCCCTTTAAGTACTGGAATACTGTGATGAGGTCCCCCTGAGCCTTCTCTTCTCCCGGGAGAAAAGACCTAGCTCCTTTAGTCTTTCCTCAGAGGGCAGATTTTCCAGCCCTTTGATCATCTTTGTGGTGCTCCTTTGGACCATCTCCAGTGTGTCCATGTCTTTTTTGAATTGGGACTGTAACTGGACAGAGTACTCCAGGTGTGGCCTGACAAGTGCTGAGGAGAGTGGGATGATCACACCTCTACCTCTGTTAGTAACGCCCCTGTGGATGCAGCTGAGGATCCAATTTTCCTTTGTTGCTGCAGTGGCTCACAGCTGACTCATGTTCAGCTTGATGTCCACCAGGACTCTCAAGTCCCTTTCAGCAAGGTTGCTCCCCAGCCACACAGATCCTAGCCTGTACTGGGCTCTTTGGTTATGTTGTCTTTGCACTTGTCTTTGTTAAACTGCATACAGTTCTTGCTAGCCCATCCAGGTCTTTCTGTAAGATGGCTTTCCCTTCTGACATGCCCCCTTACCGCTCAGTTTAGTGTCGTCAGCAAACTGTTTAGCAATGGGCCTATGTTTTCCCTGTGCTTCGCCTTACTGATCATGAATCTGAAGAACCCTTTCTTGTTGCTCCTGACATCTTTGACCAATTTCAGTTCTAGCTGAGCCTTAACTTTCCTGACTGCATCCTTGCATGCCTGGCAACGTTCTTGTAGTCCTCAATGGGTATTTGGCTGCCTTTCCATAGCTGGTATACTTCTTTTTTTGCTTTTAAGCACACCCAAATGCTCATTGTTAAGCCAGGGTGGTCTTTTGTTCTGCCACCTTCCTTTTACTTTGTAGGGGATGGACTGTTCTTGTGTTTCCAGCAGTTTGTTCTTGAATAACTCCCAGCATATGCAAGCACCTTTGCCCTCCATGGATGCTTCCCATGGAATTCCTCATAGCTGGGCTCTGAGGATATTGAAGTTGGCTCTTATAAAATCCAAGTCTTTGTCCTACTATTGATCTTCATTGTGCTCAGCTTAAACTCCACAATGTTATGACCGCTGTATCTGAGATTGCCCATTGTAGTTATGTTGTCAAGTAAGTCTCCTCAGTTTGTGAGCAGTAAATCTAGCAATGCACTGTTCTTAGTTGGCAAGTCCAGCAACTGTAGCGGGAAGCAGTCCTCAATGCATTCCAGGAACCTGATGGACAACTTACGTGCCGCTGTGGTGTTTTCCCAACAAATGTCCAGGTAATTGACATCCCTCATGAGGACCAGGTTCTGTTGGTTTATGGTTGTGTATAGGGGCAGGGGGAAATAATTCAGCAACATACTTGCATATTTATAAACTTTAAAGTCTACTGTTGATACATGTACCAACACAATGTATATAAAATTACATAGAAACCAATTTAGTAATGATACTTTGAAGAAGAAAGTGCCGTAACATTTTTTTGTCCTCTGAGCATTAAGCTTATTTGAGGGTTGATTTGATGTTGGATTTTTTTGCCATTAATAGAATATACCTCTATGAAGCACAATACAAGGGAACATACCTCTGTGATCTTCACAACTTCTGTGTCCTCTATGAATATTTCTGCTCTGTTTCTGCCTCTGAAGAAGTTTTTCATTCTTAAATTTTCTTTTTTTTTGAAAAAAAAAAAATATCAGGCACATAGGAGTATCTGCTATAGAGTTGGATACATTTGTTTTCAACTTCTAGTTGAATATGGAAATGTAAACACTGACATACCACTTTCTGTTTGAAGACCACTGTCGTGCATGTAATGTCCTCATTCTGAAGTTCATTGCATGATCATGAATTGAAAAACCAAAATCTATATTCATGGAAGGAGATGTTTCTGTCTTGGATTGAAAGATTTATAGCAACATCTGGGAGCAATTAGAAAGGCTTCTTTGTTCTTTGGCACAGTTAGGTCTTCCTGTCTTTGTACAAGGCAAAGATGTGCTTAATGATTTCTATTAGTAAATACTTAGATTTGCCGCAGTTTTGCAATTAACAATGAAAATAATAACACAAACCTTTTCTTTAAAATTGAATATTCCTCTAATAATGTTAATACAGGTAGGGTTCTCTGTCTTCATTTGCTGGGTTTAGTCCTGAGACTGTATTCTAGGTCTTATGAAAAACCGAAGTATACAAAGAAAAATAAATATACCTTTTATTGAAATTTGTCAAGTTGCATCAGAGAGTATTGTCTCTGTGTTTCTTTTAGCATTGAACGTTTAGGTTTCTTTGACTATTGTTCCACATTTGGCCTACACATTGACTAAATACATGTCTTAGGTAAAGGTCATCAATTAAGAACAGACACCAGCAATGTTAGGAAATTTTTTTTAAACAATTTAAAGGGGTTTAAATGTGAAGATCTTGAAAGAAGTTCTCTTTAAATGAAAAGTAAGTCATAAGGTCTTGAGCACAGCTGTGTCATATAAAGCAAACTTTTATTTGGTTTGTTTATAAATTGCAACATAAGGAGCTTTATATGTAGTTTTGCAAGGTTGAACATAAAGCTCAGGTTTACTTTGGTTATGAAAAAATATTTTGTTAGCATTTATAAGCATTAAATCTACTAATGTAAAAAGAAGTCAATGCTGATTCTGTCTTTTAGACATGGATGTAGAATACTGAATGACATTGTAGTGGATTTAGTGACTACAATTTGTCTAGAGAAAGACAAGAAAAAAGTGAGGATTATGCTCTTTTCTGCACCCAGATAAAGTGTGCCTGTTTGTTTAATGAAATCAGCTGTATTAGGTTAAAAGTAAAGGTACCTGTCAATTTTATTGAAGTTACTCTGAATTTGATGAGATCAGATTATCATTTAAGGTTTATTCCTAAAAAACCACCATATGGGTTATACTTGGAAATATACAAATGAAAGAAGAATAAAGTGAAAGTGTAAAATGTGGAACACTATAATAAAGTGTATATATACTGAAGTTTAGCTTTGACACAGTAAAATTCAGGAAGAATAAAATGGTAGAAAGTCAGTGAGTTTTGTTAGCTTTTGCATCACTGCTAGCAGTTCTCTGAGGCAAAGATCATACTCCTTTCAAAAAGCTGTGAAGAAAGAAATTCATAAAGGTGATGCTTGAGTAAAAATGTATTGATGAATGAGAGATCAGACAAGGGAGAGGGGATTCCAGGAGTAAAAATTACAAGCAGATTTTCAAATTTTTATATATAAAAGTATTTGCTTTTCTTTATCTTGTGGATAGTAGCATATGTTCCTTTTACTTTTGGTCAGAATAGTCTTGGGAATCAAAATGTTTAGATGATCTAGGTGAAGTTTATTTAATGCCGTTGGTTAGAATCAGAATGTCAGGGACCTGTATTAATTTACAAGATCAAGGGACAAAGTCCATCAGTAGAGCAGTGGGAGGTAAAGCACTATCAGCAGAGAATCTTTACTATCTGAACACCAGGTATCATAGTTACAGAAAAATACTGAAGGGCTTTTCTGGGAATATAAATTAGCAACAACTAGCCAACCAGATCTAACACAAGATTTACTAATGATTTTCTCCTAAAGAGTGAGCTGTTCCCTGAGAAGATGTGTTTCTATCTCTTCATTTGCAGAGATGTGTTCATCTTTCCAGAACTGCTAAAGTATTGTTTTCTTTGCATTCCATAAGTTGTGATAATTTTGAAATGCAGTACCTAATTTTTGAAACAGTTTGCATTATTACAGGTAGGTGATTAAGATTCAGCCAAGTGCAGTTCAATGTAAGATGTTAAATGGAAAGATGGAAATGTAAGATGGAAAATGTTGCAAATGTTTTCATTTAAGGCTTTGTAATAATGTAAAAAGTTACTGGTTTTTTTTTTTTTTTTACTATAAGCATTTTTAATTTTTGTGTGTGTGTGATAGAAACATCACTGGGTACAACCCGTTGCACATCATAGAATGATGCGGTCAGTTAGGCTTCCTCAATGTGACTTTACCCCCTTAAAAATGGATTCTTAGCATGACTCAAACAGAAGATTGAAGCATTTCAAATACTACATTTAGAAGCATGAACAGAAAATATACAGTAACTTCTTTGTATAAGAATGACCTTGATAAACTGGAACAAGTTCAGCAGAGGGCCACCAGGATTGTCAGGGCTGAGGGACTGGAGCACTTGCACTATAAGGAGAGGCTGAAGGAACTAGCCTGGGGAAAAGAAGGGCTGGTGAGGACCTAACAGCAGTCCCTCAGCACCTGCAGGAGGTTATCCAGAAGACAGAGCCAAGCTATTCCCAGCAGTGCATGGCGTGAGCGTAAGAGCAAAGGCATAAACTGAAAGAAGAGAGGACTGGATATAGGAAGAAACTTTTTCACCATGAGAAAAGTAAGCAGTGGAACAGATTTCTCAGAGAGGCTGTGTAGTCTCCATCCTTGCAGGTTTTCAAGAGCTGATAGTTCTGAGAAACATGGTCTGACCTCAGAAGTGACATTGCTTTGAGAAAGGGGTTGGACTAGGGAAGTCCTGAGGTCTCTTCAACTTGAATTATCTTACAATCTTTAATTTATACACAACAACTACTTGTGTCTGTCCTCTGAGAGATTCATCTCCAGTAGCTCTGTAGAGCACTATTTGATCTGAGGGAACCTCTCCAAAAGCAACAGCAGTTAGAGCCATGAAATTGAAGCTGTACTCATATTCCTGAAGAAGAATTGTAGCTTAATCACACAGACATCATATAGTTGGTAAACCAGAGTACCAGTTCTTCCTTTTCTTCTAGAAGTTACCCTTCTGTTTTGGGAGAAGCATCTGCATCACTTCCTATTTTGCTTGTATTCTAATCCTAACGGGCATGTGAATTTTTCAGGTTACAACAAAACTTCATTAAATATAGTGTCATCTCAAATAGAATTTTTCAAGCTTTTACAACCACAGAAGATGTGTTAGAATATATCAATCATGATATTATCAGACTAATGTTAATATCAAAAAGCTTAGTGAATTAATTCAGTAAAAAAAATGATATAGTGATAGTTGCATTTCTAAAATGCAACTAAAATGTGCTTTTGTTGGATGTTTATAAGACATGTTGGTGATCTTTGTCAGACAGTCAAGTTGCTGATCATTACAGCTATCCAGCCACACAGACATAATTATGTCCCAAACAAATGAACTTTAAAAGTACTGGGAATTTAAAAGGGTCCAATATTTAAAATTATGAGCACACCATAAAAAGAAACAATGAGAAACCCAATAATTCCATGTTCTGTTCAGAGCTTGGCTGGTTTGCTGTATTTTACTGTAACGATAATCATGAATTGAGCTTGTCTACGCTGTACAGTTGTAAGCATAGTGGTTAATCTGCCTGTCTCCTTTCTATGCAGCTGCTGAACAGGCAACCTTGCGGAAAGCTTGGTGGTAAACCATGTAGAGCCTTTCCAGGAATGGCTAGTGGTCTGCTAAATCATCCAGCAGTGGCTTGGCATATTCAGACATAGTCTTTCATGGTGGTGACCATGTCTTAGGCTTCATTTGTTTCTGTTTGCAGATAAACTGCCCAGAGAACAAGTTTAATATCCTTTGCCTGTGCTTCAGAGTGAACTGTACATACATACCTCCTAATGAAGAAGATGCCTAAACAGTATGTGTGGAATTCACCTCTCCTGACTTAATCTGTGTAAACTTCAGATGTCTAGTAATTGCCTATATTTCCTTTGCAGTCAGTAGAGAAAGAGTACAGAAATTTGTCCAAAAAAGCTGCATAGACTGTATTACTGAAGAGGTGTCTATAGAGAGCCTAGATGATTGGCTGACCGATTTTAAATGGCTGAACTTAGATGAAATTATTCCTTTCTGATGTATGGGGGTTTTGCACATACAGAACCCCCCCTCGTTTTTATTTTATTATTCTTCAACTTTTGATGTTGTGTTTACAGTTCTAATCTGCCTTGCTTGTAGCTCTAAGGAGATATGTATTCTTTAATTTGGACTATATTACTTTAGTACCCTATCTTGAATCAGTGACTACATACATACCAAGGTGATGACATATTTTGATAAACTAACTAAAAATACACTAACAGTACAGTAGAAGTTGTAAGTAAATAAGATCACTTGTTCTGTGCTTCCCTAAAACCACAAGAATATTGTTGCTTTCAAGGCTGGTTCCAGGATGTCTGTTGTCAGTACTGTCTCAATTTTTCTATCAGTGTGTTCTCTTTTAATTGTTGTGGACTCTTGCAGATTTTACCACTTGAAGGAACTTCTTAACAGTTAATCTGGTTGGATAGGACTTAGGTAGCAAAGTTAATAACCATGTCAGAAACTATAGCACTCTACACTACTTTCTTCCTGGTGACGTTTAGAGAAGACTCTCACTCCTTATCTGTCCAAACCAACCTACGCATATTTTGTAGAGACCTGACGAAATTATCTCTTCTCATGTTGCACTCTGCAAACCCAAACAATTTAGATCTTGCCAGAGATGGAGAGAGGGAGGAAGGAGTTTTAAACTCTTAAGATAGATATAGCAATTCTCTATGTCAGAAAAGTAGACAAAGCTCCAGGTCTTTTCTTTTGATAAGATCCTAATTGTCTAAAGTACTAAAAATGTTTATGAGGTTCCATAGGATTTTCAGATTAGCCAGAGGCTGCACTGCAGAAGCTAGTAAGCCAAATCTCCATGGGCCAATTTATTGTAATGCTATTCTTTCAATATGTCTACTCCTTATTATCTGGACCACAGCAAGAATTTGAGGGTTGTTTTAAAAAAAAAAAAAAAAAGAAGAAAACAACAACTACATTTCAGTACTAGTCCAACAATTCAGGTCACCTAGAGGTCTCTAACTAGTAAGATAATATTATTTACATATATCTGTTTATGACTTATTCCAGTGGAGTAGTGCCCTGTGGGAAGACAAACTAGGGGAGAAAAAAAATTTTCTGAGTAAGTATGAGCCATCAAGTAGGCCAAGATTAGATAATGAGGCCTTCAACAGCCAGTAATGGAATAACATTAAGTCTTTTGAGTTCACTAGGCTGTTGGATGTGCTAATGGAGGTACCATGCTGGGAAAGCATACATTTTAGTAGGAATTTCTTATGAGGGGGTGATTGCACATTATGATATGAATAGCTATGCTAAATGCATGGAAATTTTCTGCCAGAAAATTAAGGGCCCCTCTACCAGATAATGGCTCACTGGAGGAATTTAATAGTTGTGAAGCAAAATCTCAAAACAGATTATTTTCTATTTAATAGTTCATTGACTTTCCTCCTAGAGTCTTTATCTCCACCATGATGGCTGTGGTCTATTTTCATTTCGTAATCAAGCCCAAGCTGTTTTGGTATGACTTGGGAAAGTACTTTGTTGTTAGAAAGAGGTTTAATTCATTAAAGTATTATGTTTTTCAGTTCAGGTGTAGTTACTGATTTTGGTTGGATTTTCACTAGTGTGCCTGAATAGATATTGCATAATACATGAAATTGTTTTATTCAGTTTTGCCATCCATAAATGCTACCCTGTCTTCAGTATAAATTTCAATATCTTCTGGTATCCATTTGTGTCTCCAAACATTTAATATTTCCTGCATAGTTCTAATATATGGTTCTGCTATGAAGTCTTCATAATTTTTTTTTGTGATTAATTATTAAGCTTTTAGAAGGATAAATGCATTAATGTTGCTTCTGACACCTGGTAAAAATTATTAGTGTTTATAGCGTACTGTGAGCAGATATATTACTTCCAAAAATAAATTAAAAAAAAAAAATCTGATTAAGAGGTTTTTCTTTGTAGTGCTAACTGTCCTTCTCACTCTTCTGCTGATATTTCTGACCAGACAAATAGCTTACCTATTTTTCTCTCAACTACAATAGCAAAAGCCCTACTTTTCTAGGAACAGCTATTCTGCAAAAATTTTCCATTCTATCATTCAGTAAAAGATGCTTGGAGAGAAAGACATAAATAATCTGCATGTATCAAACAATATAGAAAAGCAGATGTTGTCCAGAGTGACTGGAGTAGATTATCTCTATCCATTGTACACCATGCTAAACTCGCTGCCCTGGTTTCTTTATAAAACCTACCCATGAATCACTAACTGAAATTTTATTGTAAAATCAGAATTATTTTCCCTTGATGTAGGGAAAATTATGATTAAGAATCTGTAGTTTTCAGAAATATGTGTAGCAAGGGAGGGCTTGTACCTAGAGCAACAAAAGCATAAATCATGAGACTTTAATAAACATAAAACTATAGAATCATAGAATCATCAAATGGTTTAGGTTGGAAGGGACCTTCAAAGCTCATCTACTCTGCTGCTGTAGGCAGAGACATCTTTCACTAGATCGGGTTGCTCAAAGCACTGTCCAACCTGACCTAGAACACTTCCAATGACGGGGCATCCAGAACTTCTCTGGGCAACCTGTTCCAGGGTCTCACCAGCCTCATCATAAAGAATTTCTTCCTTATATCCAGTCTAAATCATTCAGTTGTCTTAAAACCTGATGTGAGAAACTTCCTTTCTAAAAATTAAACTTTCACAGGTATACTAAATTCTAAAGTCTAATCAAATTGTGTTATAGAATCATAGAATCATTTAGGTTGGAAAGGACATTTAAGATCATCAAGTCCAACTCTTAACCTAACACTGCCAAGTCCACCACTAAAGCATGTTCCTAAGTGCCACTCTACACTTCTTTTAAATACCTCCAGGGATGGTGACTCCACCACTTCCCTTGGCAGCCTGTTCCAATGCTTGACAACCCTTCTGGTGAAGAAATTTTTTGTATGTATATAATGTGTCCTATGTAAACATTTGAGTGGAAAGGGTTGTAAAGTACAAAGTACTATCAGAAATGTGAGATGTATACCCCTTTGTGTTCCATACAGTTTCAATTCCGATACCTGGGTGTGTCAGGTACGTTTCCTTCTGGTGCCTGCAGAACTGTAAACTGGACCAATGAGAGCAAGAAGTAGCAGGTGCACAGCTCCTTTTTTTGACTGTGAATTTCTTGCTAGAGCAAAATTACTGCAGAGCATAGGACTACATTATAGAATAAGAGAAAGTATGATCTGCGTAAGTTCCTTTTGATTTTTAGTGCTTCATTTGGGATGCTTCTCTATCTTGGGCTTGTAAACCCACTAAAATAATTATCTCCTTTAATACCTCTATTATTTTTCTCCTACCCTCTCTCTCTAATATGTTTCTCACACCAATATTTAATTCTAGTTTTAGGCTGTACCTACTTTGAAAAATGCAATTTGAATACTTGGAGTAGGTTTTTGAGCAGTGTCATCTGTGCTGAGCTAGTAATATCTGGCTCTTTGACAGTGTTGATTCAATGATTTCTTGTAGCACTAAAGGTAGTAGAGGTGAACTGTTTTCACAAAGAAAAATATTCAGTAGGCAATAGACTTCTTACCAGAAGTAAATCTCCAGTTACACTACTGCTGGCTTTATGACCACAGTCTTAGCTTTTGGTTGTTGTGCAAGCTTGTGATATTACTTTGGAGAAATTGGAATGATTTGGGGTACCTGATTGGTAGATAAACTATTTATGTGTCTATCTGATAAATATAAACAATGTTCAGAGAAGTAAAATAATTTGTACTTAAATGACCATAAAGCAACAATCATTCTTGGAACTTTAATGAGTATCAATTAAATACCCATTAGTGTGCATCCAGGATGCAGAAATGAAAGTTGTGTTTTCACAATGGCTTGATGAAACTTATGAAAAATCCCCAAATAAAGAATTAATTAGAGAGAATTTACTATTTAAGCTACTTTATTTGAAAAATGTATCTTCCTTTTGTTGGGATTACTGATTTGGTTTCCCTTAGGCATTATGATTGTTTATTGATTTTTTTAAATAAGATGACGCTCATGAAACTGAGATGATCTGTTCTCTTTTCTACACACTGGTATTTCAGAAAGTGGCTAGAGTACTGGTAGATTTAAGTTCTAAGCATTCACTTAGTACTGCATTGCATGAACCTAGCAAACGAATTAAAGATAAAACCACTCTGATATCGCACATAGACTGTTCCTCGTTGGAGAGTTGAATTTCACCATGTTTTTGGATTTCAATGCTTACATGACTAATAATTGCTTTGGCCTTTCTTCAGATTCCTGTTCTCTACAAACAAGAGGGAATTTTTAAAAAAGGCAGGTGTTTCTCATGAGATAAAGAGAAGATAAAGGAATAAACCAGACTGAGAGTTAAGTTCACACTCTCTGCTGGTCGATTGGCAGCTAGGAGTGACAGAATTCTGTTGTAGGCATTTACTATAGTACATTGCCCTCTTAGCAATATTGCTTTGACTGCCACAGTAAATATCCCTATGGATGTTAATAGATCACCAGAGATGACCTGAGTTTTCACCAGGATCACCAGTCATCGAAATAAGTTTCTAATGCCTCAGTGACTCCCTTTCATATGCCTGAGCGAAAATTCTCACAGGAAGTCCATATCTAGGTAATAATAATAATTGTAATAAAGCTACAAAGAGTTTCACCTCAAAAAAGTCTAAGAAAGAACTTTTTTTAATGAAGCATTAAAATACATTCTCACTGAGGAATTATTTTCTTCTCACTGGGGATATTTTAGGTAAAATAGAAGCATGCAGTATTAAAAATACTTGCAAAAGCATATGAAAGTATTTTAATCATCTTGGGAAGAAGATGCTTTCTGTAATTAAAATACCAACAGAAAAGAATCCCTATAACCTTGTCCATCCTGAAACTGAAAACAGAGCATATAATTCATAAATGTTTATTATACTGAAAACAAATTCTGTTTCATGACCATATTGAGCTTACATAATTCTTGGTGGAAGTTCAGACAGAGAATTGCCCATAGTGGTAAAAGCATTGACTAGTGTATATTTGTCACAATATATATTCACAGCTTGAATTTTGCGTGAGCTGAAATTTCTTTGCCCTACAGCAAGTTTTGGATTTTATTTTATTTTTTGGATTTTACTTCTGGCAATACGTAAATGTGCTTCTGAATTCCAAAAATAACATAGAAAATTGCTGTATTTCTTATGTTCTGCTTAGACCATTATGAGTTGGCACTGAAGTAATACAATGGATATACTGCTTTTGCTGCCAGTAGTGTGAACCTGGCTGCTTGATTGAGTCTACTTTCATTCCATTGTTACAATAATATAAGTAGTACCTTGAGCACTAGCAGTAAGGAAGCCTTGTTTCCTATGGATTTGTGTCTCCTAAGTGATTAAGTGGTGTGTACAGCAGTAACAGTTGTCACGGAATTTTTAAAATACAGTTAGGGCATCTCTCTTGTGTGAATTCTCAGGAAGTCAAGACTGATGAGGCACCCGTTTCCTCAGTGAGGTATTCAGCCAGGCTTCTCTTCTTTGCCTCTTTTTATCTAGGACTTTCATATGTGTGAAACCTCTATCCTAGTATCACATCTGGAAAAATGTGGAGCCCCCTTTTCTAACACATTCCCCTCCACTGCTGTTGCCCTTTCTCTCTTTGACCTACCTTCTGATGGCTGACATAAGAGCTGGCTAAGAGTGTTCATCCATATTTTGTCCTATTCTTTTTTTGTGTTTTGAAAAGTTATGCCAGATATTTTTAATGTTATATATAAATCCATTAAAACTTCCTTTACCACTGTCTACATTGATGGCTATTTCTTGAACATTGCTACTACAGTATGTTAAAAGAGAGAAATGGGGTAGAAGTGCAGAGAAAGAGAGATTGATTACTTAGATGTTAAATGTTTATACTGTAAAACTGTCTTTTCTTTTTTTCCACCACAAAAAACCCAAACCAGTAAAAATATTAATAATAAAAAAAATTAAAACGTAAAGATTTAGCAGAATATATGCAAGTTATCATTGGTTCAGTTAAGCGTTTGTGCTAGTGTTTTAAATATTTCTCCATGTACAAAGATCTGTTCTAGTGTCTCCTGACTCAAAAATGTGCTTTTTATAATATCATGTATTTGCTAACAGCTACCAGATGTTTAGTGTTAGTATTACTTTATATGTTCAGTCATAGTCTTGCAAATGATCCTAACACCCAGTCAGAGATGGTATGTATAACTATTATACATACTGACTATAGTTTCAGTCCTTGGCAAATTTGCTGTAACTGATAGTAATGGTGCTGTAATTGTTTATCTATGATACAAATGTTGAGGAATAATTAGTTTCTTACAGGCTATTAACCGCTAGAGACATGTATTTAAAATTTAACATTTAGAAATAAGAGTTAAATACCATTTCTGTACATAGGAATAAACTCCATACTTTCTATTACTGTTTATTGCTTAATTTATGATATTTCATATAGTAGGTAATGGTCAGAAGGGCCATGCCTCACTTTAAAATTTGAGTTTTGTTTGTTGATGAAAATACCACCCACCCTGCCCAGAACCCAAACAAAAATTAATTAGCATATTTTTCTACTTGATTTATTTGACTTACTGTTTAATCCCCACTGATTATGAAACTGTTTTCTTCGATATTCATAACGCGTGCCATCCAGCTCCCTTGCTTGCTGTGAACTTGTAACCCCCTTCAGTATGTGATTGATGAATATAAAATTGAATCACAGAGCACAAGAAAGGTGGTATAAACATGACTATACAGACATGATCTATAGGTGCAGTCTCAAAAATATATCTGAGACTGGAGTTTTCAGAAACTGACTTTGAATAGGACTGGACTGCTTTCCAGCATGCCATGATATGAAGAAACTGCCTTTGCAGGATCAGATTTGTTATGTTCAGAGAGAAGCAGTGTATATGTATAACCTCACAATCATTTGATCACTAAACTAATGACTTACTCTGTCCTGAAGGTGCTGGCAATGGCTGAAACCAGAGGGGAGAGGAGTAAAGGTTGGCAAATTGGCAAAATAATGCTAATTTGAAGCATACACATTTTAAGACTTAAAATGTGTTTTAACAAGAATTTGAAACCCAATGATGATTATTTGTAGGAATTCATTTATATGTTAAATGTATATTAGAATTTGTGTCCATTTTTGTAAGATTAAGTTGTATGTATATTTTCAGTTTTTACCCTATATTTCTGAGGAACATACTTTTAAAAATCAGAATTGATATTTGCAGAATAACTTGAGCAAACAAACTTAAAGAATGGTGAATTTCCGGAGTGCAATAATAAAATATCAAGACCTGACAAAACTAGAACTGCATGTTCTAGTTTTTAAGATTTTTTTTGAAATCAGTTCTGTATAATAACTCTGGTTACTGTGTACTAGAATGTGGCTTATGGCTATGTATAAGGTCCAGACATCTACTTGGTCATTTAGGCACAAGTCTGCCGATGTCAACAATCTCTGAATTTTAAGTGATCTTTTCTTTGTAGACTTTTATAAAACTCCCTGTCGTTGTCTTTCCTTTGTGCTATAGGCTGCGAAACTGAATCAGTAGTTGATTCTGAATTTTCAGAAGATTTTTTTAAAATTATTTTTGCCACAGCCATAAATAAAATATTATTTAAATATAATTTTACCTGGGAGAGATGAGAAACAAGAAGAAGAAAAGGGTGATTGGCTGGTGCTTTTATGACAGTACAGATAGATTTTTGTGTAGAATATGTATTATTAATATGTGGAATTTTCATTTGTTTAGTTCATTATAAGCATTAAATTAGAAATTACTAATAGAAGCCAGCTATTCCTTATAGACACAACCCCCTTTAAGACAGTGCACAAAACTGTTATTCAAAACTATGAATAATTATGTCTAAATGTAAAGTTGATATCTAACAGAATCATAGAATGAGGTTTTCTTAATAGACTGATAGGTTTTGTTCATAGATTTGAACTTTGAAAAACTAAATAGACAGTTGAAGCTGTGCACCTGGCAGTATAATTTTCAAAAGGATAAAGGTTTCATTTCATGCATTCCTATGGCATATCTTTGGATCTAGTCTAAATCATTGTCTGCCTTGTTTCAGCAAAGGATATTACAACCCCATCTGTTGGACCAGAGTTCTGTATGATTAAATGATTTACCTTTTTCAATGCATTTTTAGATAGCTATCTGGTACAGATGTAAATACATTTTAAATGCTAAATACTGTTTAGAGAATAGCAAAAAATCTGTTCTTATGTCTAACAATGTAAATATAAAAAATTCCACCACTATATAATCAGGAAAGTTTATCCAATAATTTGAGCACAGTTAAGAGTAGAGTTAAACCTTGTGTGTCTGGCAGATATATAAAGGAAAATTTCAGTCTTTGCTGGGGTTGTTCTATTAACAACTTCAGTAATAAAAATTATCTAAGCGTGTTAAAAACATCTTTAGAGTAATATTTTTCCATCTGATATATGAAAAATGTATTTAATTAATGTTAGGAAAATAGAAAGCTTTTTACAGACAAAACTGCAGTTGGATATTGGAATCTTGATTTTTCTCCTGTGTCCCATTCTGATTAGGACTAATGAATGCTGGGGGGAAAAAAAAAGGAAATCACACACTGTTTAGCTTTTAATTTTTGAGGATATTGTTTTTCTTATTCTGCTTTGCTCAGAGTTAACTATTTCACTTTGAGCCATTACAAGAAAAAAATTTCTTTACTAATTACAGCAGTTTTCTACTCCGTGGACGGATTCAAGAAATAACTGTTGTATGTTGAATAAACCCTTATGAAAACAAGGTCCAAAGACGTCACCCAATCCTCATTAAATATAGTTCTGCTTGGCTGGTCTGCACTTTTAATAGGAAATGAAGAACAACTGTGTGAAATACACTGTTGGTTGCTTTGTAGCAATATGTCAGTGATATTCCAGCAGTTAATGAAAGTCGATGAAAAGGGATAGCTTCTGTAAGTGGTGCTTTATTTTTTATGCTTTAAAAAGAACTAGCTGCATCATGTCCTTATGAATTAGTTGGAGCTGTGTTTTGATAATAAACATGCGGTTCATATGAGCATACAAATAAGGAATGAAGTATGACAGCATAGAGTGTAAACATCCATAATTGCTTGTGTAGACAGCAGGAGAATCACAGGCGGTTTATGGTGATGACTGAAGCACCTTCAAATGAAGACAAGAGATTTTTAACTGGTGAAAATTAATAAGAGCGCTGAAGGTAATAAGTAGTCAATACACAGATATTATTCTGGCATTTTTGAACACTAAGTTTAAGGAGAACATATAATTATGCAAATATTCCGTATTTTTGGTGTTTTATGCCCAGCATGGTGTTTTACATTCAGCATTTTTAAGCCCAGTTAGCTTTTGACCTGTGAAGCTGTAGATGTCCTCCTCATATTTTCTTCCCTCAAGTGAAGGAAGAAAAAGGTGAAATTACAAGACCTGGAAAATGTTAACATTTCTGTCCAGAATCTTCTAATACTAAATGCTTTTTTCTTTTATGTTGCTTTAGCTTTATTTGTATTCATCTACATTGAACACAGTTGTTCTCAGGCAAGAGTAGAATGTCTGTATCTCAACTGTTCTTAGGTAGCACTTGGAAACCGAACTTTGATTTTATGTTTGTAGGGGGCTAGAGTCTAATAACGTAATTTTTTCATCCACACCTAGATGTCTAATAATTTTTTACCTACTCTGTTATACTCTACCAGGCCTCCCATCTGCCAGTCAAAGGAGGACATGAGTTTTCTCTATTTCCCGGATAAATGGAGGCAAAATTGTCAAAAGGAATGAGTTGTCTGTCTCTTTACAAATAAGTAGCTGAGGCCTTCTGAGGAGGAGAGGTTTCCAGGCTTTAGATGCCTGTGTTATGGAGGTTCCACACTTCCTCAGATGTTTAAGTCTTAAAAAAGAGTAGGATTTCTTTTTGTCCTGAGCAGTTGCTACTGGCTAGCTGAACCAGAGTACTGGCTAAGATGAATCATGCTCTGAAATGTCTCTGTTTCTCTGCATTGCATGGAGTTTCATAAGGCATGTGGATTCCATTTGGTGGTCTGGGTGCCTAAAGGTTCAGTGTAATGATACTGAGTACTAGAATAAATATCTTTTCCCATGGTTTCTAAAATTTTAGAAATTCAGCGAGTTGCTTGGCTCACCTTGAGAGAAGTATTTAAGAGGATCCAATTAATTAGTCAAGTGGCATGTCTAGATAATTGAATCTATTCAATTCAAGAAGTGTAAAATCTCAGTTTCAACTTTGTCTAGGAAGTGATGAAAATAAAAATGGAGGAAAGCAATTACATTAAAGAAATCTTACCTAATAACTTGAAGATGATGACCTGTGTATAAGCTTGGAAGAATTCTTACTTATTTCTTCATGATACTCTCACTTATTTTGCTAGTACCGTTAATGAATTATATTTTAAAAAATCCATGAGATTTCACAGAGAAGAGCAGCTGAAGTGGCTGCTTGTTACAGAAGAACTTACAGTAAAATCACAGGGAATTTTCAGTATATGTTCAGAATATACAGCAAACACAGAAGAAGTAATAAAGTATTCACTCTTGAATCCTCACAGTGGATTGCAAAGTTGAGCATCACTGAATGAAAGATAAAATCTGAAGGTAATTAAATCCTGTTTTGCTTTATTTATTATTTGGCCAGGTGAGAGGAGTGTTCTGTCTGAAAATATAGCTATGATTTCTGCATTGAGTTTGAATAGATAAAGTTCAATTCCTTTTTTCTCTTATTCCTGTGAGGGAATGGAGACATTTTGATGTATGAAATATTCAGATATGTTAAGTGTGTAAGGAAAGAAAAAGTAATACTCACATCTAAAAAGTATTTAGGATCTTTGTTCAAGTTTTAGTGGAAAAACCTTGCAAAGAGATTTTACAAAGTGAATGCGAGTAGAGAAGTTACAGCACGTACTAAACCCCTCTAGAATAATGTCTCTGTTGTATCCCATCTCTTCACCTTGCTTTCATATCAACTGGTAACTTTTTGAACACCAAGCCTGTGTGACTAGATATTTGCAGGGCCTAAGAGGCAGTTTCCTTGGAGATTGGTCCTCAGGTGGATAGTTAGTGACCTTGGTTTGTGATGTTTAATGGAATTGGAATGCACTTTGAAAATGGTTCTCTTTTTTGACAACCCTTTATTAGCAGCCAGCAATTAAATGTATTAAGAGCCCTTGTTCACACTCTTTCAGCCACAGAACACTAAGGGATGTATATGTTATAATTACAATTATCCATTCTCCTCATTGTCCTGCTGAGGAATGCAACTGTAATTCTGGCAGCCAGACTACATAGTTGGCTTGCTGTCCTTGGACTGCAGATGTCTAATTGCAGGCAACTATTTCATTTCAAATGGCTCATTAAAGCAGGAGCCATTTAGCATTGCTAACATGGATCTGCATCCATGATTATGCATTTAATTAGAAAAGTGCAAGCTTTTTTCCTTTGTAATCTGGATTTACAAAATTTCTCCTATGTAATCTGTTTTGGAAGAACTTGAAAGGCTTAATTTGTTATCTTTTTTGCAGTGCTTAATATCTATGTTATTCATCTGTGAACGTGATAATCTAGGTGTAACCACATTGTATGCATTTGTGTTTCACAAATGTTGAATGTTTGTGTAGTTTATCCAGTTTGAATTTTCCTTAATCTGAAAATCATTTATTCTGTCGGTCTATTTGTACCTGTAGCTAAAACAAGTTTAGGTATGTAAGCATCTCAGTTGAACTCACCCTGAGAAGCTACTAGTAAAGTAGTAAGGTTAGTTTAACACTTCTGATCCTTTCTCATTTCTTTTAGCATTATAGGTAAGAAAGGTTTCCAGTATAAGCAGGAAAGATAATCTCCTTGAGTCCTTTCTTCTTTTCTTGAGCTCTGTAGCTTATTTATTGTCCATTTGCGTGTGTGCATTGATACCACACTTTTTGTTTAGCATAGCTGGCACCCATTTAAATTGCATTATTGATAGAGTTCCTTCCTTCTCTATATGTTATACATATGACTCTCTACTTTTCTACTCCTCAGTGGTTAACTGTTTTTACAGTGTTTCAGTTAGTAAATGTAATCTGGGGGGTTTGCTGAGGTCGTCCCCCCCCCTTTTTTCCATTGCAAAGTATGAACTGCCAAAATTTTATATTTGGGCAGACAAGCACATTTACACTGCAAGCAGAGATAATGGACTCTCATTCCGCCCCCCCCCCCCCCCTTGAGAAAAAATTTTGTCATATTTAGGTTTCTGTGATCCTAGTGGCAAGTCCCTTCTAGATAAGGGCTAGGGAGGTGTGCTTAAGTAAACATGTGAAAGAATGTCAAAGGAAACAAGCCTCTATACAGATGCTCATTTCCAAATATTGCTAAAATTTCTCAATAGAATGCTTCGCAGTGCTTTGAATTACAGGACAGGACTGGGACAATCTGAACTGCTGGCTCCAGAATAGGGGAGGTCAGGACAGTAAAGTACGTTTAGGAAATGTAAAAAAGCTTCTTGCTGTCATACCTTGGGTGAGTGCAAGGAATTGGAATGAGTTTACAGCTGATGAGGCAACATACATGCTAAGTCTATGAAATACTACCTTCTCTCTAACTCCTATTAAAAATGAAAATTTTTATAAGCAAAGATAGGATGTCTCAATGGACTTTGCATCTTCATTTTTAGAAATCTAATTAACTTCTACTTTTCTTAAGATATGTCCTGCATCTTCTTTTTGTTTTGCATAGGCTTGAAGTAAATAGGAAAACACAAAGTTTTTGAGGCAAAAAATGTTAGTTTAGCTTCTACTGCTTGAATTACAGTAATAAGCACAAGTGTGGTTTCTGTTCTGTCTGGTCTATTACAATGAACATAAAATGTTTTATTTGTTATCCAAATACTTTAGATAAATGCTAAATGGGACATCTTCTGTTCCCTTTCCCACCTTTCACAGTAAAGATTGGACAGGATTAAGAAAACCAGTACTGTGTTCAGCTGCTGCTTGTTCACATTAGTGTCTTTGGGGGATTGTTTGATCTGTTGTTTTTTGTTTGTACATCTGAAATTGCCCTCTAAAAGAAGCAACACGTATTTTCAACCCTTTTAGAAATTCAGGACCTGCTGCATTTTACCTAGACAGCAATTTGCTTAGCAAAGGCAGAAATCCAGGTTTGTGGATCACCACAGCTGTGAACCATCCTGTCTAACTTTTAAAACAAGTATAGTATTATCTAATGAAACAGTTTGCTTCCTTGGAGTTAACTGTGTGGTTTAGAGCTTACTGTAATTATATAATGAAGTTTGATTTGTATCACAGAAATTAGAGTATGGCTTCCATTCAGATCTTAGGTTTTAAAGTTTGAAGTGTTTGAAGTTTTTCAAGAGAGTCTTACTCTCAAAGGAGGGTATGCAATGTAAGCTAAATGTCTAGACTCCCTTTAAACTCAGGATAACCAGATGAATCACTGTTTTTAATTCATGGCTCTCCAGGTAGTTTTTAGATGGCTGAAGTTAGGTAAATGAATTCTATCTCAAATGTTTTTTAAGACTGCTTTTTTTGTGATGAATCAGGGTTTTTTTTAGTTCTGCAAAGCTACAGTTCACAAGGATCAAATGGTTTAAAAGGCAGTACATTTGGAAAATATTCATACACAGAGCCACATGTGGATAATGTACGCCCAAATAATAGCTCTGAGATCTTCGGAAATGTGTATCTTAAGAGGTGTTCAGTCTTTAAGAGGCTTTTCCATATATTTACTGCTCTCTAAGGATAATTTGGTGGTTCAGTTTTCTTTTTCTCTCTTCTTTTTAAGAAAGTAAAACAGCTTGAAAAAACGGTCTCTCAGCAGATCTCTTGTGCTAGTTGTAGGCAAGAAGTCTCAGCATATACTCCCTCCTTTAGCAGCAGTGATTAGATAGTCTCTCAGTTAGTTTGCCTCTTGAAAGATACTTTCACTTCGTATTTTTTGCCTAATGTTAATCCTTTAAGAAAAAAGAGCAGTGCACAACTGTCAGTTTTAGTGAGTTGGATTTGTTTGAGCAGGATAACAGTTCCCAGAGGAATGTGAGCATGTGGTAGAGTACTTTGCAATCTTGCTTGGAGTCTCAAAGAGCTTTCTTGACTTGGCCTTGCTGCTGCTGTTTATTTCCCTGAGGAATGTCTGTGAGAGGAACTGTATTTTTCAAGCAAAAGTCTACTTTCTAAATTCTTTCTGTTGTGTGAATACTGTACACTGCTTAGTGGATTGTGGCAGAGATGGTGGCTTTCTCAGAATTTTAATATATAGTTAGTTAGGCAGGTATAGTTTAGGAGAATCCAGTGTTGATATTTTACCAGTATTCTAATCTGATAATTTTGTTCGGGTTTTAACAAACTGAATTAATGTTAAATGCTTTTTTTTGTTTACTTCATAAAGAAAAAGTAATTGACTGCACTTGCTTCTGAGAATTAAACTAAATGTATTTAAGTTGCATTTGGTGAGATAAAGCAATAACTGGCTTCACTCTAGAGGCAATTTTTACCATTTTCAGGGGAAGATAGTGGAGAAAAGCATTTTGTGTTGAAGAGGTGCTCATGGAAATACTGTCCAAGGTCTAAGCTAAAAATGTTGACGGAAAACGTATAAAACTCTTTTCAAGATTGCCCTGCAACTAGAAACAGGCTAATGAGAGATATTCTGATATTAGAGATAGATGTTTCTCTAATTTCTCCTCAGAAATATTGTATCTTTTCTGACATTGTTTGATCCAGCAAACACTATCCCTTGTACAGTAGCATTAAAATGAAACGTGTTTTGCCTTGCTTCTGAGGCACTGGCATCTTGTGGACTTACATTCTTGTTACAAAACTAAGTAACTTCATGATTATTCCATGTCATGTTAAATGAGAATGATCATATATAGCTGCTTTATTATTAGTTACAAATAAAATGTCATGTCTGGTAGCGAAGGTATGACTGAGGAGGTTTTAAACCACTCTAAAATGTATAGATTTTAATCAGTCTTCATTAGTCTACTTGTCAATTTATTTACTACAGATTGTTTTTTTTTCCTCTCTTTTTCCTGAAAAGGTGGAAGTGGCACAAATCAGATTACAAGGTTATACATATAATTTAAATTAATCCATCTGATCTTTCAAGCACCAATTAAAAAATGTTGCAGCTGTTCACATTTTTTCTTGAGTGTATTTTAATGGAAACTTCCTCTTTCTTAAAGGGCCACTTTCCTTATGCATGAGTATTCCTAATACACGTAGCTCTATACACTGAACAAGTAAAAATTCCGTTTTTTTCTTTTGGTTCAAATTAATCTTTTTTTATCTAATTGTCATCTCTTTTTAAATAGAAATACAAATGTTATTCTAAGAGAAAAACTGGATTTGTGTCTGTCTGAGTTCCATTTCCTGATTCCCAGGCTCTTGCTGGGGACCCTGAGAGGAGCCAACTCATCAATTTACAATGTAGGGATGAACAGGGTTAACAATTTTCTCCCAGAATGACAAGCAAGGTTTCTCATGTATAAGATGCAGTGTTCTCTTAGGGTATCGAGACTAAACATTTTGTCTTGCACTCCTGTTAAGAGCTTGTCTTTTACAAATTTTTAAGTCTCCTTACTGAAAGATTTGCATTGTGTCTTGTTTCTTGCTAGTATTTAACAGAGAGGAAATGTGACACGGCACTGTAGGGCCTAATGCATTTTCATTTTGGGTGTTAATGATGCCCATCAATCCAAGATTTGTATTTATTTGTAGAATGTAAGTTCATGATTTCCACTACTATTTTCTGGTTCTCTGACTTCCATTTTCTGTCTTTGTGTTTCTCTGGTAACTTATAGCAGGCTTGTGGCTGTGATATCCTACTGCCTATTGATTTAAGGACTCTTTAATTGAAAACTATTCAGCAAACACGGTTTTCAATTTACTGTTTTGCCCAACTACGTTTAGGTGGCAAGGGCTCATTTGCAGCAGTTGATGGTTAAAGATTTAAAAGTAAAGCTGCATGTCATCTAGGTATACTTCAGTAATATGCAGAGTTTTCACTAAGGACTTGTCATACATCTTACATAGCCTGCAGGCTAAAAGTGTGTGTCTATGCATTTGTGTCTGCATGTGTAACCACAGGAAAGGAAAAGGCAAAGAATCAATGATCTCAAAATTAATTAAAATCAGGAACACTTTCTCCCTGCTGGCAGGATATTTAGGATGAAAATAATTAAATGAGCTATTGTGGCAAATGCAATATTGATTGCTCACCAAGAGCAGCTCCTTGAAGACACAGATGAAGATTGATAACTGTTTTTTAACAGTTAGCGCCAAAGGCAACCATTCCCATCTCTAGTCTGTGTGCATGTGTGCAGTCTGACAAATAGCTTTCAACCCAACCCTCTATTGACCACTATAAAAAGCTATTATCTACCATAGATAAATGGCATATAATGTTGCTTCTCCCCTCTTCTTCATATCTGTAGAGTTGAAAATGCCTCATTTATGTTTTTTCAGTTCCTCATACTTTAAAAGTAGTAGCTGACATCCTTTCAGGGCAGAAAGATTTGTTTGTTTCTTTAGGTCAGAGGTGGATTTTTTCTTTCTTTGAGTAAAGAGGGTCAGGAATTGCACCCTGGAATTAGAGATGAAGTGAAGATAAGGTTAATATTTTCAGAATAATAATGAAATGGAATAAACTTGAAGATGGCACCAGATTTTCTGAAGTGATCACTGGAATTTAGCTACAATATGGCTACAATAGCAAGTGAAGAGGCCCAGTGGGGGCAGCCCCATAAAGCAAAGCTGTTGGTGCCAAAAACCTGACTATTCTTATTTCACACTATTCTATTTTCAGCTATTTTGCTTCAGACTATTTCTAGTTCGTTCCTTTGGACAAAGCCAATTAGCAGATGGAGCACATAAAGTACAGTCCTAGATCACATCTTTCAGTGAATTTTATCTTAAAAGAGCCTGGTGCATGCACTATGAGACTACTCCATGACGTGAATCAGAACACTGATATGTGGGAACAATCAGGAGATTCACTTCAAAAGCTTGCGGCTGATTGAAAATAAAATCTGTGGTAGACATTTCAGAGTAATGGAGCCCTACAAAATTATTGTGAGATCAAAACTTAGTGAAAGGAAAATGAGTGGACAAGTGCTGGTTTTGTTTCGGTGAGAGACTAAACCAAAAATAGGCATAGAAAATGCTATAGGCAGAAACGGAAGTAAATAATATAGGCTTAATACTTGTTTAAAATATCAAAACAAGCCTGTTGAAAGCATTTGCCTTTGAATCACATTAATTTATCTAAATGTTTATGGAAGTGGACTTTTATATATCAACTTATTCGTGGAAAGACACTTGCAAGAGGAAAACAGTTCCACATCATCTAGAAAGTAAGCAGTTCTTTGCAAAACATAATAAGAAGTGGTGGGAATTGAGAAGTGCTTAGCAGGTGCTTCCTACCTATGCTTTGGCAGTCTTGTCCTACTAATGGCTCTGGCATCAAACTTAGCTGTTCCTGTCAATGTTTGTGGTGAACTAGAGCTCTGTGAGGTGAGATTCCCCAGTTACTACACTGTATGGATTGAGTAGTTCTTCTCAGATCTTTCAAGATAATGGGCTCACATGGAAATAATTCTCTGCAGAAATAATTATCTTCCATCTCTTTCTTTCTGTTGAATCTGCAAATACTTGTATCTTTTTGGAACTTAAAGGCTTCTTGTGATTTTTATAACTGGATAATTTTTTGTTTCACTTTTAATTAAATATTAGTTAAGAATTTGTAAAGAAATCAACTGCTAAGAAATTTGAGAGACTGAAATACCTACCTTTTGAGCTTTAGATTACTCAGACCCTCCCTGTTTTGTTAAAATATGAGATGAAATAGATGATCATGTTAAAATGAAGAAACTAGTGTCTTGTAGACCTCATTTGTATGCTGCCTGCTGCCTCGAACCATTTAGAACCATTCAGGAAAGGTTTTCCTAAACAACCATGACATTTCCTGCACACTATGTTATCTGAAAATTTCTTCATCAAGGGCAGAAGTTAACACCATGGATTAACTACTTCAGGAGAAACAATTTTCATTCTATGAATGTGTATCATTCCACTGTCCATGAAAGTTTGTCTAGGAAATGATAGATGAAGAAAATAAGATGATAAATAGTTAACCTGATTGAATTTACTTCTGTTCAGGATTCTCTGCAAAACAATCAGTTTTAGTAAGACCATAACATTAGGCATCTAGGTTAAATATGATCCTTTGTGATTTTAATTTCGTGGCACTATATTTTGAGTTTGTTCAATTTCTGGGGGGCATATAAATAATATATTTTTTACTGCAATTTTTCCATACCTGATCAATAATCATTTCCACTTAGTTTTAGAGACAGGACTGTTGTATTACTTCATATTAATAAGGGAGACTTCCAAATATAGCCTTCTTTCAATTTTTTAGAGTTTTGTTACACTGTAGCCACACAGCTGAATATTTTCTGAGCAGACGTATCTCTTGAGATAAGTATTTTGAGAAAATTTCAGCTAAATCAGATTAGCCAGTTCTGGATAGAGAAGTAGGACAGAAATGTTACATTTCCAGCATTAGGTCTGGGGTTTTTTTTGCAACCTTTCTCTAGAAAAGTGCAAGCATTCCCTATGTTAAAGTAGAAGCTTGGAATTCTGTGGAGAGCATCAATTAATTTTATGTTGCCTCCACAAGTTAGAAGCTTTTTATGGCATCTGATACAAATGCACTTCTGTAATCCTCATGGAGCAGGATTTTGATCTGTCCTAACTGTCCTGGACTTCATATGTGTATCTGTGGGATCCTGTAGAAAATAGACTCTGTGGTTATATAAATTAAAACTTGCATGTGCACAAGAGACGTAAAGCTTACATCCTTACAGCCATTATTTTCTATGTGGTAAACACAGATTTTGTAAAGTTTTTTCTTAATTTTTTAAAAATATATATCTACATGTATTACAAAAACGTGTAGAACGTGTTTTATTTGTTAGGTAGGTATTTTCCCATAGAAATGTCTGCATGCTCTACTGTGTATAACAGAACAAATTATTTCCTTATAACTATCCAAAGCACCAGTTACACTTAATAGCTCATGAAAATAATTTCTTTCGAATATCAACATACAGTATAGAGCCATAAATTATAAAAGTATCTTTATAAACTCTTACCAAAATCCACCTTTCGATAATAATTAGATTTAGTTTTCAATTTTTAAGTTGTCTCTTGATAAAACCCCTCTTATCACACTATTTGGCAGTCTTTGGAAGAAGCAGCCAAGAGGTATTAAAAACTAAGGGAGTGTGCCTATTGCCTTGTAAAGAAACCTGACATTGCTTTGAATTCTGCTATACCTACATTCTGTTTTTTCAGTACAATCTGATTAATAGAGTGCTGCTTTGGGCTAATTTAGACAAGTGAGGGCATATATGACTGGCTTAGTACAAGTGAGGATGCCTCTAAAGGATAGTGTACTGTGTAGTGCTGAGATAGCTAAACTGAGAAACACCTTCAGGATCAGAATGCACAGAAATGAGCTGAGTGATAACAGCAAACTGTAAGCTTGTGCACTTTAAACTATTAACACTAATTTTTGATCATACTTTCTTTGAAGATGTAAGAAGGAATAGAATTCTGTGAAATTTTCTTAGAGGTGCAGATGAATACTTGTACTTTTATAGAATTTTATAGAAAAGGGATTATGTGAATGATCCTCTTGCTGTTCTCTCTTAGAACTCTCAGAAACTGTACAGAAGTGTCAAAGAAAGTCTAAAGACCTGGAATAATTGATGAGGCTTATCACATTTGTACCTATTTATTTTTCCTTCTAGTTTATCTGTTAAAGGCTATTTGGCTAGTATAGCTGCTTGTGAGTATGAATGAGAAAACTAGAAATCCTTGTGTTATTGAGGTTAAAGCAGAATGTACTTGTATATTTCCTTTATGATGTTCTTCTCCTTTCTTCCCCATGCAGTCTGCAGTTTCAGATATGGAGAACCTTCTGAAATGTAAGGGACTAACATCTCTAAAAATAAGATGAACGCTATGAAAATCATGTTTTTAAATCTTGCTAAAGCATAGTTAAGAGGTATTTGTACACTTTAGGAGAAATAAATCCTCATCAGATTAGTCCCAGATATGCAAAAAATTGTTAAAACTTCTGCCTTGGCTTGGACAATTTTTTTTTTTAAATGTAGATTTAGATGTAGTGCAGAAATTTGACGGTTATCCCGACGGATGGAGTCCTGATGGAGTATTGAAAAAGCTGGAAGTATATTCAGTTTTCAATTCCTATTTTTGGTTTAGTAATTGTGATAATTATATACTATCGGTTGGCTTTATGGTATAAATATCCTTTTGAAAGGGAACTATGTTTAAAGAGAGAGAGTTCTAAAATTTTGAGAAAAGATCACTGGGTGAATTTGGATTTTGTATATTGCTACAAATTTTATTGGACATACCAAGGTTCATCTATACCTCAAAAAAAATCTGATCACTCTAAAGATTGTGGTTGGTTCTTATATATTGACCACAACAGCAGCTATGTCTAACATGATAGCAAAATTATTTTGAGTTGTTCTTATTAGTAAGCCTGTATTTCTTCTAGCACTTAATTACTACAAGTGACTTCTAAGTTTTGAAAATTTCATATATATAAAAACCACCCATATAATTTTTCTTTATCCTTACTTTGTTTATCTGTCTATCCTTATTTTCTTTATACTTTGAACTTCTGTGTACTTTGCTATTTAAGGATTCAAAGTACCTAAAACTTCAATTAAGCTTTCAGTGTCAAGGTACATCTCAACATTAACCATTAAGGTTTCCATTAAAAGTTATTCAGCTTTTTCTGAAACATCACAATTTGAAGCTGTACTTAGATTAGGTAAAATTTTGTGGGCTAGTATATTAGAGTAATAGACAGTCTAAGATGGCTGTTTTTATGAGGGTGTTTTTAGAAGATAACCTGGAAAAGTAGTGTCACAAATCAGAACACAGCTTTTCAATCATTGAATAAATTGACTTAGTATAAGCAGATTTCAATCAAAACAAAATGTGTCTAATGCAAGTATGTCTGAATGTATTTAATTCTGTGTCTACTCTGATGGTGAAGCTGGAGTCAATTTACGATAATCCGATTATTAGAACTAGCATCATAGCACGATAAAAAGTGTATTCTGAAAGCAAACCCTAATTAATGGAGAACTTCATTGAAACGAAAAGCAATTATACAGTAAAATGCAGTTGGTGGAGGCACAATTGCAAATAAAAGAAAATTTAATGTTACAAGGTCATTTTGCTTTTCTGTAATTTGTATAGGCTATGATCTGCCTATAACATACAAGTTGATTGAAGATTATACAAAAATGACAAAGCAATGAAGAATCTAAACATGGATATGCTTCCAAAACTAAAAAAAACCCCAAACAACCAAACCCCAAACATAAAATATCTACTTTCTAAATCTAAACAAAAGATTGATTTTATAAATCACAGGCCAATGGTGTCTTTTAATACCTTTTCCTTTGACTATTACTGATTTCAAGGAGGTGTTAATCCAGAAGCAAAAAATTTCCTTATTTAAAACAAAGCCATAGGACATAACTTAATAAAGGAATTATAGAAGACTGACATAAAGCAGAATTCTGTTTTGAAACAAACATATACTCTTTTATGGGCTAGTTATGTTTTACACTGCTTAAAAAATTGTTTTCTTCTGCAAACATGAACTTTGCAAGGCTGTACATGTAACCATGTTTTTTGCTGAGGATATTAAAATCTGTATCACTAATTCTTTCTAAGGGGAGAGAAATGTAAATGGAGCTTGGTGAAAGCAGGAGAAGGCAATTTATTATGAAGACTCAGAACTGGTTTGTCTCTGCATTTCAAAGTCATCAATATACATTTATTTTTATCATTTTATTTAAAAATTTGAAGGTGTGAAAGCTCTGATATCCTCAAACATTGTGAAACTTTTACAGGATACAAAAATAGAATATGTAGAGATTCATTCTTGAGAATGCTTTTTTTTCCTCAATTTTGATCAGATTTGCATTTAATCTCTGGATTCTAACTTTATGCTTCTCTAGTTGTTTGCATTGCCAGGTGTACTTTCTTGCTGCACGTGGGTACAAAGCTGTTCGGTGTGTATGCTGAGTAGGATATTTCTGTAATTAGTTATTAATTGCTCATGCAGAGGGACTTTTCATGTGGTATGATAAGTCTTGAATGCTGAGCTAATATAGTAGTAGCAGGCAGTTCTTTATTATGGATGTGGTTGATGGAGTTGCAGTGATCACAATCATATTGATTTTTGAGCAGGAGAACAGATGAAAGGAAATAGACTACCAAAGACCAAATAATGACCCATTGTTCCTGGTAATTAGGTTTTTGCTATCTGTCCTTAAGGTATACAAAAGAGCGTGATGGGGTTTTTTATTGTAGAAAATATTATAGCACATACCATAATTTCTAAAGTTCAGAAGAAAGATTGAGAAAGTACTTCAGAGTAACATTCACCTGGAAATTTTACATTTGTTTTTAAGGATATATATAGAAGCCTAACATCATACATAACACATCATTCCTAATTGTATATTAAAAGCACAGTTCTTCAAGCGCTTATGCAGTCAGACAGCAGTTGCTATTGCAAGCAGTACACTGAAAGTCATTTGCTTCTTGGATTAGTAGAGTTTATGACATGATGGGACATTTACAGGGTCTTATGAAATCACACTTTATGTGATCTTGTTAGCCAGAAAACAGAAAATGGGAGAAAATAAATTTCTAAAAAATATCATTATAGAACTATTTTTGTGGCCTTTATTTTTTTTATACAGTTAACAGTGTTTATTCCAGATAAATGTAGGTGACCATATAGGCTGAATTATTTATATTGGGAACTTCTTCCTCTTTCTATGATTGGAAAGAAGTAAACCACCCTGAACACTTGTACAGGGTACTGACAGATAACCTGTCCAATGAATGGTTAATTTGAAAATAAGTGAGAATGAGAAGTTGATCAGAAAGTTCAGGAAATTAATCACAGCTTAACCTTACATCAGAATAGCAAACCTTGTGTAGAGGGATGGGCTTTGAAACCAGATACTCATCCAATCAAATTTAAACATTGAAGAAAAAGATGCATTTCTAAATATTCTCAGACTCTTTCTACTTATTCCCTTAACTGAAATTTTCCCTCATACTTAAGATTTAAGCATTTGCTCCACAAGAATGACAAGGTGTCCTTGTCAGAAAACATAATTCAAAATTTTCCTATGCACTTCAGGGTGTGTTCTAAATCTTTAGGATTTTATTTGCTAAAATGAAATTCAGATCCCGAATCAAAGGTCAAGCAGATGAAAGAAATACTGCTCCTGTTCTTATTTCAGAAAAACCTGTGTTAAAGCTACTTGCTAACTACATCTCCTGTGTTAATTGCTGGCAAAATTTCAAGTTGTCTGAAAATTGCACCTCCAGTAAGTTAAAATCAAGCTGCAATAAGTGGCTACCCGCCTAACTAATTTTCAGATACTTCGAGGTTCTTAGCACCATAAATAGTCTATCAAATTACATGATTATCTGAGATTGTTTTGTGAGATGAAAAAAGTTCTACCACTTCAAACTTTTATACCAGGAAATATGTTTTTACTCTGTCAATAAAAAAATGCATATTCTTTCCTATGTAATGGCAAGAAATGTGGCAACAGCATCACTATCCTTTGGAGTGCTTTTCCTATTCTTTTGTCCTCTTGACATTTTCTCAAAATTTGTAATTGTTTCATATTCCACTTTGCCATTTCTCTAAGAATTGGAGATCAAACTATGACGCATTGAGGCAAAAGAGGAAAATCTTCTCCTTTCTCTTTCTGTGTTAGAAAAAATTACACTTTTTCAAAAAAAATTACCTGGCCTATAAAAAAAGTTCTACTTTTTATAGATTTTTTAAAAAAGTGCTTGTTAGTTTTAAGGCTTTCTTCAATAATATAAGAAATAAATCATTTGCTTTGTTCGGATGTTAAAACAAGTATTTTGATGATACTTGTTTGATGATACTTTATTACTTGGGGAAAATAATTTGCATCTGTTTTATCTCTACTTAAAATCACATGCACATCTCTGTAAACAAACATCCTGTTTAAAATTCACTAGGCAACTAAATGTTAAAAAATAATCTAAGCAGCTATGCCTTAATGTGATGATTATTCAGCTGAAATACTACCATATTTTTTTAAAGAGTTTATGCTAACAAGTCCTCTGATTTTTAAAAAAGTTAGATGAACATTGTTTATAGCTTGCTGATGCTCACATCCTGTTCCCAGTTGGCATGCATTTTTGGGGGTGAAAACAAAATCTCTTCTGTTTGCTTAATTGTACCCCAGGGTGGAGTTGGGAATGTGTCAAGAAGTAAGAAAACACCAGCTTTAATAAGCATACAATGCAATTTAACAGTTCATAAAACAGTAAAATTTAATCCCAGGCTGAGAGATTTATTAAATCTCACTCAGCAAAATGGTTTTGTGGGATGTGTTAGCAAGTAAGAATTAAGTGAAATGATTTCAGGGGCAATAGATTTTATTACCCAAGGAGGGGAGGAACTAGTTTTGCAAGCCGTTTCTTCTTAATTTCATTCACTCATTATAATTGCCTTGAGTAGGAGAGCTTTATGTGAGTAGTAGTAGTATGTTGGGTCTCTGGAATTTGTGTGCATGCTACTACATTTGTCAGGCATCATCTAACTGAAATATCTTCTGTTGGTGGTCTTGTGCAACAGTTCTTTTAATGATTGTTAAAGATTTTTAAATCTAAGCAACTTAAGCCTCTATCTGTCTGTAAGATAAAATGACTGCTATTAATTTTTTTGTTGTTTTGGCATTTTTGCATCCATGCTTGTTCTTCTGTGCTCTTTAGCTTTCCTTTCTTCCCTGGTTTCTCTTCGCCTCAATGGTTGTTCTCAGTCTTTGTTTTCATAGGTTTGAGTTCACATGTGTTCATGTGAACAGGTTTGTGTTCACATGTTTAAGACATGTTCCTTCAGTCTCTTTTCTAATACTTCTGCCAGTTAGAGGATTCCTAATTCTGTTTTATTCTTCCAGACAGTAGTTACACCCCTGCGAAATAGTATTCTGACTTGTATCACCTGCTTATGTCCTACTTATATAAATGATAACATTCAACTGTCAAAAAAAAAAATTTTTTTAAGTTAATTTCTTGCAATACTTTTATTCCTGTAGCCTCATATGACAAACTCCTTGAAGACACTGCTCAGAGTGCAAGTGTGCCCACAGCTATCTTAATGATACACTAAATCCTGGTTACTATGAATTGCTGAAAGGACTTTTCTTCCATTATTGCTGCCCAAACTGTGTTCAAACTGTAATATGAGTTTCTGTGGGGTGCATATCCCATAGAGATATAGGATATCCAAGAGAATGTTTTAGAGAGCTTGGCTAGATTTGTCATATTTTGGATTGATAAATGCATTTTTGTTCCCTTATTGCCTTGAAATCATTCTTAACCTGAGGTAGGTTAGGATAATATAAAAGCATTTATTTGCTTTTATGCTTTCCAACACAGTTGGAAATATTTAAGAAAAGATAAGACATACCTGCTCTACTTATGTGAGGTTAACTTGGAAAGGTTTTTCTCTGTCTGTCTGCCCGCCCAGCTGTTTTGCTGTATTGGTTTGCTGTAGACTTTCTTTAACACAAAGCTGCTTGGAATTTCAATACATCTTATGTCTTGGGTAACATTCATTAGAGAGAACTGTTTCTTGATATGGAATGACACAGGGCAATTTAGCTTTTACAGACAATCTCTTGTCTAATTCTTCCTGAATGTCCTGAAGGACCTTTTCTCCTGAATCTAGTTTACAATACGAAGTGTAAACCTAATTATTGAAAGCTGTGTTTCATCAAGCTGTATATTCATAACTATATAGAATAAAAAAAGGGTGTGTGTGGTATCTCTATGATACTTATTCTTTACTGTTGAGTGAGGACAGGTATGACAACAATCACTTTGGGGTTCTAAAATGAGTATGGCATAGCGTGATTTACCTTTCTGTCTTTTTTTCAAGTATACTGTAAGACTTATGATTTTACTGCAATGCAAAACTGTATTTAAAAAAAATTAGTTTCATCTCATAGTGCATAAAGTAGTAGTAAAGGGTAAACTTAAATCTATATGTACTTTGATATTCAAATTTTTCTGCAATATATGTGTACAGAGAAAGATACTATATTCTTGTGCCTCTTACAGATATCCCATCTTACAGTGGTCCCAAATAGTTCCTATTATTGAACATACCTGTGATATGAATATTTCCTTTGGACTGTTCTTTAGGCTTCATTTGTCTTGAATGTATATTTTTTAATGTGGTTAAACATAAACCCTTTTATTCTTGTTTCTGTTCAACCTAAACTTCTGACTGTTTCATCTTCGTGGTAAATTCAAACAATGCTATCTTTTGTTATGCATACAACTGCAACCTCGTGGAAGTTCCTAAACATGATCATTCTTTGCTTTATTATATAATAACTGATTATAGAAAATTATCTCTCATATATATGTATATATAAAACATAGAAAATAACGTAAAATTTTAGGAACTGCATTTCAAACACTGACTGGAAGCAATGGAATATATGTCTGTTCCATTAACCATAGACTGTAATTGCCACAAATAAAATAACAGTAGGTAGATCCATGGAGTTTTGTAATTACCCTTTCTAAGAAATCATTTCTGAAAATGGGAAAATATTCCAGATTATAGTGATTAAAATAACACTGTACAGGCTATGAATAGTTAGATGCTTTATCTTCTTATCCAACCATTCCTTGCTTAACATTAGACCTGAAAAAGTTAAAGAAAAATTACTTCCTTCAATATTAATCTCTTGTTCTGGACCTCCTTGGAAAATCACTTTGTAGTGCAGATTTGAAACTACCTGTAGTTTGGAGGTAGCTAATCAAGGCTATGTGGTGAATCAAGCCGGCTGGAGTAGATGATCCTAGAGGTCTTTTCCAACCTTAATGATTCTGTGATTCTATAAGCTTCAAGTAGGGTAATGTTAGCACTATTGGCACCACACTATATGAGAATTTGGGGAAAAAAAGTTCTTATGTTACCAGTTATTCTGTTTTGTGGGTTAAAATCACATTGTCCTAACATAATTCAAGATCTGGCCCTTACAATTTTCTGACCAGGCAACAGTAGAATCTACAATAAAGAAACTACAGATTTTTATAAGTAAATCTTAGCTTATTTTTATATGTACACTATCATAGTTTCTGTAGTTCATATCCAGTAATTTTTAAAGGCAACTTTGTCATTTTCTGTCAAACAAGCCAGCTTTTAAGGAAAGTAATAGACAGTGTTAGTAATGAGAGCTCTTCTGCACTGTGGGTGGTCACCCCTTCCTGACTTATGAGTGTTGTCAGACTTTTCTCACATCTTTTTTCTTACCTATTTTTCCTGAGTTGTTTAAAAGAAAGGAAGTGGAGTCAGCTTCTATGATAAAATCAGTCTTCAAAGGAAAATAATAATAATTAAAAAAACCTGCACAGAGGCCTATTTCTGTTCACTGTGCTCACAATGGGAATAATCTAGAAAATAAGGCTAATATGGGAAAAAATGAAAGGCAGGTGGTGGGGAGTTTGGTAGAATAAAAAAAGGAAGTGTTTTGTTTGTTTATGTAATATGCCATTTATTCAAGGTTTTGTTATTAATAATTATGTATTGTGTGTTAAATTATCAGTATAGATAACTGAGAGAAAAATAAGTAATTATCAAAGGAGAAGTACCGCTTAGCAGGCTAGGGAAATTGATTATGGGGCATTTTTGAGGGCTTTAAAATTAATAAATATGCCATTGTAAATCCTTATTGTGCAGTGCACCCTAAGTAGTGTTATTTCTCCATAAAAAGGTTATGCTGGGGAGGGAGGAGATTTGACTAGGCTGTCCTGTTTATTGTACCTCCAGTATCCACTACTTGCTCAGGTTGTTAGATCAAAGAAGGAGAGATGCTGTTCTTACCTCCCAATTGTATTATGTCATTTCTGTCCCTCATAAAGCTGACTAGAAATAGTCTGGATATATTGGGAGTTGAAAAAAAAACCAAACAAACCAACAACCTGACTTTGCATCCAGTGTTCTACCCAAGGCGTTACTGTTGCGTAAGAAATAAAATACAATTTATAAGGGCCAGTGGAAAATTCAGTCATTCTGGAACATGCCCTGCCTCGTGTACTTACATTCCTTTTGCCAAATAGGAACTAACATTCATTATGTTCTAAACTCTCACAAGGACAGGTACCATAAATACAAGGTCAGTGAGAGAATCTTGTTGCAGTATGAAATGAGCATGTTAACACTTTGCTAAACCAGTGACCACAGTCAGTCTGAACTAGGTTTATTTCAGAAGATATTATGGTCTGAGATGGCTGTCTGTGTAGCTAATGGAAATTCAGTAACAAATGATATTATATGATGAAATAAGTTTCAGAATGCATTAAAGACTCCACAGGAATTGCTTTTAACATGTTCACACGTTTTCAAGGACTCTGTTGAAAACAAAAAAGTGGAAAGTGTTCTTTCACTTCTATGCATGTATCTGGATACTTTTGTCATGGTCACCTAGGAAACAAATGCAGATGTACATTTGCGAGCATTTGCATTCAGTTTTATTTAATTTTTGATGCAGCTAATGAAGTCATACTTGAAAAGAATTTAAGCCTCATTTTAATTAATGCACAAAATTTTTCAGAGTAGTGACCATCAGACACTAGGCAAAACGCTCTGAACAGTTTGGCCTTTTAAATGTAATTGGACTTATTTCACAAGGGCAAAATTTGACTGACTAGAGACAGGAAGACAAAGACAATCTTGAAGAGAATAATGAGCTACATAATAAAAATATAAGCTATCCTGCTTAATGTAGTAGTACTTATTCAGATAATATGTAGATAAAGATAGCATAAGAACTAAAAAGTAGAAAAGTATATGCATAATTTACTAATCAATGGAAAAAGTTTGGCTCATTCAATGCAGTATTTCAAGTGAACTGTACAGTGTCCTCCCTTGAAATGTTTAGTGAGTCAATCCAGTTTAACACAGAACTGACTGGAGAATCAGAATACTACCTTTCAAGATTTTTTTTTTTTTACTTCAGTTTTGTTTTGCATGGAACATTTTGTTTGTTAAAGAACAGTTTAAAAAAAAAAGAATTTGAGCAAAATAGTTGTCTTTGCATAAAAATCTAGATATATTTAATTTATGATGTATTTGTAACCTGATACTAATGCAGTAGTGACTGGTAAATGCACATGCGGATCTCCACCTTGTGATAGGACAGGGCCAGTCAACTGAGTTACAGAATATTACACTATTGGATTTTCTTTCTCATTTGCTTTGTCTTTGATGGAGAAATATATTTTGACATCTTTTCTGAATCAAATGTTTAAAATTTTTATTATGGAAAATCCAGTCTTGTTAGACTGTCTAGAGAGTTTCAAGTTGCGTTATAGAAGAGCTGTGTCTGAATTTAATTCTGATAAAATTTTGAAGTTTTATTCCTTCTTTTACACACATAAAAGCTTTCATTCCCCCCCCCCCCCCCCCTTCTTTCTTTCAGAGTTAAAGGGATATTAATTTGCTTTTACTGGACATGAGTCGAATGAATAAAGTCAATTTCAAACACAAAATATAGATCACTGTAAACAAGTATGTATCACACTTGCCAGGAGGTTGTCTTTAATAATATCTTACACTTACCATAAAAGCATTTTGCAAATGGTTAATCTGTCTAATCCTCATAAAGGTAATCCTTATATTGTTAGGGGGATAATTTAGTTAGCTAACTAAACCTTTTTTTTTTTAGTTAGCTAACTAAACCTTTTTTTTAAAAAAAAACCCTCTTACTTGTCCCTCTTCTTTGACTCCTTTTCTGTGGAAAAAGTGCCCCATAATCACTGAAAAAAAATGGCAGAGTAGAGAGGGCAATTATGAGGTCTTGTGTGTCACAGATTTGTAAATACAAGAATCTTCTGATCTAGAGAAAATAAACTACTAATATTGCAAATAACTCGTTCTTGTCTGGGATCCACACTGGATCAATTACTAAGGAACAAAAAGTAAATTTATTAAGCTTCTCTTTTCCATTGATTTATTTCATATGTCACTCAATGTAGAAAATTTCTTGGTGTTTTCAAGTACTTCACAGAGCACCTTTTAAGTAGAAGACCGTATTTCTTCATGGACTTCTATTAGTAATAAATTTAATTAAGGGGAAAAACAATCACATTAGTTAAATTTAACATTTAATTGAAAACCCGAGGGTTTTTTTCCTGCTTTCAAGCTGTTTTTAATCATCTGTATTTGACTAATTGAAAGTTCTTCCAGATCATGCCTATGTAACAGTTCCATTTTTTTAATTGTAGATTATAGAGGACTACAATTTGTTATAGTAAAAGCTGAAATATTATTTTTTCTGTTTGAGAGGTGTACTATTTCTGATATAGCTCATGAAGAAACAGAATTAGCCTAGCAATCCTTCATCTTAAATTAATGTTAAACTTGATTGCGTGATAAAAATAATGTTTTCTAAAAATAAAGTACATATTTTTGCAATTTAGAGGTAATTCTGGAGCACTGAGATATGAGCCGGAGAAGAGTGGTTTATTGGTACATAAAATCCTCATATACTTGATGAAGATAAATTGAAATGTCATACAAAAACATTGCTGTGCAAATAAGGTGCATACACGAGTCATGATTCGATGTCATTAAATGTGGAACCTGCAATTTTTTTTAACCCTTAATAGTTAATTAGGAACAGGCATTCCAAAAACAGTTAGCACATTTGTTGAGTCAGACGTCAAAGGACATCAATGAACTCGTATGTATTGTGAGTCTGAAGGTGGTTATGGAGACCATGATTCCTCTGTTCTGTTAGGCTTGCTTGTATTTTATCTATATGTCAGAGTGTGAGCCCTTTCTCTCACTTTTTTGGAAGGTCTTAAGATACAGACCTAGATCTCAGGTTGCAGCTGTAGTGCATAAACAGCCCATTTGGTTTCAGGATTTTCAGCTGATTCTTGTCTAACCTACGAGCCATGCTGAAGGTCACTAAAAATCATACCTTTCGTATGTCATAAGAAGGGCAGAGAAACTTGGCAGAGAAGCAGTTTGTCAGTTCCATTACGTGGGGAAGATTTCTTCTTGGCTGACACCCAGGCTATAGTGGGTTTCTTCTGCATCAGCTTCGCCCATGTAGGTTAGAAACCAGTAAAAAACACTACCCTGCCAACCTCCTGCCCCAGCTCCAAGCCCCCAAAACTCAAACCCTCCCCACAATACTGATTTAACCAGGACAAGCAAGCGTGCGACAAAAATAACAGCATGTATCTACCAGAGCTTATCACATGCCATTGACATCTTTGAGTGTGGTTGGGGACGGAGAAGAAAAAGACCACCTCTTACTCTGAGGAGGCCCAGGCAGAAATAATAGACTCTTCCTCTAATAATAAAGAGGACTCTTTTTCTACCTTCTTTATATTTACCTAGCTCCACCAGAGCCCTTTCACAGTGAGATTAGAGTACTTGCATGCAATTTGTTAGATAGTATTTAGCAAGACTCAAAAGTGATTATCCAGAAACACATGTGAAAAATAGAGGCAAACACAACACCCACAGTAAGACAGGAGGTAAAGGAATGCCAGAACAGTATTAGAAGAAATGTGTAGTATCCAACTGAGTTTGAGATAAAAATCAAACACAGATTGGTACTTTCTCTGTATTTGAGATGTATGGTGACTGAAATCATGTCTCTGATTAAGCTGTTACCTCTGACTGCTAAAAGCTGTCTTGTTACTTGACAGGGTCAACTGAAAAACAGACTTGTGGTCACAGATATCTCTCACCTGATGTCTTAATCATCTAAATCAATTTCATTCTATTTCAATTTGATGAAAAACTTTTGTAGTTCTGTAGTTGTAGTAATTTTTTTCTTTTGTAGTTGTAGAAATACAAATGACAGTATCATGAGCAGTATTTTAGATTTTTAGATGAGTTTATCTGTATCCAAGCAAGTCATCATAAATACTAAGAAGGATTGTGAAATTAAAAAAAACCCACAACACATGGTTCAGAAAGTGTACCAAGATATATTTGTGAAATACAACATAATTCTTAAAAGGTTTATACAAGTTGACTTAAACAGTACTAATCTCATTTTTCAGTAAGATTATTTTCTTGTATTATCTGTGCTTCAGTGAATGGAAACATTGTAGCAGGTTCCTATCTGAAATTCAAGAACCATTGTTTCTCCTGAAGTTTCTGCCTCTTCTTTCTTCCAGATTGCTAATCTCTGTTTAGATAAAATAAAAACTCCTAAAAATTTAGTTGAGGACATTTCCTCCCTGGTCCCCAAACAGTCTCTGCTGAAACCTGCAGTACTTCCTGTACCACAAACCATAGTTCCAAAAGTGTGATTTAAGGAAGAGAAATTGGTATGGACAAAGGGCAGTGAGACATAAAGCTTAGCAAGCCTAATAAAGGAGGGTGGAGAGCTAGGCCAACAGCTATCAGTTCCTACTGTCTCTCAGAGGAAAGGTAAAGTGACCAACCAAGAGGAAAGCCGAACCTGCAAATTCAAGTATATACTTTATATCTTTTCCTGAGTTCTGTGCTGTTTATTTCTCTTGCAGTAAAATCAATGGTTGCACCCAGTGAGATGGGTGCAATATGGAATCACTAAACCAATGTATTTTTGAATATATGGTTCTATCTGTATTCAGTACAAACATTTAAACCTACATTTAACTTTAATCTTCCTAGACAAAGTGGATTGCGGAATCTTGTCCTATGTGAATAAGGATCTTGTGGCATCTAAAAATCAAATAGGGCACTCAGCTTCTAGCCAGTGATTAGTTTATGTTGTGTGCATTTAAAAAAAGTACATTCTGATTTAGATTTATTTCCAGTGAAGCAATATTCATCAGTCAAATATGAAGAATATTATCAGAATTTGAATTACTTCTAAAACTGCAATGGCTTTTTTAATGCTTCCACTGGAGTTGACTGTCTTGTCATCCTACAGATTTCCAGCTCAGTGGCTTATAGAATTTGACAAAAAGCCATGTTGCTCTGCATCTGGCATAATGTCTATTCGATTCTTGCTGATGAGTCTTATCAGTTCTGTGTCCAAATTTTTATCTAATTAATCAGTTAATGCTGGTTTTGAACTTCTGGTTGCTTCTTAATGGGCTCCTTTTGCTAAAATCTCACAGCAATTTCAATTTTCCTTCACTGATTCAAGGACTACAGTTTTAGAAGTAAAGCTGATTTAAAAAAAAAAGTTTGCATTTCTGAGCCAGATTAATGTGTTGTACTTATTGTATAGTTTATTTAAAAAACTGTTGTCTAGACTCCAACTACTGCCAAGTACTGCTTCTAGAATATTAAGCTTTGTATGACGCTTACTCAGCATGTCATTCCAACTTTTTGGTGTTTCGCTGCCTCCTTGTCAAATATCAGCTTGCCTTAAAAGCACTTTAATGCCTTGAATATAATGAACAATTTGGCAGCAAAAATATTTTCTGACTGATTTGGAGCCCCTGCATAAACTACTTGGAGTCTGAGATCATTGAAACCTATTATACTGGCTATTTTAAAATTAGGATTTATTTCTGTTTGAATTTTGAAATCTCTCCTTGGGAGAGCCATTTAAATGTAAACGTATATTTTCCCCTTTAATAGTAGCTTATGGGCTATAATGGTAGAGCATTTTTGCATTTTTATGTTTAGTTTTATTGTAAAGAGCCTTGGGATGCATTTGCATGAAAGGCACTATATAAGCTCATTTTGTATTGCATTGTATTGTATTGTGACAAGTGCAATAATCTCCAGGTTTCCTATCCATTAAAGAACTAATTTCACAGCTCACTAATTATGTGAATGAGGAGGGGTAATAGGTCCTTTTTCTCTAAGGTATGCTGAGCAGATGGCATAGCATTCATTTCCACCAGCTGAATCTAAGGTCCTCTCTTACTTTTGGTTCCAAGGCTTGCCCCTGTTTATCAAATAGAACAGGAGAGAGATGTCAGTTTCTTGTACAGCATGACAGTGTGTACTGAGAGGCTGTCTCTGTCCTTTGCTAATACAACATTAGTTAGCACATACGAGGTCTAAAGAGCCTATTTATTTAGGGTGGGACATGAAAACCATTAAAATGAATGTGCATTTTAATGCAATTCTAATTTGCCTTTGATTTATAGAAGATACTGGTTAGATCTGTCCTAGGGATTTAAACTGATACCCATAAAAAGTTATTAATGAACCAGTTGAGTACCTTTGGGACTGTACCTTTGGGACTGTACCTAGTCTGTAATTTCAAAACAGAAAAACATTATTTCCTTAGCCTTTGCACTTTCCTTCGTAGGTAAGGTTTTGCTACCTTGCTAATCTTTTTTTTTCTTTTGCCTCACTCATGGAAATAACTGATGTGAATCAAACATGCATTTGATTTATGATTTGATACATTATTTATACAGCCCCTTAATGCACTGCTTTTTTAAAGTAACATGAGTCATCAGAGATACCAGTGTTCTCCTGTGATCCTGAAAAGTTGGTATTTGGACCCTTATTTCAACATTAAAAAGAGAAAAGCTGAGACTGAAGGTCTTGACACATCTGGTGTAGGACTTGGCAATAAGGCTGCATTTTACAGTGCTACACAAGCAATCAGATAATTTTCTCCCTTTAACATAGTAAGCAGAGCTAATGTTTTGTTTTCTTCTCTTACTGCTGGGCTGTCACATGTTTTAGTTTTGTGTTCATGGTTTTGATTTTATTCTAATTTCAGACGGATGCAGCACTAATGTATGATGCAGTTCATGTGGTGTCAGTGGCTGTCCAGCAGTTCCCACAGATGACTGTCAGTTCACTACAGTGTAATCGCCACAAACCATGGCGCTTTGGGACCCGCTTTATGAGTCTTATTAAGGAGGTGAGTCACTAATAAAGTATCCTGCTTCATTAGTTTCCTTTCTCCCAACTCCCATTTTCTTTGTTCCCACTCTACTTGAATTCTGCCTTTTTTTCAGTAGAAGGGAATCTCTCAGCTTGTTATGTGTAAAGAGTTTAGCAGGCAAGACAGCATTTTTATTTAAAAGCGGGTTTTCCTGAGGTATTAGTTGAAACAAAGAAACATAAAAGGGTGAAATAACTGCATTCTAAATAAAACTTTGGTTTGTAGATAATTGGGGGGTGGGGGTGGAGGTTGGAACATTTGTCGCATAAAAACCCAAACCTCTGAAACCCCAGACCATAGACTGACTATGAAAAATTCAGCAACTAAATATTGGCATAAGTTTAAAGGGGCCAAGAATGAAGTTTACTCCCTGGTCTTAATTTTCTTCTTCCCCCCCCACCCCCCATATGCTGAATTAATATATGTGGCCTTGGTCTCCTAGTATGCTGTTTAGATACTGATAGATAGTGATTTAAAGTAAAGCTAGGAGATTTGAGGTGCTAAAGGTGAACACTGTAGAGTATTCAGGTCTCTTGTACTGTAAGTAACTCCTAACACAGTATTTCTCATTCTAGATATGCAAAATACTATGATAAAGAGAACTATTTGCAATGGAATATAATCCTGTTTTTAATATTGGTTCCTTTTAGGATGATAATTTTGTTTTCCACCTCAGTATAATTTTAGAACTAGGTAGACTTTAAGTTTTAAAAAAATGAGGATATTGCACTTTATTAAAAGTAAGGAATCACCTCTGGAAGACTGGCCCAGTGACCTCCATTTTTGCTGTCGCATTGTGGTTTCAGGTGACTCAGCATCTTGCAAAAGTAAGCCTTAATTTGAATGAAATTTCCTGACAGAAAAATGAAATCCAGCATTAATGAAAGAGATTGAGGCTTGGGAGAGGGGAGCGCATTTAGGGGAGCAGAAGGGGAAATGTGTGCATGAATGATGGAAGAATGAAAACAGAACAGCCTTTTATTTCATTTAGTAAGAGGAATTTATTGGCTAACATGGAAAGTTATTTAAAAATTTGTCTGTGAAGACTGAAGAAAGGTTGATCAATTAGCAAAAAGTGAATACAAAATATTTTTAAAAAAATTCAGCTGCAAGGTAAATTATTTAGGTAGAATGAATAATGAATGTTCTCATTTGGCAGAAGTAAAATTTGTTCTTTTTGGGCAAAAAAAGGAGGAGGTATTTATTTATAGAAATTGTTTTTTCTTTCTTCATAGGCTCACTGGGAAGGCCTCACAGGCAGGATAACTTTCAACAAAACCAATGGCTTAAGGACAGATTTTGATTTAGATGTTATCAGCCTCAAAGAAGAAGGTCTTGAAAAGGTGTGTAAGATGTTTACCTCCAAAGTGATGGGAAACAAAACAAAAACCCACCCCCTAAAAACAGTAGCATTTTCAATAACATTTCATGTGTTACATAAAACAATATACCTGTTGTCAACTTGATACCTTGTTTCAAAGTCTTCTGGTAAAAGCTGTTATCTTGATGTCTGACAGTGGCCTTTTAACTGTGTGCTTCTAGCCACATTCTTAGATTCTAGAGGGCTAGGGAAGAGTGAACAGCTGGAGCTGGAGTCATGCATTAATATACTTTGTCTTCAATCTATATTGAGTTTAGTTTTAGTTGTGATTCCAATCCCATTGCCTAGCCTCATGTGTGAACCTGTGAGTATGTGTATTTGTATTTTCTTTACATCTTACTGATTCAGGAAAAATTACCTCAAACAGAATGAAATAAAATAGCTTCGTTTTAACAATATTCTGTGTTTTAAGAGGGAGCTTTGATTCTCTTCTTGGAATACAAAGTTTCTATCTGTAAGCGGTACTAAAAATTAAGAATAGGTAGCCTGACAGGTTTGTTTGTCTTCTGACATTTTTTCTTATACAGAGATGGAGTGAAAGACCAAAGCATTGAGAAATGCCCTTTCTGTGTAGCCTAATATTGTCTATATTTGAACTAAAGGCCTTGGGAAGCATGTACAGATATTTGGCCTTCCATGATGATCATGGAAGGCCAAATGACACCATGATGATCTGAAATGAGATCATGTTCCCTCTCTTCTCCAGCCATCCTGCCATGGAGAGGCAATGCTGGAAGCTGCAGTGTCTCACATTGTTGTGATCAGCAGACAAAGGTTCTGCAATTTGCATCTGCCTTGTAGTTTGTATTTAGCTGTGGTGTTCAGTGTTCTGTAAGCGCTGTGTTTTCCTTCATCTTCAGATAAAGTTTTATCAGCTATTGCCCCAAGGTAATATTGTGGCCACAAATAAAGAGAAATTAAGGGAAGGCACCATGCTTCAGAGTTGCATTTCCTTTCTTCTATAAATCATTGAATGGAGAAGCTAGAATAAACAACATATTTCTCCAAAACTTTTCCCCCCAGTGCTAGTTTTGGAATACTAATGTTCTCTTACTAGGAAGATTTTTGAAAAGTTCAGAAGCCATGAGCTTTCTTTGAAACACTTACATAGGTAATAATATTTTTGAAAATGTCCAGTGGCAAACCAGAGATTAAAGGACTAATCTATACTTTAAAACATTCAGTGATGCACTGATAGTAAAGAGTCTTCCTATGAAGTGTTCCATGAAGGGAGCTCTGGAAACTTAAGGGGAAGAAAACCCCAACCTATATAGCAGTGACTAGATTGGAAAAGCAAATTAGCTTTGTGTACGAGTAACATAGGTGCAATGCAACCTGTCTTCCTTACTGGAAACAGAAATGGAAGAATTGATGACATGGGAATAGCTAAATAAGTCAGTAGTGGCTGAAGAATCACTGAAGTGATAACTGTTGAAAATGAGGAAAGGAAGTCTCTGTAATCTAGGATGGCATTAAGAACATTGGATGGCATTTGAGAACCATCAAGCAACATGGGTTTTCCAGAAAATAAAATCTTTACAGTGTACGTAATTTCTTTTCAGGCAGAAATGCAAAATAATTAAAGAAATACAGGCGGTGTAATATATTTGTCTTTTAATGACATATGTGATACTACTTCACAGTGCTATTAAAAAAAGAGCAGGCTTTGTTATGAAAGTTTCTATGTGGACTGGAAATTTTCTGAGAAAACACTTAATAGATGTGCAGTGGGCTAAAGGAATGGTATCTTCCATCTGGATCTGTGTTATGTCTGTTTTTATTTCACCATCAGTATCGATATGAAAGTAGAAACAAAAGCATGTTAATTTAGTTCTCAGTTGACAATATATTAGGAGATATGTACTCTGCTGAAAATATAGAAATAAAAAGGTCTACAGAGATCAGAAATATGTGAAGAAAATAAAATTCAGCAGGAAATACAGTATTCTAAAACACATAATAGAGAAAAGGGACTTGGGAAACAGTAATAATGAAAGATATATAAGAGACAACAACAGAAATAGTTGTAAAAGGATATGGATATTTAAAAACAACCAGCATATACTTGATGTATACAGTATACAGAAGTTCACAGAAAAGGAAGATACATTTACTGCCTTCATGGCTGATTTTGGCCATGTGATAAAGGGTTGTGATAATATTAGTTTTTCACCAAAATGTGCTGACAATCTTTGGAAAGAGCAGTAAAAATTAGTTACTATGTATTAGAAAAGTTAAGGAGTTAGGAAAGTGTTAGCAAAGAATGATGAGGGATGCTACACAGATTCAAAGGTACCTATAAGCAAAAGCGGAGCTGTTTCTGTAGGGTATAGTGATACGAGATTAGGAAAAGGAAAATTGAAGGTGTATGCACACTAGATTGAATTGCTTAGTAAATAATTGGAATGTATAGGGTTACCGAGAAAGAGAAATCAATGCTGACAAATAAATGTTTTTCTTTGAAGAAAACTTGATTATTCTGAAAGAATACAAACCCTATTCTTCTTGAACCCAGGGTGAATGATTAAACTCTAGAGCAGGACACTTCCTAGTAGAGAGAGTACATTTTAGCCACTCCTTTTATTTAAAAGAGCTGTCTCAAAGGGTTTTGTTTTCCCACAAGATTGTCTTCTGTTAAAGCTATGATGAATCCCTCTCCCTTCTTTCTGTCCCCTACCTCCCTCTCTTCACATGTGCACTCCATCTCTCTGCATCACACTGTCCCTCCTCCTTTCTGCTACTCTCTCCTTTTCTTCCTTCCCTCTTTCCCCCCCTCTCCTTTTCCTCCCTCTCTCCATTTCCCCTTCCCTGTCTGTTTCTTTTCCATCTAATCCCTGACCACTTGTCTCTCTTCATCTCTTTGCTCTTTCCATCCCCTTTCTCTCTTTTTTCTTCTTTCTTCAGGAGCCTTTCCTCATCTTTGTCCTTATCTTGTATGTTCCCAATATTCTTCCCAAACCACCATTGTCAAGCCTCTCTGTCTATGTAGTTAGAATTCCTGAACAGTTTTGCTTTATTTATTTATTTATTCATTCATTAATTTTGTGGGATGAGAGAATAAGGGGAGATGGGAATTATATGTGCCATAGGTGTGTCATGTTTCTATCCTGTATATAGCTATTATTTCATCGAACTTCTTCCAAATGTGGGGGAATGATTTCTTATGTGAAGGACAACAGTTCAACCCAACAATTTCAGCTGTAATCTGTAATGCTTTTATGATAAAATGAGATATCTTAAGGAGAAAAATATTTATGGAGGGGAGAGAAAATAATTATTGTGAAGTATTTCTAGAAGACCTATTTTTCTGAGATTTTGTAAAAAAATGTCCTAGATAAATTGCCTGGTTAGTATAATGGGAAATGACATAAATCATGTATTTTAAGTGCAATGACTGCTGAAGTCAGCAACAACGGAAAAATTGCTCATTGATTTAAAAAAGTTGCCATGTGTGATCTCAGATTTTACATAAGATACCTGTTCCTAAAACTCTTGAATGAGAGGTGATAATCAAGCATCAATCAATATGAAGTATGCGTTTCCAAATAAAAATTTGTGTCTGACAGCTTCTTGTAAGGTGAAAATTACAAAATTAATAGATGATTGGAGTGCTGCTAATGTAATGTACAACAAAATTTGCTGACAGTCTAGACACACTGAAAGTATTTAAGGTTAAGCACAGTGAAAATCCCAAACTGTGGCAATCCAGTATAATAAGCAAATTATCATTTAAATTACAATCAATCAGTATTTACAATGAAGCTGCATTGTGAGGAAAATGATTTTCTACTTCAGGGAGATAACAAATACCTGAATTTAATACCACTTTTGATAGGAAAATCTGTCACTTAAGAAGAATCACATTTCTTGAATAAAGATGTTAACAACTGGCTTGAAATCTTGCTCAGGAACCTACACACAGGATGAATATAAATGACACAAAATGAGTTGTAATTCATTGTCCAGCATATCAATGTAAGGTCTTGTTTTATTTAGTATCTTTATTAATGACCTGGGAAAAAAAAAAAACAAGTGGCATAAACAGAGGGTTTTGTAAAAGTTAGAGAAAAAAAGAAAGTGAGATAACATATCTATGGAGGCCAGAAGTATGGTATTAACATGATATTTGGCAAAGAAGGCAAGCATATTAATATTTCTGAAGAAAGCAAAATAAATGAAGCAATTCCCAAGTGGGAAGTACATAAACAGGAAGAAATAATATTACTCATGCTGGAGTATAATTAATTATTTTCTCGATGTAATCACCGCTATTACTAACTACTCTACAAAATACAATAAAGAAAAGATGGTAAAATTGTAGACCCATTTGTCAATTCTTTGGGGGGTGAATATGGCTCTGATTTTGGCTGCATAGTTAGACAGTTGGTACCACTGCAGAAAGGCAATGATCCTTCCTAATACAATGCTTGTGGCACTTCACTGTGAGTAGTATGTACAGTTTTGGTTAACTCAGAGCCAAAAATATGTTACTTTTCTTAGGAGAGTTTTGAAGGAAATTAGCAACAAAGAATACTTGCTTATTCATAAAGATGAATTTATTTTTCTCAAACATGCTGAAGTAAGAAAGCTACTTTAATCTATTCAATTTTGGGGATAACATCTCATGAGACTGCTGCTCAGTAAACTACTCTAGAGTATATGTAAACTCAGAAATTTTAAGTTTCAGGAGTGTACAATGCTTCTTTTTTTGGGGGGTGGTGAATTATTGTTCTGGTTTTGGCTGGGATAGAGTTAAATTTCTTCATAGTGGCTTGTATGGGGCTACGTTTTGGATTTGTACTGAAAATAGCATTGATAACACACTGATATTTCAGTTATTGCTGAGCAATGCTTACACAGCGTCAAGGCCTTTTCTGCTCCTTGGACTGTCCTGCCAGTGATTAGGCTGGGGGTGCACAAGAAGTTGGGAGGGGACACAGCTGAGACAGCTGACCCCACCCGACCAAAGGGATATTCTAGACCATATGACGTTGTGCTCAGCAATAAAACTGCGGGGTGGAGGTTGGCAGGAGCTGCTGTTGCTCGGGGACTGCTTGAGCATCGGTTGGTTGGTGGTGAGTGATTGTTTTCTTTTGCATCACTTGTTTTTCTTGGGTTTTATTTTCCTCTCTCTTTGTTGTTCCCCCCCCCCCCCTTACAATATTTATTTTTTTAAATTTAATTATTAAACTGTCTTTATCTCAACCCACGAGTTTTCTCACTTTTACCGTTGCAATTCTTGCCCCCATCCCAGTTGAGTGGGGGGAGTGAGTGAGTGGCTGTGTGATGCTTAATTGCTGGCTGGGGTTAAACCACAACAATTATATTGGATTGGTCTTGGTAAGGGTAGTACCTTTGAAGAAAGTCGGGGTATTACTAAGAAGAGACTACAAATTTGATATATTTTTTAAAATAAATAACTTGCTGAATTGTGATTGGCATGACTGGAAGCAGATCTTTTACTATATGATAAATTGCATTTTTATTGTAAAGAGGAAACATGCACTTTAGACACGCTGTAGGAGATAAACTAGGATCATGCTCTATCTTTCAAAATAAATGGGATAAGAAGCGGCTACCACTTATACTATTAAATTTACATAGCTATGTCTAAATATTCACCTGTGAAATTTTTATTTGTGTGCAAGCTTAATTTACTACAATCTATAAAAATTGCCAAGTCTGAATATGCCTTTCAAATTACGTTTATGCTTAACTTTATAGATCAACTCAGAAATGGATTATGTTAGTGATCAATAACCTTGAAAAGATGAGAATTTTGATAAGGTTTGAGAAGGTTTATGTCCTTATTTTGATACCAAATGTATTGCTAAATGTTACAAAAATCCATCTAATATTTCCAGAAGAGACTAGTAACTGAGCTGAAGTCCAATATAGCTTTCTTCTCAAATCCCTACTAGATTGCTGAGCAGACTATATAAATTTTGTGCAAAGAATTACTGTAATCAGCACCCTCCATCCTAGATAAAGGTCCAAGAATGTATCATGATTATCTCTAATTATTTTACTATATGAACATATTAAAGGAAAAAAAAAAATATTGTACATATTAACTGTGTGTAGTTTTCAGTATTCAGAATCTGAATTATTATTAATTCTGATTTAACAGGTCTGATATTTTTACTTAGTTTTCATTATTTGGTAAGTACTTTTTTCCTAGAGTATTATTCCTTCACAAATCATGCCAATTGCATTTTACTATGAAATTAAATTACTATTTTTGGAAATAAGCACAATTGTACTGATCTTTTTTTGGAGACTGAATGCACAAAATACTTGAACCCAAAAGAATAAAATTAATTTTAAATTTGTATGAACATTAGCCAAACTTCTTTTCAGTATTTGCTGAATTCTGTCCTTTGGTGATGACACTGATTATTTTTAAACACTTCTGAGTAGATTTAATTTTGAAATTGTACTATTGAACTATTGAGTAGTAAATATTGTGAAGATTATTTAAGAGTTTTGTTTAAGTGGTATAGGATTGATTGACCATTTGGAAACCTCAGAGTGTACCTGCCTGAAGGTGGATGGCAAACTTTTCTTGTGGTGCCTGAGAAAAGAATCTCTAGATTCATCTAGTCCAGTATTCTGTATCTGAAAGTGGCCAGTTGCAGAAGTCTAGGGAAGAGTATAAGAAAATGGCAAGCATATTGCAGTACCCCACCAGAACATTCCCAGAAACTCCACTTATTGAAGTCTAAAGGGATGGTGTCTTCATAGACACAGGTAATTTTCTAATTTTCAGAATTCTGAGGAAATGATGACACTACAATCAGAGTTTAAGCACATATTTCCTAGTTTTTCCTCTCTATCTGCTTTTCAGTAATGACTGTCTCAGTGGTCATAATCTCCGATGAAAGGAAAAAGATGAATTTGCTGTTAATTTCCTATTAGTAAGATGTCTGCTAGTATCACAAACATGTATTTTTTCATTCGGATTACAGGTTTAGGACTTGTTCCATACAGTTATATAATGAAATTACACTGCATTGCCACCATTGCCTTAGACCAGATGATGCAACTTAAGGGACTGCAAATTACTTGAGGATTTTTTTCTGGAAACTGTTTTATTAAAACAAACAAACAAAAAAACCAAAACAAAAAACCAAAACAAACAACCCCAACTAAAAAATAGAGAATTGTGGTTTATCATAGCAACAGTAAAAGAATGGAAACTTCTCTCCAAACTTTCTGCAGGACTGCAGTAATCTGATAGTTACCTAATAGTTAAATACATGGAAGCTTGGATGCAAGTTTTAATTTATCACTCAAGTGTAGTCAGAAAACTGTATTCCATGTCCTTGAGGAGCACCCCAATTGCCATGTTACAGAATATTCTATGATAGTCAATTATGAGTCTTTTAATAGCTCTTGTTGGAATTGTTTCAATTTGAATAAGCTGATTCTTGACTGAGCTAATTCTTTGTTATCACAGAGATTCTTTGTCTCACTCTGGAGCACAATGTCAGCTTCATGGGAACTCCTGTTTTGGATGCTGTGCTATGGATAGTAAGCGTTAACAAGTTCAAATTGACATGCCCACTCCAGAATAGTCTAGCCATTTAAGGGGACTTGAATGGAAGAATAGGGAATCGAGGGTTTAACAGCCTCCCTGTGACTATTTACTGTGTGAACATTCTCTCTAAGGTGTATATTAGAATATCAGTTTGTTTAACTTTTTAGGAAAACTTGAAAGTTTGTTGGAAATAATTGTAATGCAGTAGAAGTAAATTGTAGGTTGTTTGAATTGCAGTTATACGTAGTAGAGTACCTTGATTTGCTTTTTCTACATTTTTGGCATTTAAACTTGTCTAGTGAAAACACATCAGCTATTCTAACCTGTTCAAAATGCTACTTTAAAATTAAAACACTGTGCTTAAGCAAATAGAAAAGAATGAGTTTGCTGCTGCTGAGAAGCAGCTTTGAGAAGATGTTTGTGTGATTTGGGAGCTATACATATCAGTGGTATATCAGAATCTCTGGCATAAGTTGTTGAGTTTGAACTAAATAATAAAGCTAATGCAAAGAATGTCTTATTTGGAACATCCCACTTTTGTTCTGTTTCTTAGATTTTTGATTCACAAAAACAGCAATACAGGTACAATTAACCTAATTTAGAAAAATAATGCGGTAATTTATCAAGACAGAAGTTTCTTTTTAAAGTAACGCTGTTGATAGTTCTTATTAGTCTAGATGGATGTAGTTAAATAAACCCCAAATTCTAACAGCTGATAATTATTCATTTGCTTGTGGCTGTGGCTATGTTAAAAAGGAGGTAAGTATTTTAATTAGCAATGTGTTAGCTTTTGCCAAGATAAATCTGAACTATGAACTTGAACTTGAATAAAATATATGATTTAATGAATTTAGGATTTGAAATTGATCAAATAAGCTGATGGCGTTCCCTTAGAAATTTTTGTGCTACTTGTGTACCTGAAGTTGAATCTCATCAAGGAGATTAGTCCGGCTTCAATTACGTGAAGAAACGGCAGGGACAGGCTCAAGTTCCAGTCTTTGTCACTCCTTGTTATTCTGTTCTAGTTTGGTCTTTCTTTGAAATAAAGAAAACACTATGATTACCATAATTAACAGAATATTGCAACTAAAAGTTCTTGATCCTTTTACAATTTCTTAATAGTGGCCAAACTGCAAGGGTGAGCATTTTGGGTTTCCTAAAAACCTTTCAAGTCACCAAATTAAATAGTATTAAAAGAGTAAAGGAAGAAAAGTTTTTTGGTAGTAAGCTTTGGTTTCAATACTTTGAAATGATGTGTTAGATGTTATTTTCCAGTGGTATTTCTGACACACATTCCCCCTTCTTCCCTTCATGATTCTTTTGTCAGTTTACGAGGTAATGAATGGCCAAAATTCAAGAATCACAGCCATTTAAAGGAGTGACTTCTTGGAACTGAGTGTTATGCAAAGAAGAAAGATAAAGTATGGATTTCTGTGGAACAGAAAATCATAGAAAAAGAGAAAGAATTTGTGTTTTCTCTTACAGCTTCTGCTAATTCATGCTTTGCTGTATTCTCAGTTTTAGAAATGAAATGCCCTTTATTTAACCCACACGGAATTGCGTCCTGAACTTACTTGGCAGCCATACTGCAACAAATCACTTAAAAGTCTATGAACAGTTTCTCAGGAATCAGTTTGAAAGATTAAAAAAAAAATTGTGTGTGTTTATGTATACATCTATACATGCATACATATATATATATATTTGCAATCAAACCTCAGAATTTTTAAATTAATGTCTACATTTAGTTTTAAAATATCTTTACTTTATAGATATTGATCAGTATTTGAAATGGTATTTAAAATCCTTTCTAAAAGCAAACAAGAAATGTTTGTGGGTTGTTTGTTTTTTTTTTTAAACAATGGAGTAATACAAACATTCCGACGTCTAAAAATGGATAGTTGTATTTACTGCTTGCCTATTTTAATTGTATAGTGATGAAATTGTGGGTAGATGATGTAATCATAAGCCCCATTACTTATTACTTAGTATGTGAGACTGTCCTTGACCTGAACTTTAAAGTATAACGCTGGACCTCCTTACTTACATAAAAATCCCATTGACATTACTGGAATAAAAATTTCAAGGTGTAAAATGTCAAAAGAGCTACGTACTGAATGTTTATCTGTAAATCAGTTAAGTTATTACACATAACTACTTTCACTCTTCTCCATTACGTTTTCTCCAAAACATCTTTTTGCTCTGCTGTTCTCTCTGATCACAGAAAATGGTAAATCCTTCTGTAGAGACAATGCTCTCTTGCTCTGCAAATGAATTTCCACCTAACTATTAAGTTATCTTCAGATGTGGTTTATCTTGAAGAATGAAAATTAAATGGGAAATTAAGTATTCAGAGTAGCTTTAGACATTCTGTGCATCATTTCTCCACTTAATATCACACTTCACGAAACACCCTTTGAGGTATTGTGAATCATATTTTAAACAAGCAGACTTTAAGTATAATGACAGAGAATAATGGAACAGGGTTTAATAATAAATATAAGCAATCTTTTTTTTTTTCCTGTAGCAATCTGTTTTTCCTTATAGTATTCTTTTCTAGATGCTGAAATGTAACTAATGGACAATTTACACAGTAATTTACTGTTTTATAGGTTGGAACTTGGGATCCATTGAGTGGCCTTAACATGACAGAGAATCAGAAAGGAAAACCAGCAAACATCACAGATTCCCTGTCCAATCGCTCTTTAATCGTTACCACCATCTTGGTAAGCAATTATATTTGCATTTCCAGAAATACAGTTGTACAGGAAAGCTAATAGAATATGCGATACTAATTACAACAGTAATGAACAGTCTGTAGTATACGTTACAGTTACTTAGACATTACTGTGTCATGAATGAACTCCAGTTGTTAAGCTAGTCATGGATATTTACTCTCATCTAAATTGTAAGTAAATTATCCCAATTTTAGAGTTATGTCAGTTGCTTAGTAATTTCACTTTCCTTATTATTGACTAAAATGTTTGGTTCCTTCACAAAGCTGTGTAGTTCAGCACCGTATGAGAGGATAAAAGGTGTTTGTTTAAAAAAGTGGTTTGGCTATTAGCCTAATGATTTTACCCAGCAAAATTTATTGCTTTAATTTGCTAATTAACACCATGATATTAGCTCTAAGGGAAGTACGAAATATTTAACATTTATTTTCATCATTGTTATTACTTGATTATTAAGTTGAAATTTTTAATCATACAGAAATTTAATTGAGCTATCATTTGAACTAGATCAGAAGTAACTCCTTTTTCATTGCCATTGTTGACAAATGGACAGTTGTGAATGAGGTATTTTTTACTTGTTATTACATGTTATTAGTTATGTAAAAATAAATGTTCACTAATTTCCACACCATAATTTGGAAATAGTAATTTTAATTTCAACACAACTTTCCAGAAGTGTCTGCTGTGTTTGTCTGCTGCCACCATCATCGTGAATTTGCAGATATAAAAAAATAATTCAATTCCCAATAGTTTTATTCTTTAATAAGAAGCTTTTACCTACCAGCATATATTTTGACATTTCAGGCTAGAATGAATTTTCATAGGTACATAGATACAAATGCCAGTGTGCTGCTAACCTTTTATGTAACATAAGTGGTATAATTTCATCCAGTGGGTAACTTTTTGGTTACTTATAAAGGTCTGTTTTTATTTGAAGATTTACAAATTATAGAAAATCTTCTGAAATCCTTTGAAATCTATTCCACTAATTGAAAAATACATACCTGATATATAATTGGAACATGGCTGACTCACTTTCAGACATAAGTTCTTGTTGTGCTAAGACCAGGACAGTTTTACCACAACTTTCTCTTGCACCGTTAATTACAGTTTATAAACATAGAATCTCTTGGGTTTCTTTTTTATAAAATGTAAATGAACCTCTTATAGTCTCTTAAAGTAAAAGCATGTTTTCTAAAGTAGTAGTCTGTCTTTTTTCTTCCCCCTGCCCTTCACAAGTTTTCAAATGTTGTATATATAAGAACTAATGCTTTATCAAGTAATGTTTCTTAGTAATTCCAGTTGACCCCTGCCCTATGCTCCTGTTACGCTGTATCCACATATCCTGCCTAGGATTTTTCTTGAAGCAGTCCACTGATATATGTTTCACATTTTTCCTAATTGCTTTCTAGAATTACTGCTTTCCAGAATATAATTCTGTCTCTATTAGCGACCTGTTCCCTTCATTACTCAGTACTCAACCAGCCTTTGTATCATCTGCACACTTCATTAGCAATCATTGTATACTTGATTCCAGATCAGTGATAACAATACTGGGACAAGGATCAATCCCTGCAAGATTGCATAAGAAACACTCAATAACTTAGGGTGTTTCAAGTTTATTTATGTTTTAACATCTATCTATTGATGAGGTTTGAGTTCATGTACTGTACGTATTATATTGATTTTGTATAGTGATACTTACACTTGCATGATTTTGTTTGAAATAATAATCTCAAGAAAAGGTAAGCTCCACAAATGTAAATAGCAGTGCTATCAATGAGCACTGATTTTGGACTGGTAAAGCACACAAAAGTAGATTCCTGAGATTTATGATAGCAGCTGCTTTCTGTAATCAAGGATACCCTTTCTCTTAAGGGATAACTTTTGGTTAGTGGTGTTTTATAAGCATCTTTCCTCTTTGCACATATCTAAATAAAATAGTAAATAAAAGAAGTATGAGGACTTTAAATTGGTGTTACGAGTTGCTCACTTGTAACTGTCTTTTATACTTCAGTTATTGTTCGGTGAAAGTTTTGGTAATTTCAATAACTCTTTTCAGCTAAGAAGACATTAGAAGAGTGGTACTCAGAATAATAAAATGAACCAAAAATTGCTCTGGTGCAGAAAGCACATGTACTAGCTTACTTTTGTAGCTCTGTCTTTTTGTGCTTAATAAATACATTTCTGTTGGACAGAAAGCATATTACTGAATATTAATTTTGTAGCAATGCAAGGGAACAATATAAAATACTACGACTCCTATAAACATATTTTCTTCTTCATCACCTTCCTTTTCTCTCCTTTTTTCAGTATGGAAAATACTACTTTAAAAAAAGGCAATTATCTCATTTAAGTTGGTCATGTGATTTTTCTATGCTGTTTTTGCACTTTAGCAGTTCTCTACAATAGTCTATAGTGTACTGCCAGCTATGGAGTCTTGATCAGTTTTCTCTATAGTTTGCCTGAATGCTCACTTTTCTTTTAAAGATACCAGTCTTTCTTTTATTTTTAATTCTGTCTTCTGAAATTCTGAACAATATTTTTTTCCTCCTTTATATTGTAATCATTAAGATCTTTACAACTATGAATATACCCTGCTTTTTCAGTGGCGGCTGAGTCTACTGAAAATGAAAATACATTGATAGGCAAAATAATAATAAACTACAATTCATAAATTCAACTAGTGCAAGTAAGGGTGGAACTTTGCGATGTTTTTTGTCTTGAATTCTGCATAATACATGCTATAGGTAGCCATTGGAAAGATTATTCCTTGCTGTATGAGCAATTCAGTAGCTCTATTGTGAAAAAGGGTCAGGGTTCCCAGGACTTCATCACTTCTCAGAAGTCTACTGGCATGTAGTTTTGGTGCAGAAGCATGCCTGGTTTCCAAGTTCTGGTTCCATAGCAGCCCAAAGTACCAGCTGAACATGTCCAATGGAGCGATGATCAGCTTTTTAGAGGGGGGAAACATTTGGAAAAAAAAAAAATATAAACAGCATTTTTTAATCTTTTATAAGCATAGCTTTGTATATCATCTTTTTGACACTATTGCCTTATTTTATTTTAATGCCATCTGCATTGGAACTTCAGAATTTCTTCTGCAATTAAAATCCTACATTCTGAATATTCTACGTTTAAAAAAAAAAAAAACAAAAAACCTTTCAAGTTCATTAATAAAGTTTCCTTATGATTTGATTCTCCTAAATAGACTTTGTTATGCCAGCTATCAGAACTCTGATTTTTTTTTCTTTAGATTTTAGATATAAATATCTAAATATTTTTGTTCTTGTACATATTCTACCTTTATTTTGGAAGCTTTTTAACTTTTGAATTCAATTTTCATATTCATAAATTTATGTGCATGGAGCTTGTTTGTTTATGTTAAATTGCATACCAGCCTGTACATCTTATCATACATGTTCATTTGTTCTGTTCTGCTGAAATGGATGCTCCTTTCCTTTCCCTTATAGCTTTTATGTGCTTGCTGTGTCTGCTTGCATCAAAGCTCTGAAAAGCTCACAGTTGTCAAGTTTAGTTATTTCAAGAAATGTATGAAAGTTATGAAAGGTGCGTGAAAATCTCAAATTTAGCAGTTTTTTTGTTATTTCACTTTTGAAATGTGAATTTACTTTTTTTACTATACTTCCCTGAAAAAATCTCTTTGAATATTTTAGAAGAAGGAATAATTATAATGGATTTTCAAAACAATTTTATTGAGTGCAAAATGTAATATCCCTACACTGTATTTTATTTATAAATGCTGCTTTTTCAAATGTGTAGAAATCTAGATGCCATATAAATGCCACCTTGTTTTCAAAATAAAGATATAAAATCAAGCAAAGCCCAAGGCTTTAACATCTTTGAAATTTTTTTTTTAGGTATGTCATTTTTCAGTTTGCATACTTTCTCTCCCTTTTTTTGGACCCAAAGGATATTTAAAGCATGAGTTTTTAGTAACCAAATTTTAAAGTAATATATATAAAAAGAATAACTTTGCCTTTTATCTTTATAAAGATGGGTCACTCATCACTTCAACACAGAATTGCAGATTTGTAATATTTTTCATTTTCATTTTTATGCTATATTTTGAGGAAAGATACCTGATGCAGGCATTTTCTCATAATTACTGTTGTATCATTCTGGAATGATTCAAGCAATACCTAAATTCTGAGATATTAATAATTCAATAATATTTGGTTCCTGCTGATGTTATAGCCCTAAATAACCTAAATAATTATTTCTCTCTCATAAATCTATTTGAATTTTGTGTACTGCCATGAAGTAGTTGAATCTGGTTTTGTCTAGCAGAAAAACCATAAACTTGATGTTTTTCTATTTTTAGTTTACTCAGATGTGATAATTTTTTTCTTTGGAAGCTAAAGGAATATACAATTCCTTTCTTTCCAATTTTAGTACTTTTCTTATTCCCTTTTTATATACTTTCCTGTCATGATTAGTGTGTGCCTAAATGCCTCTCCCAGACTTCTCATACCCACTTCAACATCCAGAGCCTGCACCCTCTCCTTCTTGAACTTCATTCCACTCCTGCCTCAGTTCCACTCATCTGTCTTCAGCCACCAGTGCAGACTGTAAACTGACTGATTTCTTGCAGATGTAGCAGACATGTAAAGCAAACTACCTTAAAGTGTTTCAGGACTTTTTCCACTGAGAAAGGTAAATTAGCTTGCTTTATAGTTCATGGTGCTCAAAATGCAAAAGAGTTTAAGTCGAAAATCACCCTTGTCCTGAGATCCAGCATAATGTCTGTGTACTTCTAATAACCTTTGGGGCCTTCAGACTTGCAAGGTATCCATAGATATGCTTGGCCACAGTGCTTGTTTATAATTCAAACATAAAAGTAAGTGATGCCTATCAGAAAAAAATGATGAGGTTTGAAGGGAGTCGTAGTACATGAATGAGTGCAGTGGGATCAGCACAAGTCAAACTTTGACTTAGTAGAGAAAGGTCAATAAAGCTATTTTTCTCCTGGCTGGGTGCAAGCAGAAGGTAGGATGGTCATGTATTTATATCTCTGCATAATGACTGAGAAGTACTTTTTCTGGGTTCCAGGTTTACATCATCATCCCAAACAACTTCTCTCAAATAATTCTCTAGCGCTTCAGTTCCCTTCTACTAAAATCTTAGTAATAAAAATATACTTTTACATAGTGGCAAGTATCAGTTTATAACTCCACTTCAGGATTTGCACTTATGAACACCAAGTCTAGGAAAATGCTTGCTGTGTTTGTTGTATGTCTTGGGTTTGCATTTTTGTTTGTTTGTTTTTCCCCACAGTCTTTTGAAAATTTAAGATACATCATAAGAAAATAATGTTTTGCTTTCCATTATAGTAATAATGTCTTTGATATTCTTCATGTATCATGAAGACTGTATGATTCAGTTCAGCTGAAAAATACGTTAGTACAGTCTGGAGTGTTGCAACAGTTTAATGATTTCACGTTCTGTGGTTTATTGAGTGAAGTGGTTTTGCTTGAAATAGGCATCCACTCATATCTGTTTTGCTTTACTGGAATGGAAATTTAGTACACATTCTTGGGATGCAGATTAATTAATTTAAAGTCTGGCCAAAGTTAAGAGTAAATTGTGGGGGAATAAAGAAAAAATAGGTTTTTTAGGAGCCTGACAAAATGAGGAGTGAAACCCACTTTCTGCAGAAAAGAACAACTATGGCTCGAGTTCTTTACGCCGTGATTTATCAAAGCATAGTTATGACTACGCATTTCATGACCCAAAAGGTCATAGTAGGGAATCTTTCAGGAAATATCTTAAAAGATGTCAAATAAAGATATTCATAATTAAGTTCTATTGTAGATAGTATAGTGGAGGAAGGCGACTTTGGTGTTTACTTGTGTCTTGCCTTATTTTCTTCTATTAGAATATCCTGACTCAAATGACTAGTGAGATGTCTAATATATTACATTGTTTACATTGATTGTAACTAGTGGATTGCTTCACCTCTCCCATTTGAATTTTCACTGCCAACTGTGAAAGCCTGTTGTGTATTCCTTACATCTGACATAAATGTTAATGAGATATGGCAGCCTTTTAACTCCAGTATCCCTCATGAACAGAAGCTAATGATTAAAATTCTCTGTTCTAACAGTGGCAAATTTTGAAGATGGTTTTCCTCTTTTCATCATCAGGGCTTCCACTTTTTTTTTGTTGTTTTGTTTTGCTTTTTTCAATACCAATAGTAATACAAAAGTTGTAAATTCTTTAAAAAAACCCTATGTCCGTGTTGACAGCATTAATGAACAATCCATATGTTTGATAACTATCCATAAAAATTACTATTAGAATAATTTGAAATGTAGAATTTATTGTTGTAATTTCTAGTAATATCTTTGTAGTTGAAATATAATACAGCTCAGAGGAATAATTCAAGTAAGTATTTCTTGTCCAAATCTGAAAAGAAAACATATAGATCAAGACAACCAAATATAAAAAATTCTATCAGTAAATTTTTTCCATGCCCACATTTGTATAGAATAAGTGGGTTTTCATTCAAGTGTTAGTTGTACATTTTAAACACTAAAACAAGTCTGAAAAGCTACAAGATTAATTCAACATGTAGAAATATAAGACAATAATCTTTTATTGTGTAGGGAAGCTTTAAGTTTGTGATGCAACACATGCATTAAAAAATAAATACAGATAAATTTTGCAAGTAGAATACATGAAAATGTGTAATGGAAAAATTGTTGTATTGACATCCCTAATAAAAAAAGTCTTTGGAGATATTATACTTGCTGTGTATCATAGAAATGATGCAACTTAGTTATTATGAGAAACCAACTGTTTACATTCATGGAGGCTTAGCACATAAAGTCAGAATAAAACATTTTGATCTTTTAATCTGGTCTTTAATACAATACAATTGAAACTTGACTCCTCCTTCTCATTTCTTTTTGAAATCTGACCAATTTTTATCTTTTTTGATTTTTGGACTGTAGAAAACTATTTATATCAAATAAAGACTTTATGTAATCTCCCTACTCCTTGATATAATCCTCTTTTTTGGATTAGAAGAAGAAGGGTGCTACCCCCTCTGATGATAGTGTATGACAAATGACTGTCATCTTCTGATTATTTCAATTTCACTGTCACTGAAAAGAATCACTATGATTAAAGTTCACCACGCAGCTGGGAGTACATCACCTTATCAATAAGGCAAAATGTCTTTATTCATCAACCATACATGTAATAGAAAATCTGTATGAAAACAGCAGTCATCTGTCACTTGGGGGTCATGTCATTCTTGAACGAACTGTTGTAATTTTTTTTATACTACTCAATAAATACTTTTCAAGGATTTATCTTCTATCTACAGATATAATTTTTAATCTACCTGCTACTTTACTCTTTGTTGTGACCACATCTTTATTTGCAGTAGTTTTAGTTAGTGTACTTTGCAGTGAATTTTCTCAGACAAATGTTTACTTGCATTTACTAGTTTACTTGCATTCTCACTTTTAGCAGTTGTCTGGCTTGGGGGGTGGTGGTGGGGCTCTTCTGTGTCAATCTTCATTGAAGATATTTTAGTCTTATGAGACATTAAATGACTACTTGGATCTTAAAATTTTGTAGAAAGCTGACCTGTTGATAAAATTAAGTAAATATTTGCTCCCAGCAGAGGTTCTCAGGGTAAATTTCTTTCTTAAAGCTATGATTTTCATTATTGTTTCTCAAAGCTTTCCTTTAAAATGTTAAAATATACACTATTTTCTTGAGTCCATCTTATCAAAATCTTTGTCTGCATGATATCTCCTCCTTGTTACTTAGTGTTCACCCAATATTTGTGTTATCAGAAAAAGACAGATTTTTTTTTTTTTTTTCTTACAGGTCAATGTAAGAAAATGAGTTGGTGTTTATAAAAAAGAGTGGATACCTAGAAAGGTTTTAACACTTTGCTCTTCAGAAGATATTACTTGATTAGGATTAAACTTTGGCCAGCCAGGTTTTAATGAATTTAAATCTGTGTAAATATCACTGCAAAATTTTACATAGCACCGATTCAGGAAGCTTAGGTTTTGCAGTCAAACATTGCTTAAATGGATAAGAAAGATATAGGATTAATTTCTATGTATTATGAGAACTTTCTTTGATCCCTTTCTATGTTCGTTATCAAATGCTCCATTGTTTTGCAAATGTTTGCTTCAAGGCAGGTTTGGCCTTCTATCAGTTTATATGTGAAATAAGTAATGAAGTTATGACAATTTTGTTTAAATTAGCATTAACTTTTACTTCAGTAATTATTTATTTGTCAGTTGAATCTGATATGAAAAGTGCTTTCAGTACCTTTGAGTTAGGTATTTATATTTTAATCTTTATCTATTTATTTATTTATTTTAGATAATTTTAGTATTGACTGTGTCAGTCTGATATCTAATTCAATCAGATTGGTGTCTGTTATGATTATAAAAGTCTGATTTTGCTTTCTGTTACATAGACAGCTAGCAACTAAGCACCACATAGCTGCTCGCTCAGTCCTCCCCGGTGGGATGGGGGAGAGAATCAGAGGAGTAAAAGTGAGAAAACTCATGGGTTGAGATTAAGACAGTTTAATAAGTAAAGCAAAAGCTGTGCATGCAAGCAAAGCAAAACAAGGCATTCATTCACCACTTCCTATCAGCAGGCAGGTGTTCAGCCATCTCCAGGAAAGCAGGGCTCCATCACGCATAACGGTTACTTGGGAAGACAAACTCTATCACTCTGAACATCCCCCTCTTTCTTCTTCTTCCCCAGCTTTATATACTGAGCATGATGTCATATGGTATGGAATAGCCCTTTGGTCAATTGGGGTCAGCTGTCCCAGCTGTGTCCCCTCCCAGCTTCTTGTGTATCTGGCAGAGCATGGGAAGCTGAAAAGTAAATTAACTCTATCCCAGCCAAAACCAGCACAGTAGTACCACTTAGTGACATGTATTTATAAATGGTGTCTCATCCTCTAATTTATCCTTTACAACATTGTCCAAGAATCATTCAATTAATATATGACATATGAACAAGAAATACAAGTATTTTAGCTAACTTGGTCTTTCTTAATGATTGAAACAAGAATTTTAACTATTCTGAGAATGCATATTTTTCTGCTAGGTTTATCATCATGATTCTAATTCTTCTTATTTTTTTACCCTGGCAATTATCATTAGTAAGTTTTTAATAAAAAATTTTTTCTACCTTTCATCATCTCTAGACCTGATTAATTTATTCTCATAATATTTTGTACTGAACAAGTACTTATTTCTTTCTAGTCAAGTAGCTACTAGTTAGCTGCTTTTGCAGATAATTGATTTTCCTTGTGCTGAGATAAAGGCCACATAAATTGTATGTCTTTTTAACTAGGCATAAACCTGCATTTCATGAAACAAGACTACTTTGTATTATATAACTTTTTTGAGTCACTAGCATTGACTGTCTTGGATTTACCTTCTTTCACTGGACTAAAATGATCTCCAAGAATAAAACCCTACCCCCTTGTGATCCTCTTAAATTTTTGAGAGTTCTGAAGGGTATTGCAGAGTTACATTCATCTGAATTTAAAGACTACTAAGATAGAGAATAACATTTCTGGAAAGGAAAGATTCCATCCTGCTATATACTTGCTTCATATAGAATTTTTTTAACTAAAAATTGCTACAAAAATATTTTTAAATTTTCTTTATTCTTCAGAAATCTCTTTGTGTGTGTGTTGAATTTTCTTATATTGTAGGCTGAACAGTTGTTGACAAATTTTTGATATCATTTTTAATTTCCTTTGACCTGGTGGTTTTTAAAAAGCAGCTTTCCTCTGCAAGATCTAACTTGCACTTTACCTAAGGTCCCCATGGGCAGGAAAAAAAGTAAAGTCACACAATCATTGACAATCAAGACCACTGTTTCATAACTAGTTGTGATACTTTTTGCACTTGAAAAGCAAATATCTTATTGCAACTTATTGCATCCAAACTACAGTCAAGCTTCAAGAACAGGATACAAGACCATACACAGCTTTAAAGGTGTATTTCCCTTTAATGTTATTAAGATGGTACTTATATCAGAACTACAGAATATAAATTCTGCATACTCTATAAATTCTGCTCTGGCACTCAAACATTCATTTTTATGGCAATCTAATACACAGTTTAAAGATGGCTCTTCTCATTTTAACAGCCATAGGCAGCTTCAGTAGGCTGTTGGTCAAGTTGGCTGTAGGCAACAGGTCAAGTTGAGTGACCCCCTGTACAGTGAGTAGTTGGTTAGTTTCCTGGTTTTCTTCAACAGCCTTTAAAAATATGGTTATGATAACATACATTGATGTTTTCCAAAGAAACTCAAAGTATTCTAGTCACACATGGTATACATTCTTGTTCTATGGTCATTGAATAAATCACATATGCATGTGATGAGCTTGAAGAAGCCAGCTAACTTGGCAGAAATTTGCTGAAAATCATAAAGACAGCTCATACATGGAAGACCTGTTTTTAACACTCACATGTTGAAATCTGACATAACAATAATAGTGCTGTAAAGTTATTGAGAGAACCAGTGAAAATAGTCTTGATGGCATATGCAAGAAAATTATTTTCAATTCTGTAGTGCTAAATTTTTCCAAATTGCTCACCTGTATTACATTGACAGAATATTTACAGCCAGCCATGTGTAAAAGGGTGATTGCATTCTCCAGATAACCCAAGCTCATGTTCATAAAGTTAATTAGCCAAACTGAACATTTCAGACTACTAACTGTTCATATGACTATCTCCTTCAGGTGCAATGTGGGTGCTTAGCACTGAAGAGAATTTATTTGCAGTATATCTCAAATTTCTAAAAAACCTCAGACAGGATTATCTTATTATACTGGTGTCCTGAGTGCTAGAGATACTAGCAGTTTATCTCCAGTGAAAAATCAAAGTTTCTAGTTGTTTACTTTTGTTCTTCTTCTAAACTGTCCTATTTTAAAAGGGACAAGTGGTGTGAAGACTTTCCCTTCAGAGAAAAAGCTATCCATATGAAATATAACCAGTTGAAACAAAACCAGTGTTTGATTTCAGATTAAATTTGATAGTTTGGTGATAGAGGTATACACTGAAAGTTGGAGGAGTGTACTGCATGTTTCTGAGCACAGATACATAGGGATACTGTTGCTCAGTATATGTCTCTGTTGGCATTGAAATGGCACCCTTTCCATTTCTTGCTTTTTCAAAAAATATTTACATTAAATACTATGAATTATCTAACTGTAGAATTAGGTGTGTGTTTATATATGTGAACCTTTTACGTATATGTAATTTAGACTCTGTTTTTGCACAAGGTTTATAAATTTCTATGATTTAAATCTTTTGAGAAAACATCGATTTATCTAGCCTCCCTATTTCAAATGTAAGCTAATGATATCAAGACTTAGCCACGTCCCTTTCATTTCTCTCATTATTCCCAATGGATTTTATCTTTTTATTTATTTCCATATTCTAAGTATTTCTATATGTATAAACTTAATTTGGGTAATTCCTTACTGCTGAGCTGGTCAAAGGTTCGCTGCAAAGTTGGAAAATTTCACACATCAAGAATAAGCAAGATTAATTTGGATGAAGAAAAGGGTTGTTTTTAAAGTGCAATAACTCTCCCTTTGGTTACTCTTATTTCAGGACAAGCATACTTGATAAAAATACAGGGTAGAATCCCTTTCCTAGAGCCTAAGTTAATTCAGGCACTTTTTCTGGAAACTTTGTCTCTACATGAGGATTATTCAGGGATCTTTTTCTTGGAGCACCTGTGTATAGACAGTGCTTATTCAACGGCTTTTGCTTCAAGCTACTCATGTCATTCCAAGCAATAATAAAGGTGCTAAGGGGAAGGTGTGGGGTTTTTGGTTTTGTTTGTTTGTTTGTTTTTTTCCCGGGGAAATGTGTCCAATTGAAAGACTATTAATTTCAACTGAAACCGTTTAGAAGATTTTAAAGAATATTTTGTAAACATTCTGAAAACAAGTCTGACCAACTTGTTTTGTGATGTGGTCTAGTAATTTTTAAAAGCCATGTTTTCAGGAGCTGAAGGACAAAATTAAATTGTGAACAATATTAAAATAAGTATAAACCAGTTGCTGATCTTTACGAATCACTCAGTTTAAATACTCTGTCTACCTAATTGATGATAATTGTCCTAGTGAAAGTTTTTGGTGGAAGTGATAATCCATCAAGAAGCAATGGTGATCATATGTTTAATGCATAGACACTTTCCTGAGAGTGTACTTGGCAACCAATTTTACATTAGTCCATACTATAAATTTAAAAGTTGAGCAAATAAAGCATGTAGTAGATCCTTTGCATGGACTTGTCCAGAATATATAAATGCCATGTTCAATATTTAGAATGTGCATTGTATATTACCAGAGGAAAAAGAAAAGAACTAAGGAAAACTTTGGGATAAATAAGAGGTATCACAGATGAAGCTGCCAAAACCCACTTCCTGATAAATCAAGGATGAATCCTCTCAAAGCTAAGTAAGAAAATGCTTTACATGGCAAATAAAAGGTCTGAAGAGAAAAAGCAAATGTTTTGGACAGTGGAAGGCTGTAAGGAAAAGCAGCAAGAGCCATTAAGTAATGGCTTAATGTAAGGATTGTGAAAGTATAAAGAGAGTATTAATAACTCATTGATCAGTCTTCTCAGAAAAAGCTTTTTTTCCATAACAAAATATTATAATTATTAAATAGTATCATAGAGACTATTGTAGCCGTTATCCAAGCTGGTCAGAGTAAAGAATAATAAAAGAGTATGGAGTTGAAGCTATGAATTCCAGAAAGTGTTGCAAGTTTTTTTTGTTGTTGTTTGGTTGGTTTTTTTAACAAAGTATAAAAAAGCAGAACAGATAAAGCGATTGAGGATTACTGTAATGATCTTACAGGAAAATATGCAAGAATGTATGGATGAACTGGATAGCTGAGTGAAGAAAATCCTGCTGCCCTTACTAAGTAAAGGGACGTAAAAGCATGAATTGGCAATTATACTGCCTCCCTGATATCGCACGTATTTAAATTCTGCCCCATATGATTCAGGATTGCATGGAATGGAAAACAGAAACAAAACTGTTGTCGAGATTCTTGTCAAGTTTCCAGAGAGACTGGGGGATGTGTGACTCTGTAAATATCTGAACAACTCAGAGAGCGAATTTTAGGATTTAAAATGTAGCCAAACAATTTTATTGAGTATTTAATCTCAATTTAATATGGGATGATATATTTGAATTAACTACTGTTGATAAAGAATTTCCAGACATTTTGGAAAATTCCAAAAACACAGAACCTCACAGCTGAAATGGACAATTTTTCAATTGTCATGATTTCACTTTCTGGATGGTGAATGTTCTTTTCACAGCAGAAACAGTTGCCACAGGTAGCTGTTTCTTGCCCTTTTTTTTTTTTTTTTTAACAAGAGGTGATTGAGCTTAGCTTTTTCTTCTAGCAAAACAGTCCAAGTTCTTAGATAACCTACTGTGGCACTTAAGTATAGTTACCATTATAAAATGTCTCCTAATTTCTAACCTTTATTTCTTTTGCCAAAGTTTAAGGCCATTAATTCCTGTCCCCTCTACAGAAAATAACTTTTCTGGTTCCTTTTTGCAACAACTTTGTATGTGTTGAGAACTTTTATCACTTCCCTTTCAGTCTTTTTTCCTTAAGTGAAACAACCTATATTCTTTCAGTCTTTCCTCATCTTATTTTGTAGACCTTGGTTCATTTTTCTCCTGAACTGCAGTATTCAAAAGTGAATGGAATACAGCAACTGAGACATTAATAGTGTCAAAAATATAAAATGATAGAGTAATTTTGATGGGAAGGGACCACTGTAGGTCACTCAGTCCCAACTCCAGCTCAAAGCAGATCCAAGTAGGTCAGGTGTTTTTTTTTCTCAGTTAATGGTGTGGTATTGTTGAGTCTAGTACATGATCTCCATAATATCAAGAAAGTTTATAGAGTTGCCACCTAATCAGCTTTTTTCCTCATGAATTTCTGCAATTTATTATTCATCTGAAGTGTGGAAATATTCATTAATTCCTTTTGAATGCCATTTTTTTAATTACTCTTCTATTTTCTGAAACTTACCATTTTGATTTCTGGTCCTGCCCCATTGTAGGGTGAATACACATCCAATTAACATCTTTTATGTTCAAGAATAAGTGGAAATTTTTAACTGTACCCTATAAAGGAATATCACTTATTATAAATTTCCACATAGATAATGAATGTCTTTCAATGAAGTGCACATTTGTGGACAGTCAAATTTTCTTCATATTTTTAGGAAGAACAGGATGACTTCGTGTATAACACGATGTGATGACTTTCCTCAACTTCTTCCCTTCTCTATATTCTCTTAGCTTTAGGTTCCCGCAAATGAAATAGTTTTATAATTTGCTTAGGGTAAAAATACTGTTTTTCTAAAAATTGCATTAATCAGTGTACAATTTGATAGCCCTCCTTTCTCCAATTTATGAAGTTTTTTTGACTGGGAAAAGTTTGAAGATAAGCCTTTTACAGTCTCCTTGAAGCCTCCATGAATTCTTAAAGGTAGTTCGTAATGGATCTGAAATTGCTAAAACCAGTTCTTCTGTGAATTTGTCAGGTCCAAACTTCCCGAAAATACGTAAAGTTCAAGGACTTACTGAGGTCATCTTTCCCTACTTTAGTCTAAACACTTTTACATGTGTTCCTTGTGTTAATTTTGTACATTATCTGATCAGCATTAGCCTTTTCAGAGAAGACAGGCGCAGGACAATCATCAAACTGTTTAACTGTCTTTGTAATGTTGTTTCATAGTTTTCTCTTCATGCTGGGCAACAGATGAACTAGTTCCTAGAATTTCCTTTTATCCTTGCTTCTAGAATGTCGCTTTTTATCCTTAATATCAATTGCTAATTGTAGTGTATTTTTTGCTTTGGCATGTATGCATTTGTCCCTGCATAAGTTTTATATTTGTTTGTTTGCTTTTCTGTTTGTCCTTCACATGCTGAGTTACATTTCACTTCCTCCATGCTTCCTTTTCTGAGTTTCAGTTCATTGAAGAATTCATGTTTGAGTCTTGTTGCTTCTTTTTCTACACTTTCTGTGTTTTGTCTTTGCATAGCTTCTGCATAGCCAGTAGCATGCTTTCTTTAAGGAATTCTCATTTCACCTGAAAAACTGTTTTCCTTACAGTTGTTTTCTATGAGATATCAATTGTCTGAGTTTTTTAACAACTGTTTTCATACATAGTTTTTATTCTGTCACTGTCTCTGCTTCCCAAGAATTATTCAATGATCCTTGTCATTTAAATTGCTTTCAACTTCCATGTTTTCAGTCAGGTCTTTGTTCTTGTCAGTACTACATCTAGAAGAGCTCTACTCGAGTCATTTGCCTGTCTGTTGTTTGAAAAGTTTCTGTCAAAGCATCCTAGTAATTTCTCTGGACAATTTATTTCATGTTACATTCCTTGTTAATTGTATGAAGATCAGTGGTGTACTTTTTAAAAATATAGCCATAAACTTATTAATTTCAATAGAATTATATAAAAAGTCTTGATTCAGTAGTTGTTTTATTTAGAAAAAAAGTGTAAGAGGCAACAGGGGAACAGATATATTCTGAACAAACTTTAAAGAGCAAGAGATCTCCCTGCTTTCTCCTTTGCATTTTGGGTAAAATCTTATGTGTTACAGTTCCAGTTTTATGCAGATATAACGCTTAAATCGTGGGACACCTCAAGACAGATGTTTACATCAGGAATACTGACAAATCCTTATTAAAGCTGTCAGATGCCTGTAGGATGAAGTGCCTTTAACCCTGCTGAGTGCTGATGTGGAAATTTAGGGCTATATGAATTTTGTTAAGTTACCCTGGAGAGTTTATCTGATTATTCATTGAGACTTGTATTTGGTGCAGTAATTGCACCTACTACCATTTGTCTTACCTTGCTTGGTGCTTATTTTTTTATTATTGTAAAAAATGAAAAAAATCCTGTCTAAAACATGAGCAAAGACTGATTTGTGTATTTAACCTATCAAATACAACTTGAATATTTGTGCCCTATTGTAGTGGAAAACTCTACCTTTTGTTTTTTGTCTTCTTCCCTCCAGCTTTGTACTTGAGGAAAGTTACTCTATATTGAGAAACAGATGTAAAAATCCTATATTTTGCTAAATGTTGTTTCTTCCCATAATTATGAATATTCTGCCGATCATTTTAATTTGTTTACTGCTCTGTTTGTGCATCACTTTATGCAAAAAAGTCACATTATATTTTAAATTAAATATAAGAAAATAAATTCAGTTTTCATGGAATGTATATCATAGAATTTGCTTTTTGAGTTAACTCTTTTCTGGTCTTGCTGCAGTCTTGTAAATGGCAGCCTATAACTTGAGGCAACAGAACAGTAGGTGATTTGACTGACTTTTTCCTTCCCCTCTGGGCTTTCTTTAATGTACCTAACAAAGCATTGAGAAAACAGTTAAAATACTTGTGTAAAGAAAAGTGTAAAACCTAATATTAAAGCATTTGACTGATGTTTAGGGTATGAATTAATTTTTTTTTTCAGTTGCCAAAGCACATTGTTTGTGCATTTTAAGAGGAATACAATGTCCATCCAGACAATGCATTTGATGTTAAAGTATAATGTAACTTGTTAAGGAACACATTTAAATTTAGTGTTTATATGAATTCCTTGAACATATGTCTATGGTGTTTACAATGTCATTTTTTCAAATAAAAATGAGAAAGAAGGTCTTCTGACTAACTTCAGTTTGAAGATAAATAAAGACTTTAGACAAATATAACCAAAAGCTAAAAGGATTCTACTTTTCATTTTAGTTCTTTGTATGGGGAGTGGTATCATGACAGTGTACTACTTTAGGTTAAAAAGAAAAGAAAGTTGTGGGGGCACTCATTAACCATTCTGGTTTTTTAATTTTTACAGGAAGAGCCATATGTTATGTTCAAGAAGTCTGACAAACCCTTGTACGGAAATGATCGATTTGAGGGTTATTGCATTGACCTCCTCAGGGAGCTGTCTACTATCCTTGGATTTTCCTATGAGATTAGACTGGTGGAGGATGGCAAATATGGAGCCCAGGAAGATGCCAGCGGCCAGTGGAATGGAATGGTTCGTGAACTAATTGATCATGTAAGTTAACTTTTGGAAGCTCTCTACTAACGATTTAGATTTCAATTCTATCTATGCAAATTGTAAAACTTTTATGATAATGCCATTTGAATAGTACTGTTTTGGAAAATGAAGATGTTTAAAGAAGTAGTACAAATAGATTCACATCGATGGTTTCTATAATGTAGAATTTGTTAAACGAAGACTATTCTGCATCTCTGTTTTGCCTATAGGCAGTGTTTGTTTCTGCCAAACTGGTTTAGCTCTTCCATGGCATATGCCTAGGTCCAAATATGGAATACATAGTATTCAGAATTTATTTCTGAGAAGAAATATATGTTTTTTTGTGACAAAACATACATCTTCATAATCAATAGAAGTCAGACCTCTTCTTATAGTGGATCTGAGACTTTGTCTTAGAGAAATTTCTGTGTCTGTAGTGTAAGCACATAAATTATTTGATATACACAAAGAAGAGGAACATCTTTCTTGAAACATTAACAATAAAGCGCAAGCAGTAAGACAAAAATATCAACATATACTGAAGCAGCAAAGTAATGCAATGTGTGTCAAAACAGATACCATTACAATTGCTTGTAAATCAGTAAGGCAGGCATTACTTCTTGTCCTTCAAAGCATGCTTTCCCAGATGGTCATGCCAGTTGAATTCAGTCTCTTAGAAACATTTTAGTCAATTTGAAAATTATGTCATTGTCCCTTTTTGCATTTATTTGGGCAAATTGCTTGATATAGAGAAATTTAATCAAAGAACGAGATAAAACATATTCTGCACATCACTGTCATTTAAAATAGGAAGAAGGGGAGACTATCTTATAGCTAATTCAAGTGAAACCTCCTAATGATGGCAGAAACTGCATGAATAACTTGAAGAAAAATATTCACTAATCTTGTTTCAAGTTGCTTTAAGATTTCACCAGATGGGCAGAACATGTGCTAATCAAAATATTCATATTTACTAGAAGGGTTGTTATCTTTGTGCTTTTCTAGTAAATAATAATCGGGTATTGCTGTTGCAACAGATGTTGATTATGCCTAGCTTTACACTTTTAAGAAGAGTGCGTGGGAGTATTATATTTATCTTATCTTTACATGTGTGTATATATCACACCTAGTACACACACATAGAAAGCAAACATTATTAGCTAGACACTCTGTCCATCTCTATACATGCATATTTTCACACATGTATAAATGCATAGGCATGCATAGCTATTAGATTTGATGGTTGTTAAGTAGTATCATCATCTGGAACTAATTTCCCTGATTGGGGTGGATATTGTGGAAGTATTTCTTATATAATTCTTCAGAAGCAAAGAAAAATCACATTGTGGTATGCAGTTATTATTCAGCCCTAAAGCTTTCTTGAACAAGCACTAGTATGGCCTTCTAAACTTTTCACTAAGATAATCTTGAAATAAAATGTGTTTGAAGAAGTTGCAACAGTAAAGTGTGTGGAACAGGAGCTTTTTCAATCCTTTCCTCTTGATGACACTGAACGGAACATGTGTTCCTTTTTCCCATAGATAACATATAACTAAACTTAGATTAAAATTTATTTTAGCTTTTGAAAAAATGTTTACTTAGGAGTAAAAAAAGTTTAGATACTGTGCTTAGTGCATCACAGAAGGTGTAGTCTAACTTCTTAACCTGGATCTTAACTTTTACTAGTCTCAATTTCTCAATTGTTAAAATTTTCCTTTAAAATTTTCTCTGTTTTTATCTATTCTTATTTTGTAATCTATTTGAATACATGCAATTTATTTCTGCATCTGTGCCCTTTATTTGCATGCATGTTATTGGTACATTTTATTAGCAAGCAACACTTCAGACCTCAGAACTGATGCACAAGAATTTAGAGAAGAATTCCAGATAGACAGTTATCACATTTGATGTTTCCATATGGTTAGTACTTCACTTGGCCCATTAGCTTAGCTTTTCAGTCTTTCTTTTACCTTAGAGAATATTTTTTAAAGTGTCAAAAAGGTTTTGTTTTGTATAAAGTAATATAATAAACTCAATTACTGTTTCTTGTAGAAAGGTGAAATGATCCTGTCTACATTTTTCAACCTGAGTTTCTAATTAAAATAAATAAACTACAGAATAAAGACAGAGTTCTGAAAGTTGCCATAGTACTTACATCTATTTGAAAAATATTTTTAGAATTTATTTTATTTTTATCTGCTTGTTATATTTTAACCATCAAGAACTTAAGTTCAAAAATAAAGGATACTATAGTGTATAACTTTACAAGGGTAATTTGTAGTATTTGTAATTCAAGAATAAATAAAATTGATAATTTTTGTATATTATCTGTGTAGAAAGGAAGATGCAGAATTTGTATAAAGATAAAAAATACCAAATAGAATCTAAATTTTTAAATAAACTGTTTAAATCTGTGTTAGTCACTTTACATAATTGCTTGGACTCAAAAGTGTAAGTGAAATGAAGATAATGCTGTCTGAACTGAGCTCGGCATATCTTGTCAGTATCAGGCTTGAAATTCTACAGTGTGAACAGGGACTGAAGACTTTACATCAGGCTTTGTGTGTTTTCAGTCTCGTTTCCCATATTTTACTTACATTTCTTCTTTCTTTGACTGTTTTACTCAGTGTTCACGTATGCCATCATTCTGATATTGGTCTCCAAACAATGACTAGTTTCCTTTTGAATAAATGATAAATACTGAAAGTGAAAAATGAGTTCAGTGATTCTTTCCTTCTGACGACTGAATGATAATGAATTCTTGTCGGAAAAGACAGTGGTCTCTATAGCTGCAAGTGGAAGAGAAATATTCACTAGGACAGCAAATATAGATGAGATTTCCCTATGAAAACATCTTAAACTTAATTTCCCCAGTTAAGCAGTCTAATTTCTTTGCCACAATTTTTCATTCAATATTTTACCCTCCTCTCTGGTTAACTCAAGACAAGGGTGTTAGATATTTGGGGGAGGGGGAGCTAAAATCCAGGTATCTCCATCCTTTCTGGATGCATTTTTCATAAACAAGTATTCTTTATACTGACTTGTTGCCTTTGGTTCAAGAACTTTATTCAAGGATAGTTTTATTGAATTGGTTTTGAACTGAATTATAAATTCTGGAGATTTCAGGTTGTTCTGTGGTGCTAAAAGTTGTTGTGGCACTGTATTATATTGTATGAGATATATAGTGTGAGTGTGTAAATTATGTTCCCCTATAGCTAGCAGATACTGATAGAATAAAAATATATAATTTTGCTTTTTTTTCTATTAGGCATTCTACTTTACAGCTGCAAAATTACTTCAAAACATTCTTATTGTTGGGTTCTAAAACAGGCAAAAATTACTATTTTATACTTTCGCAGAGATATAAATGAAAGTGAAAAATCCACTGGGAAGTAATTTGTTATTATTATATACCATTAAAAATAACCTTTTTTTTTCTTGGCTCTTTGTTTGAATGATTCGTCTACAGCACAAAGATTATACATTACAAATGGACTTTAAGGCTTGCAGATCTTTTATGATTCATAAATAACTATAGAAAAGGTCCAATTTTTATATCATGACTGTTCTTTTATTATATGTGAGGATTAAATGGGAAGTTTTCTTCTTATCTAAGAAGAATAGGATTTTCAGCTTGGAGAAAGTTAAGACATGCAGTTGGGCAGTTGGAAAGCACTACTTAATTTGAATTATCTTGAGACATAGCTTTGTGTTTTACTTCAGTATCTTCTGAATTTTTTAAAGTCGATATCTTACCAATAAATGCTTACATACAAAATGTTTACATTTATAAAAATAGTAGTGGCCTTTTATTCTCTCAATAACAGAATAGTTTCAGATGTTTATATAATCAGTTTAAAATGTTTCTGGAGACATCCTCCTCCAATAACTTCTTATTTTTCTTTTTTTTTTTTTCCCCTAATGTAAGGTCCTTAAGTTCTTGGAAGACTAGAGCCAAGCTCTTTGTATTACTGTGTAGAAGTGAAAATAATCTTCCAATAAAAAACTATATAGATTTTTGGTAGCTTCCTTCTTGAGACAAAGAAAAATCTATATGAGTAAAGGAATTTAAATTTCTTCCATCTTTTTCTTTTCTCCTCCTCCCCTTTTCAAATGCAGTTTCATCATGTTGTTTGGACTCTATCTCTTTTCTTCATACTTACAGCAAGTCCTGCTGTATAGAGCCTCATAAGGAAGGGCTAAGGAGCTTTTCTTGCCTCTGCTCCTCAAGGATAGATACAGTCTTCCTCGTAATTTTCATGCAAAAGGTCTGACAGTTGAGATTTTCAACATAATGCAGGACAGTTTAGCCATGCCTCTTTCATTAATCAAAATCTCAGAAAACTTGACAGTAGCAGGGGGTTAGAGACTCTTTAGGAGAAAGAAAGATTGAGCATTCTGTCTTTTTACACCAACATTATATGTGCTGGACAATAAAACCTGTAGTCTGTCAATGCTCTTTAGAGCACCATATCTGCTTTATGACTGCCTCCTTGTATTAGTGAAAACACCAGTCTGATGTTGACATTTTCAAAGCTATGTATAACACTTAACTCCTACTGATTTTTTTTTTTTCCCCAAATGATGCTCCTAAATTAAGGTACTGACACTTACTCATATGCTGCTACTTACTGAACATTATTATTAGTCCATTTTCAAAATATTCCTCCGTAGAGGATCACTGGGTTGTAACTTCTTCATTTAATGATAACTTTTTTATCAAATAGAATGCTACATCACCTCCTCCTTTCTGTATTTCTCTGAATAACTTAGTTGCTTTTTGCAAGACTCCCTAGATTTTTGCTAAGGGCTGCTGTGCTAGTCATCATCATCAGGTTCAAATAATAAGATTGTTTCGCAGGACAGCCTAATTAGCAAACCAGAAGCAGAATATCAGTAGTGACTTTAGAAATATGTTTTGCCTTACTTATCTGAATTTGGAAAATTCAGGACTTTGGCACAGTGGTTTATGCCTCTTCCTTTGTGGCCAACATTTATGACTGTGAACTGTCATTCATTTCATATTTCTTTAAAAATATTATAGATGTCATACTTGAAACAGATACATCAACTGAGTAAGCATTAGGAAGAAAAAAAAAAAAAGGCCTGAAATATGAGACAAGTGGAGATTCAAAAAAAAGATCTCTCCAGAGAATGCCTTTATGTATGACAACATTCCAGTGCACTGCTGATAAGTTGAACTGGTGCTGATAGAAAAATAGTGAACTCGTATTGTAAGATCTTACTTAGGATTTGCAAGAAAGGTTTCAAGCTATTTAGGCCTTAAGTGTAGAACATTCTCCTATATCGGTCTTTTTAAATATTTATTCCAATCACATTAACAACTATAAAATTATCATTTTAAACCCAGAAATGTTTATTTCTCCTTCTTTAACACATTTTCCATTAACTCACAGTATAGATTAATCACATGATCACATAATGATATATCATAAAATAAAAATAGATAGGAACATATTATAATGCAGGAGTGATTCTAACTCATATTTCTGCAAAAATCTGCCTTTTTTCCCAACCTATCCTTCTCCATCTAAACATGCATCTCAGACTTCTCTTAACGTTCATCTTGGCTATCTTACTGTCAAATTCAGTTGACCATCGCCAAAACTTATCTCATTATTTTTTACTTGTCTTTTTTATTCCTTCATTCTTGTCACTGTTCCTAACACCAACATTCTCATAAAAGTTCAAGACCATAAAGGAGTCATTTTAGCTGTCTTCCTCTTTATTTCCCTTTCCATAGAGACTGTGTTCACATTTTGCCATGTCTTCTATAAATCTTGAAAAATCAACCTTTTTTTTCTTTTCTTGCCCATATAGTAAAGTAGCTCTCAGGCCAGACCTTTCTTTTGTACATTTGCCTACAGCAGCAACACTGTTTCTGTCTTCTAAGAAGTTCATGAATCCATTTCTTAAGCTCTATGTTCCCACTGGTTTGACCTAACATTTTGTATGCCTGCTTTTCTCTTATTGTGCAGCATCAGTGCTATTGTAAGTGCTTTATTTCCTTGTCACTATTCCTGTTTGAATCATGAGAGTGTCATTAAAACTCCTTAATATTTTATTTGTGTTCTTCAGAAACTGTTAGTAAAAATTGTTCACATTTCAATAGAGAATTTGACTCTAAAATGAATCCTAAAATAGGGGGGTTTTTTTGTTTTCCAATTAAGAGAATTTACTGACTGTAACTGTTATTAAAAAAAATTTTTCATTAGAAATTCTTTTAGCAGGTATTTTTCAATCAGTTCATGATAAATGCATTTCTCTTTAAATTTGTTGTTCTGGTTTTGGTACTCTGTAGAGGAAGGGAAACAAAATCTATCCAACATTTTAATTAAAAGAAGTGATGATAAAATTAGAACTTTAGGATAGGATGTTGCGTTTAGGATCATATGTTGACCCCCAGTCAATTTGGGGTCTTAGTCATTTTCCTTTTGAAGACTTGGGTGAAGACTTGTTGTTGTTGTCATGAAACTTTTTGACTTCAGTAAACTAAAAGAATTCTAGGACACAAGTTTCTTATCAGCTATCTTAGGGATAATTCTTCCCTTGCTACTATATCATGTCAATGGTGAGATACCAGGCAATGATTACCTATTGCCTATTTTACATTTTTCTCTACTTGAGTAAACATGCAAAAGATTTTTGATAGAGAAAAAAATACTAATTTGATTTTGATGCTATTCTTTGTCTTAGTTCTCCATACTTGTGGTATTATTTTTAAGCTCCTTAGAACAGATACTACTCACAGTATATTAAAATACATTATAACATGCCAAGCACTGCAAAATAATTGTCAAGTCTATTGTTAACACTTTTCTTGTCTGAAAAAGAATCAACTTCAGAGTAAGATATCTTTCCACCAGCATCTGTAAAATGAGTGTGCATCTTTTGTGAAAGTACAACATACATTTACTTGTGGGAAAAAAAAAACAGAACAAAAAAAACCCAAAACCAAACCCACAGAAACTCAGAGCACTGCTTAATTTGCTCTGTTTTCTGTTTTTCACAAAGATACTTGTTTGCACTCTTAGAAGGGGGAGCTGGGTGCATGTAATTGCATTGTTTTATTTGGTAACACTTTGAAGTTTAGTTCTTAAAGTTTGGCTTTACAAAAAATATGTTTCTGCATTCTTGAGGTAGTAAAGCTCTCTTTATTAAAAGTGTATATGTTGTTGAGTTTTTTTATATTTCTTGTTTTTGAAGGACTTTTCTTTCTTTAAATATACTAGCTATAGAAAACCTAAGTACAATATAATATGTGAACCAGTTTAAAAAAGAGATCTTACTTTTTTTACAAATAAATTTTATATTGAACTTTGCAATTGATCATCAATATTAAGAAAAAATATCCTATTCTATGTTCCTTTAAAACAAAGCTGTGTTGAGTGCATTAAATATACATTTTTTTGTTTCTATAAATAATATTATTCTAAAGCCCTGGTAATCCTGGGCAGATTTTTTTAATTCAGAGAAGTGGTATCTTTAACATGTGTCCATTAACATATTAAATAGATACAGTTTTGATGACTGTCTTCTGTGCATGCCAAATTATTTGCTGAGATAATTAACACTATGGCAATCTTGTTAATTTTGACTAATTAAAAAAAAAAAGAGGTTTATCTGTGAAAAGCATAGAATTTGAGAGGGTAAACAATGTGATAGTTTTATGAAACAAGGGCAGCTCGTGTAGTAGATGTGAAAGGTATTTTTTGACAATGCCTACCTTTACTCTCAGTGTTATTACATAAACAAGGTACTAATAATTCCACATGTTCTCAAAGATGATGGAGGATTTTGTTATGAACTCCTTTTTTCAGGTACATTTTTAGAACCTACTTGATATCTTACATCAGGCCTCATAACATCAATTTAATCTTGAGTACAGTTCCACGGATTAGAATGTTGTACCTCAGAGGGACAGGCTGTGAGAGACTAAGTTCAGGTTTAAAATGCCTAAATGAATGTTTTGGTAAAAGGTGCTTGTTGGAGCACTAGCTACATAGGCTTCTGATTTAGCCAGTAGAGATCTAGTGAAAACAATCATACCAGAACCAAGAGATAAATTTAACTTGTCTTCTAAAGCTGTGTCCAATGGAGTAATTCGGGTTAGATGCTCCATGATCTCAAGCACATCTGCATAAGGCAGCAGATGTGACGGAGGACATCCATCCTATTCTAGAGCAGCACATTTGAGGACAAGTTGGCTATTCAAGGTATGCCTTATGCAGTAGACGTATTTAGGAACACAAAACACTTTTCTAGAACTTGGTCAGCTCTGAATTGCTCTTTAGACTCCATCATCTGCATTGATTAGACCTTCACTGGCTGCGACGGGAGCTTAAACTGCTACAGATTAAGCCAGTAGCCGACACATAAGTGTCTGATGCCACTTGAGCTTCCTTAAGCAGTCCAAGATGCCGACATAGTGCTGGCAGATCTAAAACCAATGGGAGACCCTTTCATTGATGGAACAGCAACTAAAGGCATGGGGATACCTTAAAGCATGTCACAAGCTCTAGTCCAATTCAGAAAAGGGGCTGAAATAAGAGCCTAGGCGTCTGGCTTTTGGTGTTAGCTCACACTTAGCTTTTGCTTGAAGCCATTGTGAGGTTACAATCTGTCTTTACAAAATTATATTTGTACCACACTTGCTACAGTATTCATTGAGTGTTCATCTTAATATTTTTTCTTTTAATTACTGTCAGTAAATGTGAGTAGATAAATTCTTCTCTCAATAAAGTATACTAAGACTTCTTTGAATGCTGATCCTTGTTTATGCAAGTAAACATAGCTGTTTTCTCACAGAATGATGCTATTTTCCAATTATTTGTTTTCATTATCCCTGTCACCTATCATGTCTGTATTTGGAGCTGGAAAAAATAAGGATTACTGTGAGGAACTATAATGTGAAAAACAGCTGTCTGAGAACCTTTATCCATTAAGACAGAAAATAGTATTTTTCCTAACAGTGCCTTCATAACAAGAGGAGTTTTTTTGTGTTCCTAATTTTTCTGTACCTTTAAATAGCTCATTTAAGCTGTCTGGATAGAACTCTTGTCTTTCATCTGGTTGTATAGTTTGATTAAATATTTTTTTATTAGGCTAAGAGCATAAGATAAATTATCTTACAATTCTTGATTTAAATTAATAATTTTGTTTCTTAGATAAAACATCATCGGTTTTGTCCATTTTTACTTGAGGAGTAACCACATCTATTCATCATAAAAATGAAAAGAACCCACCCAACAACTTGCACGTACTTCAGTTTCACATTCAAAAATAGGCTTAATAAGGCCTAATTTTTTTTTCTGTGAAAATACATGATTTCTGTTGATGGGACAGTTTACATGATGCATAATATTACTCATGAAGACAAATTATATTCACAGACAAAAAGTTATTTTTCATTTCTTATGACAAGGAATATTCAGGCTATTTAGGCTAAGGGAAATACGTAAGAAAGAGGAGAAAAAATGTAAGTACTGCTGTTCAAGGTGGCAAAGATAAGTGTTACACAGATCTTTAATGAATAATAGGAAGGAGTGAGTGATCATGTGAGTGTAATAGATAATGTAACAGGCTTATAAACTTATGTCAAGGGAATTCCAGTGGGACTCGAACCCACCTCCCTTCTAGTGGGACTCAAACCCACTAGTGCGCCTCTGTTTCTGGTGGGACTCAAACCCATACTTGTGCCTTGGGAGCCCACTGCTGACCGAGGAGAGAGACGTGACCAAAGTATAGAACTACAAGGGATTTTTTCTTAAGGAATGTGCATACAGTGCCCCAGTCTAATGCTGATATTGACCCTGATATTGAGGAAGGCAGGGTTTATATATGTTACAATACAGTTGTGTAGACTAATCAAGTCACCTGTGTTAAGGGGTAGGCTAATCAGTTACTGTTGTTTGTGTAATGAGTGTGTGCTTATCCCATGCAGAATCAGTGTGAGCTTGTCCTGTGAAGGTGGTTAGTGGTGTGTGTTAATCTTCATTGTTCTAAACCTGTGCAAGTGGAGTGGTTTTGTACTGGATTCTGGTCAGTTGCTGTTCTGAGAACCTTGAGTTCATTCCTAGCCTTGGGTCCCAATACTTTTCCATTGTCTGAGAGTCTTTCTTTGTAATCTGCTGATGTTGGTTCTTAACATTTTGCATCTACATTTTTGAAATGAAGGTGGAAAGTGTTCAGGACTCCTGCAGAGGAATGTTTTCAAGGTCTAGAAGTAAGGCTAAAGAAAACTTGTTTTGAAAACTGTGACATTTTAGGTAAATTATCATCTAAGTAAATTATATTCCAGGGAAATATTTTAATGTTATGTCCTTAATACACTGAGGAAATCTCAGATCAGTATACAAGATATAATAACATATCCTAAATTCTGAGCATTCACAAACCACTCGTTGGGTTTTGGTTTGAATGAATATCATCGAGAGGAAGATAAATACTCAGCGCAGCAGAAGCTGTAACATTTTACCTGTCTTTGAAGGGTTTTCACCCACAGAATCCATAAATCTATCTTGATTTTGGAGTTTCCAAGTCTTCTTTGCTTATTATAGATTTCATTACAAAATGTCCTGTTCAGCTATAAAGCTTTCATACTTTTTATAATAATTACTCCTTTCCTTGTATGAGTTTACATGGGATACATTGAGCAGTTTTGTGTTACAAAAGTGGAACTTAAATTGTTATTTAATACATAATGTATAGTACTTACAGAGGAGTCTAAGCTCCTCTGTAAGTACAAAATTTAGGCTACATTTTTGACAAACTATGTGAGACTTGGGTACATTTTTTTCAAACCTTAGGTCTAAGCTAGCACCTGCAACTGAATCTAAGGTGTTACATGATGAAAATTTTAATCATGCTAAACTTTTTCTGTATATAACATAAATTTGAACTCTGATCCTTTGGAGACATGATGTTTTGAGGTGTAACATTCCATAAACCACATAGTGTTTTGGCAAGTCTGCGGTTATGGTATAGCTGTTGCTTGAACCAGCAGCTCTGGTGAATATAGATGGATGGTAAGCTAAATGCCTACTGATTTCTGCTGAAGTTTTTTTTTTTTATGTTATTTTCTAGTATCTTGGCATTTTATTTTATTTTTACCTGTCCTCTTTAAAAAAAAAAAAAAAAAGACATAATTGTCTCTTTTGTGTACTCTCTGTATATGTTTAAAATACTACTGTTTTTTGTTTCAGTTTTCTTATCCTTATCTGCTTGTATTTTCAGCTGTCTTATGTTTTGTTTATAATTTCTCTTTTCTGATGTATCTATTTAGCCATTTGAAGGCCATCTGTTCTGAGTGCATTTTTATTTCTTGGTATACATTTATTTACCTTGCAGATTAAGCATTACTGTTCTATGCTCAACTATTCTTCTCTGAATTTCCAGTAATCATTATTAGTTACATTTGTTAAGTTATGTTGGCAGTTTTCCAGCACAACCCTCTCTTTAAACAAAGCTACTAATTCACATTATTTAATATTTAAAAATAGTATTCCAAATCTTTCCAGTTATTCTGTGTCACGGTAAAGTATCCATAATTCTTTAATTATTAAGTGCCTGTAACATATTTTTCATGTGTATGTTCACTGTTTTAAGTATTCACATTATCTTCCAGTTATTATTGTTTGCATGCTTTCTTTTCCTCATTAAAGTAGCATTTCATTTCTGTGTGGAATTTGTCCTGGGGTCTATAGGATAATTTATTATGATAATTTGTAATATGCCATAAAATATCACTTGTGCTTTTTGTGCCTTTCAGTCTAATTGCTAATTCATTAATCCACAACTTCAAGTTCTCTGACCTTTTATTTCCAATGTCATTTGTCCCAAGCTGAATAAACAGCAGCAGGTGTCTTCCTGACAAACAACTAAACGTATCTCTCTTGTTGCTTGAGCTTGTTTTTCACTTCAAGCAAACTGAATATATTCATAGACTTACAGAACATCTCTGCAAATTCTTATCTTGCATGTCTGAATTTATTAATGTAATTCACTCAAATGTGCTGTACTATGTATCTACTGTTCCTTTTTTTTTCATTTGCTTTAAAGTGAAAGATCAAAGAGATGGTCTTCTACATGACCATAGAATTATTAGCAACTACAACTTTACTACTACGTCAAACCAGCAGCCAAACATTGGCCTCTCTACTTGTGTACTAAGTGTCACAAGACGACACTTAATTTGCATGTCTACTTAGTCACTCTGTAATAAAGGCTGTATATGATATTCCCATGGAAAAATGTACAAACAGATTCTAACTCAGGGTAAATGTTATGCAGAAAATAAACTTCAGATAGAGTGCAGCAGAAAGTGTTGCAGAAAGCCATGAAAAAATGCCAGGGAAAGAAAAAAACCTCAGTAATCTAAAATGTCAAAGAAATCCTAAGCTAGAAGCTTAGGTCAAGTATGCAAAATATATGTATTGATTCAGTGAGGAGCATAGCAGAAGTGCATATGTGAATTCTCTATTAAATTGCAGGCAAGGGGTGTGGTACTGATTTCAAGTACAGGACAAACTGAAGATGTAGTTTCAACAAAAGAGCAGTTCAGAGTAAGCAATTATTTTCCAAAGAGCAAGGAACTTCCAGAGTCTGCATTTAGTAAAGTAAGGCCCAGCAATATTTCTAATATTACAGTAAGACATATAAGAATAATAATGCATACACTTTTTCTTAATAGTCATAAATGTTATTTATTACACGATCTTTTGACCTGATCACGTTCTATGTTTCCCAAAGAAACTGGATGAAAAATTTTAAGTATATTCTCAAGTTATTTGACACCAGAAGTCGTAGGAGACTTTCACAGTAGGGTCTTCTCAATAAGTGCTCTGAGATCTGTGGAATTTTTCTGATGATCTGTACTCAGGGGGCTATTTATCTGAAATTTCTTGAGACTAGGGGTAAATTAATATTGCCTTCCTGTTCATTTAACTACAGTATGCCTAAGTAGTGTTTTTTACAGTTAGGGTATTATGGTTTTCTAATTCTAATTTTCATAATTTTTGCCACTACTAATGAAGCTTTTTCTTTTAAAATCCTTTTTCTGTTGCTATGTGAAAACAGCCTTTCTTCTTTTTCCAGTTTTGTTTTTTATCTTTTTCATTCTACCAGTCTTATCGAATCCTTTCAGTGAAATTGAACTTACCTTTTGGAATGACATCCATACTCTGTCTTTTGACATTCTGCTAGATAACTCAGGATTTTATTTAAAGTATAGATAAAATTCAGGTAGTACACTAAATGACTTTAGTAGCCAGGATCCCTCATAATAAATAGTATGTTTTGCTGTGTATAACTGTTAGTTTGTAATTTGTATTCCTTGCCTTGACCATTTTCCTGTGTGCCCACAATCATAAATAGGATGTTTCCCCACTTGCCCCCCCCCATTTTTTTTTTCTTTTCTTTTTTAGATGTGGACAGTCACAGGTTCACAAGTTTCTGGAAATGATGGGGAATCATTTTAAATGTTCCTTGAGAAGTTACTGGCAAAAGAATGCCAGCACTGGGCCAAATCACGTGTGAATTAGGGACCAAATATTTTAGAGGCTGGGTGAAAGAATTAGTATACAAGCATTAACACAGAACATGTTTTAAGTCTAACCAGTATAATCCCCATTTATAATTATTAGCTATTTGGACAAGCCTGGCTAATGCATTTGGTGATATAAAATGATTACGTTTCAGTGACAGATAAAAACTGTACAGTGAATAATTGGAATTCATTTTCACTGCACTGCCAGTGAAGTGAATCATAGCCCATCAAGGCAGCAGCATGAAGTTTTTCAAATGAGACTCCAAAAGATAACTCTCTAGCTCAAGCAACATCTATGCTTACAGCAATGATTAGGAACTGATTGGATCCAGAGCTAGGGCTATATTCATAAAAATGTTACATTTTTCATATCCTCATACAGTTATCTGATCTTTACAATCACTTTTGTTGCTATAATGATAGTGAAGAATGGTAGAAAATAACATGGGGATTATTGTTTCTATATATATGTCTGCTGAAGTGAAATATATGTGAAAATTAGAATTCTCTAATAGCACAGTTAATTTCCATTGTGACTTATCCCTTTTATTAGGTAAATTCATGTGTCTACATTTTTATTCTGTCTTCAAAAAAGGTTGGTCGTTGGGGTTGGCCCCATTTAATAGAAATTAAATTACCTAGAGAAAATTGATGAAACAACTTCTCTATTCAAATATGTGCTTTTCCTCCAGGGAGGTGACTTGCAATTCTGTTTTTCATGTCAAATCTTCAGCAAGTTATTTTTACAGCTTATCATGAATCTGTTCATTCAGTCTGTTTCTACAATATCTATACTTCAGTGTACAGTGCTTGATCACTGCAAAGATCAAAATAAGTTCAGCTGTACAGGGAAAGTTGATCAGTACCAGTTTTCCCAATCTTCCCTTAGTCCTCCTCTCTGCCTACTCAGATCTTATTTTAACCTCATTCCTTCCAGAAGTAATGATTAAGGAGTTTGATTGCATTCTTGGTAGATCAGGAATTCACAAATTCTAGTCATAACTTTGGACATAGCACACTCTGAACATGGTCATAAGAAATGTTGCTAATTAACCTCTGTTTGGATTTTCTTCATTTGGAAATGGTAACAGAAGGATTTTGAAAGACTTGCAGTGGGCCTATATAGATCAATTAGAGGTGTATTCATGAAGCACAATTAACACAACCAAATGAATTCTTAATATTGTTACTGATACTAAAAGCTAAAAAAAAAGTTCAAAAGCTTTGTGCTGCAATTTGTCTTTTGCTCATCAAGGAAGATAGGGAGGAGGGACTGTCCAATCTTGGAGTATGTCAACTTTCAGCAAAACAGCATTTTAGTAAAACAGTTTCAGGATGTGCTGGCAGGAGATGTGTCCCTGGGAACGATGCCCAAAAACAACATCACCCATATTGTTTGGGGAACTGAAAGGTATTAATTCTGATCTGTTATTCTTACAGCATCAATGATAATTCAATTGTTTAAGAAAATCATACAAAAGTCGAACATTCGGAGTTAAAAAAGAAAAAAGAAACTGCCAGTGCAGCCTTACTTAAATCCAAAATACACCAAATGAGTGTTGGGAAGAAAATCATGTTACTTCGTCACAATAGCTTGAAATTGGTTTGCACAGTCAATTTTTATTCTGCTATTTCCTGAACTTTGAGGGCTTGATTAGCAGTAATGTGTGGTAACTTCCAAAGATGAGTAACTTTTCTTCCTGAGAATGTATGTTAGTGTGAAACAAATATATACACACACACATATGCATACCAATGACTGCATATAGGTGCTTGTAAAGAATGAATGTATATTTTTGTGTGGATGTGTGGGGCACAGTGCTCATAAAGTGCCAGTAGAAACTGTGAAACAATATAGATACTTGTTAGATTTTTTTACTCAGGATATTGGATAAATAAGTGACATACTGAGACAATGTTTTATATATAAAAACCATGTAATTTAAAAAATGGTTAGAAGTTTTCTTTTAAGGTTGTAAAGTCAAGTTTAAAGAAAGGGAAAGTATTATGCTTGAAGAAAGATTTTTTACTTCTTGCTTTGCTTTAGAAGTATATATAATAATCTGTTATTGGAATTAAAATGTTTATTTATAGTATGGAAAATAGGTTAACTAGAAAGCCATTTTGTGTCTGAGGCAATATGGATTTTTCCTTAAAAATAGACTTATGTAGATCTATTTTGTTAGATTTTTTTGTTATGTGGATTGGTATTGTAAAGAATGCTACACTTATTCTAGAATAAGTGTCTTGTCAAAAATGTATCAAAATCTTGTTATATACAAATCCTCAAGTCATTCTTCAAATGCATGGTAATTGATTATCTTTATTAGTTTTTAAACATAGTTTGCCTGGATAGAAAAATAATTGAGCTCTTTCAAAATGTTGTGTGCAGCATTCATCCCTGTCAGTTCCATGCCTTATGATTTTCAAGTTAGTTTGAAAATGATCCTTCTGGCCCTCAAAAGAGCTATTGAAATACTGTAGTATTTCATAATTCCAAAATGTAAAAGCAAAACTAGTGTAAGATCTACACATATTATTGTTACAGTGTAATAATAAAGAAAAGACGGGTCAGTGAGGAAAAGCCATCATAGAAGCACAGCGTCATTGCTCTTCTCTGGCCTCAAGTTGTGTCAGGGGAGGTTTAGGTTGGATATTAGGAAAAATTTCTTCATTGAAAGGGTTGTCAAGCATTGGAACAGTCTGCCCAGGGAAGTGGTGGAGTCACCATCCCTGGAGGTATTTAAAAGACATGTAGATGTGGCACTTAGAGACATGGCTTAGTGGTAGACTTGGCGGTGTTAGGTTAATGGTCAGACTCGATGATCTTAAATGTCCTTTCCAACCTAAATGATTCTGTGTTTCAAATCCTGTTGCTGTTAGAGACCTGCATAAAGGTGACAGAGTTTTGGTGAAAGAGTAGTAGCAGCTTAGATTACAGAGGGAGCATGATATCAGGTGTCACTCAAGTGTGCCTGAATCCAAAAACTAGAACCAGGCACCAGTGAAGAGTGCCATTGTACCAGCTATGCTTTGTGAGTCTGAGAAATAGCACATTTAAATTCTAGACTTAATGGACCTGTATCTAACTTGATATCATGTTACCTCTACAACTTCTGTTGAATTATTTGCTATATTTAAATGTTTAAATTTATCAGTTTGAATTATCTTTAAGAAAATTGTTCTGTAGTGTAGCCATCAGACAAGAATATTTTCCCTTTTCTCTTAATTCTCCACTGTAAACAAGTAATACAGAAATAAGAGAAATGAGATAGATGCTATATTTTAGTATCCAAATTATTGTAGTATTTGAGCAATTTCTGGTTGTCTTTGTAATTTAAAAAATATTTTATCTATTTATTTAACTACTTGTATCTTAACAGGAAATGAACAATATTACAGAAAGCTTTAGGAGACTGTATGCCAAACCTAGTTACACTAGTTGCAAACTTTCTCTGTCTGCATCCAGAATAGAAATAAAATTGCAGTTTTGTTACAGAGATGTCTGTAGAGATTTGGAAAGAGAAATTAGTTACACTACAGAATCAAAGAATTGTTGAGGTTGAAAATGACCCTAGAGATCACCTAATCCAAATGCCTGGTCAAAGTATAGCCAACTAGAGCAGGTTGCCCAGGGCCATGTCCCATCAAGTTTTGACTTTCCCTAGGGATGGAGACTCCACAACCTCTCTGGGCAACCTGCTTGAGTGTTTGACCATTCCTACAATAAAAAGGTATTTTTTATGTTTAAATGGAATTTTCTGCATTTCAGTTTGTACCCATTACCTCTTCTTTCACTGGATACCAGTGAGAAGGGTCTGGGTCTGTCTTCTTTACTTCCCCTCCCCGCTTCAGTGATTTGTATTAATTCATCAGATTCCCCTGCGCCTTCTCTTCTCCAGGCTAAACAGTCCCAGCTCTCTTAAGTCTCTCCTCAGATGGCAGGTACTCCAATCTTTTAATTATCTCTGTAGCCCTTTGCTGGACTCATTCCAGTATGTCCCTCTCTCTCTTGTACCAGGGACCCCAGACCCGGACCCATCACTCCAGATGTGTCTCACCAGTGCTGAGTAGAGATCAAGGATCACCTCCCTCAACCTGCTGGCAATGCTTCTGCCTAAGGCAGCCCAGCTGGTCACCATCCTTACAATGTTAGTACTGGAAGGATGGTGCCTGGGTTTATGCTTCCCAGGTGCAGCATTTGGCATTTTCCTTATTTGAACTTCATGAGGTTCTAGTCTGTCTATTTCTCTAGACTGTTGAGGTCCTTCTAAATAGCAGCATAACCCTCTGGTCTATCAGCCACACCTCCCAGTTTTGTATAATGTGCATATTTCCTGAAGATGCACTCTGTCCCCTCATCCAGCTCATTAATGAACATGTTAAACAGTATTGGTGCTGGTGTTGACCCCTGAAGTACACCACTAGTGACTGATCTCCAGCTGGACTTCATGTCACTAATCACAGCCGTTTCAATCCAACAGCTCAGCCAGTTTTCATTTAACCTCATTGTCCACTTATCTAGTCTGTACTTTGTCAGTTTGTCTCTGAGGTTGTTATGGAAGACAGTGTTGAGAACCTTGCTAAAGTCAAGATAAGCAACATTCTCTCAATGACTGAAACAACTCACTCAACAGTGCTCTCTAGTCATCCAGAAAAGCCAGTCGTTTCATTGTAGGAAGCTGTCAGGTTGGTCAGACAAGGTTACCCCTTTATAAATCCACACTGATAACGTTCAATTATCTTCTTGTCCTTAGTATGACTTTCAGGATTTGCTTCATCACTTTCCCAGGAATTAATTTGACGCTGAATGGCCTGTCTTGAAGACAGGAGTGACATTTTTTTTTCTTTCAGTCCTCAGGAACCTCCCCTGATCTCGACAACCTTTGAAAGATAATTGAGATTGGCTGACATTAGGCAGTTCCCTCAGCACTCATGGGTGCATCCCATCAGGTCCCACGGACTTGTGCATGTGCAGTTTGTTTACATGTTCCTTCACCTGTTCCTCCTCCACTGAGAGTTAATTCTTCCTTGCTCCAGACTTGCCCCGTAGTCTCAGGGACCTGGGATTTCTGAAGACCAGTCATCTTACCGGTAAAGACTGAGGGGAAGCATTCATTGAGTTCCTTGGCCTTCTCCATGTCCTTTATGACCAGGTTCCCTGCCCCATTCAGCAGCAGTTCCACATTTTCTCTAGTCTTCCTTTTGTTGCTTACATACTTGTAGTAGCCCTTCTTGCCCTTGACGTTCCTTACCAGATTCGACTGCAGATGGGCTTTGGCTATCCTAACCCTGTCTCTGCATGCCTGAACAATGTTGCTATATTCCTCCTGGGTCACCTGTTCCTGCTTCCACCTCTGGTATTCTTTCCTGTGTCTAAATTTTGTCAGGAGCTCCTTGTTCATGCAGGCCTCCTGCCATCTGTTTTGACTGCCTGAATGTGGGGATAGATGATTTTTAAGCTTGTAGGAGGTCATCCTCATCCTTGAAAACCAACCAGTTCTTCAGGTCCACTCTTCTCTCCAGGATCATCTCCCATGGGATTCCTCCAAGCAGGTCCCTGAAAAGGTCAAATTCTGTTCTTGTGAAGTCCAGGATTATTATCCTGCTTTATTCCATGTTGCCTCCCTTCAGGATCCTGAACTCCACTATCTCTTAGTCACTGCAGGCAAGACCACTGCCAGTCTTCACATTCTGGACCCATTTATCCTTGTTTGTAACTGTGAGGTTCAGCAGAGCATGTCCCCTTCTCAGCTACTTCATCACTTGTGTCCGGAAGTTATCATCACTACACTCTAGCGACTTCCTGGATTGCTCTTGCCCTGCTGTGTTGTCCTTCCAGGAGATACGAGGGTAGTAAAGTCCCCCCTAAGGACAAGGACCTGGGAACGTAAGGGTTCTTCTGGTTGTCTGAAGAACTTTTTCACAGTAATGCATTGCATTGAGAGCTTTGTAGCTATGACAGTGACAACACTCCAGCCTGTCAGGAGAAGATACATGATTTTGTTCATTACACAAAATAAAAGGCAGCATGGCATGGGAGGAAGGAGAAGTGTCTCCACAGACAGGAGCTGCACAATGTGCCAGGGGAAGATCCATCTGGGATCTGTCCAGTGCTGCACATAAGCAGGGTTCCCTGCATCAGAAAGGATGTGAGATTTATTTGGCATCTATATTCCTCTTTTTATTATATCTTATTAAAACAGATAATTTATTAAGCCATTTGTTGTCAGGCCTTTCTTATTGAGATCCAGAAAGAACCCTGCATTGTCTCACCTCAAACACACCCCGCTCTGTGCAGACATGCATGGCCTGTAATCCCCTCCATTTAATGCATGAAGTTCAGCTAAACTGTCATGGATTATAGTGCAAAAATTAATGCAAAATCTATTTTTGAGAATAAACATAAATCCATGAATTTCTGTGAGCTATCACTCCCTCTTCAAAATATGCAAAGAAACATGTTCAAGTGAGAAGGTATGAGTGAAATTTGAAACTTAATTGGATGCAAAATACACCTTTGTATTTAGTGCACCCCCCTCCCCTCCTTATAGCTGTTCGTAGTAAAAGCTTATTTTGCCCAGTATCCTGACTTCCTTCTTAGCCAACAAGAAATGTCAAGGATATTGTATGAGGATGAACAGAATGTAGTGATATTTACTCCATCAGCAGTGAGTTGTGGATAGGGTCTTACTGAACTATAAGATAGGGTTCTTTTTTGTATAAAATAGTATCCATGAATTTTCTTCAGTTATTTGAAAATATTTAAAGTTTTGGCATCCACCAGTTCCTAAAGCAAGGAGTTTTACAGTTTAATTATACTTACTGTCCACTTCTTTATGTGCAGGTTGACATAGAGCAATTATTTTATAGTCTTTCTACTTGAATAACTTAGTGCCATCCATAAATGTTGTTACTTAACTATCTATCCACGTTTTAGTTGGGCAGTAGTTAGGCTAGGAATTTGTCTACATCTGCCTGTCATGCTGAACAATGTTTTTTCTTGTTATATTTGTGTTCTTATTCATCATGTATTTGTATCCCTCTGTTGATCCTTGTCTTCCAGAATGAAGCAGAACTTCACGTAATACAAGGAATAAATTATAACAGTAATGACATTTTAAAGTGTTTTATAGATTTCATCTTATAAATATCAGAAACATTTTAACTCACCACCACAGATTTCATCCTTAGGATTTGCATTTTATTTTTATTAAAGCCAGTCATTAATAAGTTTATCTTGATATCTTCAGTATTTAAATATGTCTAGAGCTTGGATAAGCTTTATTGAATTTAAATAAATGTAACAAGTTTTTCAAATGAGTTAGCTTACATATACCCTAGGAAGAACAGAACTAAATTAGGATCTAGTGCATAAAAACACTGCTACCATTTTTTTTCCTTAGATATTTGGCAATATTTTTGGGTAATAAAAAATGTACTGTATTAGCCATTCTTTTATAATTATGGCACATGTAAACCATTGCATGATATATAATGTTTTGAGAAAATACACAATATAAAAATACTTCTGTTTTTATTTCATATGTTATGGAGTTCTCTAAAAAGAACATTTTTTGTTATTGTTTATATTAATGATCAATTTTAATTAAAGTCTAAGACACTGGAATTTAACAATTCATTGAGAATTTCAGTGTGTGGATTCTTTTTAAAATAAAGTCTAGTCTTGTGATGGCTGCATCAAAATGCACCTGGAGGGGGTGAGTGTACAGGAGGTTGATTTTGTCCATTTTAATGGGTTTTATCCCATTAATTAATTAAGCTGATGAAATTACAGATTTCAAAAAGTTGTCAGTTGAGAACTGTTAATCAATAAGAGGTAGTATATCCTGCAGTGATCTACTCCCATCCAAATAATATGCAAAATCGTTACTAATAATTTTGATTACCTTGTAAAAAATTGAAGACAACAAAGTGATACAGTAAAGTGGGAGCAAGTCAAATTTGACACAAGTCAAACTTGATTGCATGATGAAATGAATTCACTGAAACAATTTGATAAAACCCCATATATTTGAGAACAGAATTTACATCAAAATTAAGAAGTGTGGGATTTTTTTGTCCTGAGTACAGTAACTGAAAGTCTAGGTGACATAGCTGGTTAACAGCTGGAAAAAAACACTTCCAGGGAGTTGCAGTAAATCTGGAAAGTATAATGATAAAAATGCTAGCTACAAACAAGGAATCAATGTTACCTTTGTATTTTATTTCAGGAAGCTGCACTGAAGCATGGTGTCCAGTAATTTTCATGTTTAGTAATCATCTCTGGTACAAAAATACAATTTTGGAAAAAAAGTGTGATAACTGTAAAGAAGAACTGTAACATTTTAATTAAGTACTCTCATAATTTTTTTTTTTTAAGGGGGGAGTCTCCCTTTCCTGAGCCATAATATCTATGCTGTCTTGTAAATATTGTCTTTGGCAGTTTGCCCTTTCTGTGGGTATGTGAATCTTGCTCTTCTAACCATTAGAAGAGCCCTTTGTGGAAAACTCTGCTGAAGTGAAGTGATAAGAATTAAGGCTGAGATTTTCTTATTGTTGTAACTTATTGCCATCCATCTTCCTGCTAAGTGTAGTTTTGTGGTCCACTGCCTCTAGTCCTCTTACATACAATTTGTGTAACTGTTGATTAAAACAAAGTTGGTGCAAAATACTTTAATGAAACAGTGTCCTATAAATCAACAGATAGAAATTTTGTGACTATTTTTAATGGGTATTCATATTGCATCTATTCAGCTATTAAATCTAATCCATGCTGGCATAGCTAAATGAGAATGGACTAGGAAAATTCCTAAGTTTACTAATGGTGAATAAAAGGAAATAATGTAAATTAACTAATTACAGAGTTCCTGATGTTTTTAATACTAGTATTTTTCCTTGACTAAACATTCAGAGAATAACAAAGTAGTTGAATAACCATTAGTTACCACAGCTGTTCAAGACTTTGCCAAGAAAAGTATTAGCCATGCTGACATAAGGATGTCTAAAGAAATTAAGCAGCTGTGAAATATTACTGAGTGTCAGTAAAATGAATCTGAGCAAACCACCTGTCTTTCAGGAACTTTTTGTTGCTGAAAAGTAAATACTGAGAAGTAGATCAGCAGTTAGAAACAAATGTGTAACTTGAGCCAGTACCTATTGAAACTGTCATCATATGTTACTTTATTATGTTAATAAAGTAACAACTGCTAAAGTTGCATCTATATATGATATAGTTAGCAATTAATCTTAAATGATACAAGTCTGTATCCCACAAATAAGAAGGCATGATAGCTGTCTAGTCTGGTCTTATTTAGGACTCTATGATATGTTACTTACATTTGGCAAAGGTAACAACTTCTAGTAGCAGCTTTCCAGGACCTGTGAGGAGGTTATCAAAAGATGCACCTGGGCTCTTCACAGTGGTGCCTGGCAGGAAGACAAAAGACAACAGGCATAAATTGAAAACCTCCAAGGATGGAAATTGCATAACCTCTCTAAGAAACCTGCTCCACTGCTTGTCTGTGGAAACTTTTTCACGATGTGGGCAGACAAGCAGTGGAACAGGTTATCCAGAGAGGTTATGTAGTCTCCATCCTTGGAGGTTTTCAGAACTGACTGGGTAAAGCCCAGAGAAACCTGGTCTGATCATGTAGATGACCCTGTGTGGTGGGTTGACCCTGGCTGGATGCCAGGTGCCCACCAAAGCTGCTCTATCACTCCCCTCCTCAGCTGGACAGGGAAGAGAAAATATAACGAAAGGCTTGTGGGTTGAGATAAGTACAGGGAGATCACCAATTACTGTCACAGGCAAAACAGACTCGATTTGGGGAAATTAGTTTAATTTATTACCAATCAAAATCAGAGTAGCGTAATGAGAAAATAAAGATTAAATCTTAAAACACCTTTCCCCCACCCCTCCCTTCTTCCCAGGCTTAACTTTACTCCCCAGTTCTCTACTTCATCTCCCCCCAGCAGTGCAGGGGGACAGGGAATGGGGGTTGTGGTCAGTTCATCAGATGTTGCCTCTGCTGCTCCTTCCTCCTCAGGGGGAGGACTCCTCACACTCTTCCCCTGCTCCAGCGTGGGGTCCCCCCCATGGGAGACAGTTCTCCATGAACTTCTCCAATGTGAGTTCTTCCCATGGGCTGCAATTCTTCACTAACTGCTCCAGTGTGGGTTCTTTCCATGGGGTGCAGTCCTTCAGGAACAGACTGCTCCAGTGTGGGTCCCCCACCAGGTCACAAGTCCTGCCAGCAAACCTGCTCCAGCATGGGCTCCTCTTTCCATGGGTCCACAGATCCTGCCAGGAGCCTGCTCCAGTGTGGGGTTCCCGTGGGTTCACAACCTCCTTTGGGTGTGTCCACCTGCTCCAGTGTGGGGTCCTCCATGGACTGCAGGTGGATATCTGCTCCACTGTTAACCTCCATGGGCTGCAGGGGGACAACCTGCCTCACCATGGTCTTCACTACGGGCTGCAGGGGAATTTCTGCTCTGGCGCCTGGAGCACCTCCTCCCTCTCCTTCTTCACTGATCTTGGTGACTGCAGAGTTGTTTCTCTCACATATTCTCACTCCTCTCTCTGGCTGCAATTGCTGTTGCGCAGTTTGTTCCCCCCCCCCTTCTTAAATATGTTATCCCAGAGGCGCTACCACCATCGCTGATTGGCTCAGCCTTGGCCAGCAGCAGATCCATCTTGGAGCCGGCTGGCATTGGCTCTGTCGGACATGGGGGAAGCTTCTAGCAGCTTCTCACAGAAGTCACCCCTGTAGCCCCCCCACTATCAAAACCTTGCCACACAAACACAATACACCCTGCTTTGAACAGGAGATTGGACTAGAGAACTCCTGATGTCTCTTCCCACCTGAATTGTCCCATGATCTCATGAAATGTAGTAGAAAAACATGAAAAACAATTTATATCAAAATAATGTAAATGGCTAGTTAAAATAAAAATAGCAATAAAGCCCGAATAAAGTCCTAGTGGTTTCAAAAGGAAATGAAGATTTTGTGTCAAGACCAGAAGCTTTTCACAGGGTGTAAAATTTTCTATAATGTAGCAGCATGAACAAGCCAGTTTAGGATAGATCACAAGCTTAAAGGCAAAATACAGATCTTAGTTTTTCAAATCAGTGACAGGGAAGTGCACTTCTGTGAACAGGAATAATGCATAAGCTCTCTGTGCATTAAGAGCCCATTAGATGGGTTTAAAGAATTGAAGCTGGGCATTAACCTTCCTCTGTTTAGCTTAGGGATGCATTTTCTCCAAAGGGAATGTAACTGAAATTCAGCTCTCACGTTAACAATCCCAAAAATTTGAGGTGGCTGAAGAAGTTTACATATTGACTTAGGGTCTTAGGCTGAAAAGCAGACTCCATTTACATAGGCTAAGTAACTCCATTGTTATGGTGGAATATTTTGTAGTTGTCGAGTCTAAGTAAAAATAACTATTATCAATTTTGTGGTTGCTATGTCTAGATTGTATTTAAAATTTTCATTCCTTTGAATAAAATAGGTGAGACAAAAGTTTTTCAGAAAAGGATCATCAAAAGAAAACTCAATCAGAGTTTATTTTTCCTTTCCCCAGTGTTATTAGTAGAAGATATTAAATGCTTTCAAAGTTCAATTTCCCCAAAAATTAATACGGCAGTTTCTCTGGGTTGTATTTTATAGAGTTAATTTTCACATACAAAATGTCAGTATCTGAAAATACCAACTTACTGTACATGCTATGGCCCGTGCACTACTCAACATTTATGTGCAGATTTCTTACTGAAGTTATTTGTAGCTGCACGCATAGATTGAATTCAGTATAATTTTAAAACTTGCCTTCTTAGAGGTTATGTACCAAATTTCAGCCCTATGCAACTGAAAAAAAAAGTCCTCCCTTTTTTCTTTAAATTTTACTTTATGTAAAATAGTCAACAGGCTGCTTGGAAGTAAAACATAAATGAAGAAGCAAAGGAGGCAGATTTTATCATGCCTTAGGGGCTTCTGTAGCAGAAATAAATCCTGTATACCTTGAGTTGTCTGTTGGTGAGTGAACATCCTACAGCTGTGCATGGCAGCAAGACAGGAAAACCTTTACAAGGCTGTGAAGAGAGTATATGCAGTCTTCATACGGCACAAAAAAAAGGGAAGGTCTAGCAATCCGTGCTCACCGAGTTCTGCAGTAATGTAGAAAGTAGACCGTAGTGAGAGTGCATATACTAGTATGAAAAGAGAAAATATCATTACCCTTTAAAATGGAGGGCGAAGATGGAAGATCAAGTACTACTAAGAATGCACCGTTAAAAGTAATGTTCAAAATATCTGATGCATTTTGAGAAAGCAGGGTAGGAATAACTGTCAATGGTTCAGTTGACTTTGAAAAGTGTCCTGTAGAGTATGATAAATTCTGTTTCTTCCTCCCTTTTGTCCTGGACATTCTTTTCCTTGCTAGAGAACCTCTCTTTGAAAAACTATCAAGATGGATGCAGAATGTGAGTGTCATTCTCCAGTTTATCATGCCATATCTTTGAATGGTGGAGTGAATGCAGGATTGTGATTTCCACACACTTGACATAATTAAAGTAAGAATATGTTGTGAGGATTATTTTTCTCCAGTCTCTGCTATCTACCGTTGGCTTTATTGTCTGCAGTGCGCTCCTTCATCGCATGGTATGGCTACTGTTTGTGCTGCTGTACAACTCTTCCATTTTGCTTGGGACCACACCTTGTGTTGGAATGTCTTTGTGAGACTTACTTGTTTCTAGTTGCTATTGTAACCTTTAGTTGGTGCAGAATTTTTCTCTGTAGCAACTAGCTTATCCTCACCAGTCCTTGGATGCTGTCATAAAAAGGCCTTCATCTCAAGTACTCTAAGGTCAAGAATAAGTGCTATTTAGGATTATGCTTTCAGATAGATAAATCTTTTTTTCCTTTAAAAGTTAGAATCATACATACATTCATTCAAAATATGGATTCACACATCATTGCCAAGTGAGAGACATATTCTTTGTCATGGAACTTATCAGAAAGCCATTTTAGGATGTATTAATTTGTAAATGTTGATAAATGTAGATGGATAAAATCCTAATTTTACACCATTCCTCTCCAATTCATCCTGAGAAACTAACTAAAGAGAATTATCTTGTATTTCTTCATTGTAGAAGAGTGTCGGACACCTTGGTACAGCACTTCTGGAGACTTGGCCCCTTATTTCTCTTACTTTCAAGTAGTGCCATTTCAGAATGAAACAACTGCCAAGAGAATTGAATATTTTGGAGATGACATATACCTAATTAGCAAAAGCAGTTACATGTGGCAGTATTACATTTTGATGTCAGTCATTCTAGCAGCTTTTTGTTTTCTCAGTCAGTAAAGACTCTGGATACTATTTTTGTTGAGATGCTTAATTTTTGTTTTTATGGTGATATACTAGTTCAAGAATATTGAAACAGAGTTACTAAAGCTTTGAAGAAAATCTTGAGCTATCAAGATACGGACCTATATTTTGGATCTGTGCCTCCCAGGCTGGGATATCTGATTGTCCTGTTCTGTTATATGAGACATGCATTATTTCTTGTTTGGTTATTTTTCTAATTTCATGTGCAGCTTTCCTAGACCTTTGCTCCACTGGAGATAGTTACAACCTATATTCACTCATATACCATTTTGTTTTCATCTAATGACCAAGGGTTGGATTTTCTATAGTATTTGTTAAAAGAAATGATTTGTTATTCATTAAGGCTCTATTAATATTTTAAGACCAAAATTCACAACTGCCAATAGCCTTCCAAAGGTTCTATTTTCTCTGTCTTTGGACAGCTGCATCTACTGACAGTCTCTAGTGAGCTGGCTTCAGGCTCTTAGGGTAAGGACTGCTAGTTGTCTCTCAAACTAATAGCTTGAGTTGTTATGTTTCTCGAACTTCTACATGTTGACCTATAACTTTTAATCCAAATTAGTTTTAGTTTCTTACTTTACTGTTTTCTTTCTGCATCGGCTGGAATATCATCAGCAATATGCAATCCACAAAAACTCTGCTGCTGTGGAATAAAGCCTTTCTGGTGTGATTAGTACCTAAAAGTTCTGGATATCAAAGGAAATGAAGCATATGTCAGGTTTTTCACCAGTAAACCCTTACCAAATTAAATTAACAGTACCAACAGAGTTTCACATTGTAACATAGAAGTACTTTACTGGAGTAGATCTAATGATATGATAAATGCTCATAACAACAATAGACTATAGTAAAAATTTGTGGAAGGTGAGACAACAACAAAAAAAGAACATTGAAATGCTATAACATTGTGTGGAATTTTGAGTGTTACACTGTATACCCAATACCAACTGAGCAAAATAAAATATATAAATGTATGAATTTATATGATTTTATCGGAAATAAAATCTCTGGATCTTGGTGTAGAACAGGCATTCTGAAAATGGTGTTATTTGCAGCTATGTTACTTGGATAACAGCATTTCACGGTAGCTACATAATTTCTGTCATTACATACCTATATTTAGGTATAGTTTACAAGGAATTCTTAGTTAACAGCTTGCCAAGTCTGGTACTGTATAACTTCTTGCTCTGAACTTCCCTCTTTCATATACGCACATGTACATGCACACACACATACATATACACACATGCAGAGTAGTATTTCAAGAGCTGTTGAGAGAGATTAAAAAGTAGATGCTGTAGATTTCTTGTCACTATGATTTCCATTAAGTTTTGAATAAAAAATGGTATAGACCATTTACTAATCGCCTATGAATTATTTCCATAATAACTAAAACTAAATGTAAATTGACGAAATATATTCTATTGTATGATTTCAGTTTAAATGCTGCAATTGATTAATAGTCAGTTATCTACAAGTTTCATAGTGATTTCTGCAAACTAATAAGGACAGTTGTACTTTGTTGGAACTTACTCCCTGCAGCAACCTTTCAAGTGTAGCACTTCCCATTTTAAAACGTTCTTCATTTCGTACCAATACCTTTATGCTAAAATAAGCAAAACTGCTTCCTGGCCCTTTCCCTACACTTGTACAAGCATATTCATATCTGCTTCACAAATATATTAGCTTCTAAAGAGCACAGTGAAGGAGTGACAAAGAGAAGACATACATTGATATGTACATTTTAAAAAGTTTTAAAAGACGTGATAATGGATGTTCATGTTTTCTGCAAGACGCAAGATTTTTCTTTGCTTCTATCCCTGTAATAGCGCTTTTAATTTTCTCTAAATGCTGCTATGTCAGTTTAGCAAACAGGAGATAGAATAAATCTGTTTCCTTACTTATAGGGAAAAGAGAGTTTTAAATTTCAGCCTATCTAGTACAAGAACAAACCTCCTCCATGTAAAGTTTGTGTTTTGCCTAATCTGATTGTCTGCTTCAACCTGTTTCTTCTGACTTATGGCCTGTTTCTCTTTTTGTATTTGTGTTAACAGAAAGCTGACCTTGCAGTTGCACCATTGGCAATTACCTATGTTCGAGAGAAGGTCATCGACTTTTCCAAGCCCTTTATGACTCTTGGAATAAGTATTTTGTACCGCAAGCCCAATGGTACAAACCCGGGCGTCTTCTCCTTCCTGAATCCTCTCTCCCCTGATATCTGGATGTATATTCTGCTGGCTTACTTGGGTGTCAGTTGTGTGCTCTTTGTCATAGCCAGGTAACATGTCAACTTTTGTGATTTTTTTGGCAATTGTTATCATCTTTTTCTTACTAATAATTGTCAAAAGTCACAAAAATTTTCTTACTTTCATACTCTTATATTTTAACTTCATGATGTACAGAAGAATAATTAATCATGAGGGTTCTCACTATTAATTTTCTCCACTGCCATACTAAGTCTTCAGTTTGTTATGTCACTAAGTCTTGAGTATGCTAGCTAGGTTTCTCCTTTTATTTACAAATTTAGAGACACTAGAAAGTTTACAAAATGTCTTTTCCTAATTGTGCTGTGTTTAGAAAGACAGGGGTTGACATATTTTATTTTGTTAGCTTGATTCCATTTGATGCTATGGTGCTTACTCTCAGATTGAGTGCTTAGCTGCCCATGTTAATCCTAGATGTCCAAATTGGGCCTCTACCTGTCACAAAACAAGTTACTTTATGTAAATTAGTATCTGAGAAGTAGGGTAACTATTTAGTTTTTAATTGCGTGCTAGGTAAAATCCCTGAGATACCTCACATAATTTAAAGTCCCAGATTGGAATGTATTTGAAAGCATGTTTAGTTGAGCTTTCAGAGTTAAGGAACTCGATACAACAACTGTTAAATTATAAATTGATTTGATATATAGGGGTCACTTTTTTATCTGTTTTCTTCAACATAGACAAGCAGGAAAATATCTTTTGTCAAAAATTCCCATTATATTTACTTTGTCCTTCTCAAGTGATTAGGACTGACTCCAGATGCTCACAGAAATATAGTCTTACATGTTGTAACTTTGACTTTTGCTGTGACAGCAAAAAAAAAATTCAGAACAGTAAATCAGCGATTCCCAGGGGCGTAAATGTAATCATTTTTGCAGATTCCTCCTAGTAGTGACTTTTAAATATTTTTTAAAATCAAATACATATAAACTATATTGGCTTTTATCCCTTTAATAAGGTTTTTTTTGTCTATAACAATGATTTTTGGAAGCATGTGTTTGACTTGATAATGCAATCTCACTTCAGCCCCAAGTTTTTTATGATTTAATTCTGCGGTACACAGTAGAATCTTCATATTTTTCTTTTCCTATTGTGCTGTAGTTGATATCAGGGTTCTCCATCTTTCTTTGATACTATCCACTTCATGTTGGAGAAGTTGCATCATTCCTATACTAAAGGGAGAGGTAATATTTTTAGAAACCAGTTTAAAAGTAATTTAGCAAGATCACCTGTACATAAAGTACATGAGGTATTGAAGTAATATAGATAACACTGAAACATATTCTGTAATGAATAACCTCGCCTGTGTGCCTTCTTTAAAAGTCTGTTTTAAAGAGCCAGACTTATGTTGAAAGTTTCTTGAAAGAACAGCAGATTTTAGTGGGCTATATAACCAGAGAGTAAATGCATTTCTGAGGTGTTCCTGTGATACAGGTACTTCTGAAAGCACAGCTGAGCATAAATCACAAATGTTACCTTGTCAAAACACCTCATGTAAAATATTTATGTGTATGTCCAAAAGTATTAACCCTATTGTTATCACTGAAGGACATTTTCAGCATGATGCATAGTGCTTTTGACAGGCAGTTCCCAGTAATGTTAGTAGAAGTTATATGGCTGAGTTCTTACTTATGCTTTGAAAATGTGTCTTGTCATATTTTGTGGGAAAGATACGTTTTCTTTAAGCCTTTTTTTTATTAAGCTATTCAGTCACTTGATCTCACTAGCAGAACTAGAAAGAATTTTAATTTTTAAACAGAAGCGCCACATAGTAGACCAGTATTGCTGAACTTTTTTCACTTGTCTGTTTTTGTGACTAGCACCATAAATTCCTTATTATTTTCATTGTAAAGCAATATGAAATACATTTTATACTGAGTGGAGGTTTGGTTTTTTGTAGAGTTGTATAAAATACCTTTTTTATGCCTAAGTTTATATCAGCCTTCAGATCTAGAGATTTTCAATACCTCTCAACTTGTACAATCAAACATTAATAACACATTTAGAAATAAAAGATCTAGGATTATGTAAGACAATCTACAGATTTTTTTAATGCAGGATGACTTAATAGTATGTGACAGCATTTTCTAACACTATAGTTCATATATGGAAACAGGTCTAAGTTAAAAATGTAATCTCCTGCTGAATAATAAAGAATGAAAAGAACATTATTCAAAAGTAAAAATATAATTCACAAAACGTTTGTCATGTAAAGGGAGATAATGCTAACTGAAGTGTAGTAGTGAAGAGGACTTTGCAGCATAGTGCTGAGTATGTATTTTCAACACAGATTATAAATTAGGTATTGCATAGCTGATGATGTAGTTTTCAGTCCTGGTGTCATGAAACTGTTGGACTGGATGCCACTAAATTAATAGGTTCCACCTAGAGGAAGCTCCTTATTAAGAAGATTTCTATTTCATAACAATCCTTCCATAATGAATGTTTAACTACCAGTGTTTCATAATAATTACTATGTGTTTCATAATAAGGTGTATCTATGTTTGGAGCAGTACTTAGTATGTCTTTTATGATCTGATGTTTTGTAATTACAGCTCATCAGAGTATTCGGCGTAGAATACTTAGTTTTAGCTTTAAAGCTCTCATTTTTGTGTCAAATGTTTTGTGATTTTATTGTTTTACCATGTCTTCCAAACAGTGTTGGAATGTAAGAAAGAGCTTGGTACTTTGAAAATGGAAAGTACGGTTCTGTGTGGTACTTGGATTTTACCCATTAATTAGTGGTATGGTCCTATTTAGGGAAAGATGAAGAAATTAGTAAAAGTTTAAAGAATCTTTAAGAGAGAATCGCTAAAAGGACTTTCATAGAGTAACATATTAGGCATAAATGGGGAAAAAATGTAATATAAATCTCTATTAGTCTTCTCCTTCATTTGAAAGAGTGTTGGATTTTCCTTCCAATTTGAGAACCAGATATAAAAAGCTGGAATCTTTGCATACTCAACAAGACAAAAAGCTAGGAGAGACATGTATTTGTTAGCTGGAGGGCTTTTCTATGTAATTTTTCTCTTGTAGTCCCTCCAAAAATGATGAGTGATCTATTTATGTGGGCGTTACAGATTTTGCATTGTGGATAGGATGAACATATAAGTGTTGTACACAGTGTTTTCTTTAATTGTCATTCTTTATGGGGAATTATAGTAAGCTGTGATTTCTCCATGTATATGAAAACCTTTTAATATTGTTTGGTGTTATTGTTGAATCTAAGTAGTTATGGTGGTTAGCCTCTGAAAGTTCCTTTCTTTGTCATACAGGCTGATGACTGATAGATAAACCCAGTCTGCTTGACACTGAGCCTATTACTTTTCTGTGAACTGAGAAAGTCATATAGCATTTTTTCTCTTGTGGCAACAGTAATAGATCTGTTTCTGATGCTAGCTAGCAGTGTCTTTGTGTCATTGCTAACAGTGTTTTGTGTCATCTGACATCTTGTTGCATTCCAATTCCAATATCTTCCCTTTTTGCCTCTGCCTTTACTTGTTTCTTTGATTTAGAATCCCAGTTAAATTCACAGTTTACATGTGATGAGAAGGAAAACAGACAGGAGTAAAGTGCGCCAACTCCTTTTTGGATTTCTGTCAAGTACACAACATTTTCTGATCTGTATAATGAAAAATCTCGAGTAGTGGAATTTCTTTTCATTTCTCTCTGTTGGTGCAAACCATTGTTTCATTTCTAAGAAACGCTGATTTCTTACAGTGTTGTATACCAACTTCATAGACACATATTGTCCCTTCTTTTCCATTAGTCTGTGTATGTGAAACAGCATTTTCCTACTTTTGGTCTCTGCAAAATCTGATGTGTTGGTAACTGGAAGATACTTCCCATTCTGCATAGGCAATATGAAGAAAATCAGGTTCATACTTTTAAAAATGCTAAATATGTTTGATTTACGTAGGTCTTCCAATTAATGACTTCCAAAATTAATCTTCAGCTGGCTTTCCTCATGATTGTATTATATTTTTTGAAGTCTCTTATGTATGATTTTAAACATCCATGTCTTCATGAATCTTTTCTGGAAACACAGATTGGAGGCTAAACTTCTTAAATATTTTTATCCAATCATTTTCCAGCCAATTTACTGGATTTCAAGTTATTCCCTGCACATTGAACTATTTTTCTGTGTAGTAAGGTCTTTTGCTGTGAACATGTCTGTCTGTCATAAAGCAGTTTACTCTTAAGTGACCTATCTTCATAACTGGAAGAGATACACCTCCCTTAGCATGATGCTTCACCTTTACAGATCAGCTGTGAAGCATATAAACTACCCTGGATAAAATGGTCCACTAATGAGCTCTTATGCTTCTTATACTGAGCTGTCTGGAGTATCAGTGAATATTGTGTACATATACATTAAACTGTGCTCACTGCCCTAATTGCTAATATTGAATCATAGGTTATCATTTTAAAGGGCTTGATTCACCTCTACTTGTACCACATTCTGTATGGTAGGACTTCCTGCTTTTTCCTCCCTTCAGCAGAATTATGCTACCCTACTTCTCCTAAGTCAAGTCCTGGTGTTGGTTTCAGCTGTCAAAGCATTTAGTATCAACTATTTTTCCATTTCCTTGTAAGCAGCGATAAAAGCACAATGAACATTGCCTCATCACCAAATTATATTTTTCTCTTACCAGCTGGAATAACACATAATAAAAGAAGACAAGAGTTTTAAAAATGTCTCCACACATTTATCTTCATCTTTTCTGTGTGAAGAAACTTAGGAATAGCCTGCTGCTTCAGACTTGAACAGAAGCCTGAGCATTATCTCTCTCTGGAGTGCTTGCATATCCTTTTACATCTTCTTCAGTCTTCATTTTTATTTTGTATTTCTTGATCAGCTGATTTCTGTCCTTGAGCTTGTCTGATTGATTTTCAAACTACTCCTTGAAAACTATCTTGACGGAAAGGAATTAATGGCAGAATGAGAAGGAACTACTTTTCCAGTTACTATGGAGCTCTGGTTACTAAATTACTATGCTGATATTTATTCAAGTAGGAAGTTAGCATATTGGCCCTTTATTCTTAACAAGCAATTCTTCCTATGAGAATTTTATCGCCTGAGGCCTCCCTAGAGAACTACAGCATATGTTATGAGGTGTTTACAGGAATGGATTCATCATCTAATAGGGCAATCCAGATGGCAACCCTGAAATCTGCTTCTCTCTCTATCTTACAGTTGTAAGATAGTTTTGCCTCAGTTGTAATGCAAGTGGGGATATTGTCACTTGACTATAAAATACTGTGTAAATAGACAAGGATAAAAGCATGCCAAAATTACACACTTTCCAAAACTGTTCCATAACAATTATTTCAAAGTCAGAGATTTTTATTTCTGTTAAACCAAGTTGCAGCTTATGACCCTTAGTTGATTGCTTCCAAAAGATTCAGTATAGTCTGCTTCTTTTCATATAATTTTTCCGGTTGAAAAGCAAATCCTCGTTAACGCTAGAGATCATCTTTATTGTGAACAGAGAGGAACTGTGCCAGCCTCTGGAACACTAGGGTTTTTTGTCAAGTGAACCAGGCAGATTGCATGACAAGAATTTTTCTCCCTCTTAGTTGGCTTTTCTAGCTTTTTATTAACTGATATGTTTGTGTAACTATACCAAGAAATCCTAGTATTATTTGAGAATGTTCTAAAAAGCTTACTTTCTGAACTAAATTTCTTCTCCTTTGCATCAGACCTGGAAAATTTTAATTTTAGATTTCTGTCATTTAAATAGAATTTCAATAACTGAGGTTAATATAAAGAAGATACCTCAATTTTATCTCAAATTTTTGCACTCATAAGCAAATTATTAAGCACATTTTTTTCACCTAGTCTATCCTGCTATATGTTGTAGCAATGAAATTGTACAGTCATCTTGCCTGGACAGCAGTCACTGCAAATGTTGTAAGCAAGACTTGCACATGATATTTCAAATATGCTCAGATATTTCTGAGTATCACTTTTCACAAAATGTGGATGATAGCTTTAAATTGATTAAACAGAATGGGAGTTAACTGTGTTGTATGCCATTAATATTACCATAAACCTGTATAATCGGTAATAGTATTTAAGTTTAATTTTCTGTGGTTAGCACACAGATCTAATGTTCCATCTTTTTTCCTATATCAAAAATGTGAAACATACTGGAATTATAATGCTTTCTTATGGTCATCATCTAAGTTGTGTAATTATTTTGAGAAGTTATGACACAGATTGCAATCAGAGCTATAAAGTCTAAATGTTGTGGCTAAGGATATATGACTAAAAGAAAGACATGTATAGCAATGAGTTAAGCAGCAATCTCTCACTTTGCATCTTGACACTCGGAAAGACGCTTTGATCTCTCTGACCTCCTCCACAAGAGATTTATCTGGGTTCAGTATCAGTTTATAGCATCTCTGATATATAAGTAAACAACTCAGTATGGTCTCCTCATCCTAACCCGTCAGGATTCTCTTGAATCACTTCTGAATGCTCGCAATCTCCTTCAGCTGTTCAAGGAGAAACAAGAGTATCAAGAGGTCTCCAAGTCTACATACAAGCACAGCATCTACATAATAGCCTCTATTAGAATACTGTTAGAGATTACAGTAAGAGAAAAGTTATTATCTTTTACTCTTTTTAACATAAATAACCTCCTTAGATTTCAGGAGGAAAAAATTAGTACCCTAAAGCCTTGCTATATTGGTGGTAGATCAGTCTGACATCCCAAATACTACTTACCATGCATGAAACACAAGAAACCACTGCCAGCAAAACAACTGAAATGTTTTAACTGAGGATGGCTGAAGAACTCATAACTCACCTGCCTTAGCAGTCCAACAGAAGATATAGTACCCCCTCATTGGCTAAATCTCCATATGCACTTTGAAGAAGAAAAATATGCTCACTTCAACACGCCTGGTCAATTCTGGATTCTTCTGTCAATAAACTGATTTTTTTTTTCATAGAATCATAGAATCATAAAGGTTGGAAAAGACCTCTAAGATCATCTAGTCCAACCATGAACCCAACACCTCCATGCCTACTAAACCATGTCCCGAAGTGCCACGTCTACACGTTTTTTGAACTCCTCCAGGGATGGTGACTCTACCACCTCTCTGGGCAGCCTGTTCCAATGCTTGATAACCCTTTCAGTAAAGAAATTTTTCCTAATATCCAATCTAAACCTCTCCTGACGCAACTTGAGGCCTTTTCCTCTTGTCCTATCTCTAGTTACCTGGGAGAAGAGACTGACACCCACCTCACTACAACCTCCTTTCAGGTAGTTGTAGAGAGCGATAAGGTCTCCCCTCAGCCTCCTTTTCTCCAGGCTAAACAACCCCAGTTCCCTCAGCCGCTCCTCATAAGACTTGTTCTCCAGACCCTTCACCAGCTTTGTTGCCCTTCTCTGGACACGCTCCAGCAACTCAATGTCTCTCTTGTAGTGAGGGGCCCAAAACTGAACACAATATTCGAGGTACAGCCTCACCAGTGATGAGTACAGGGGGATGATCACTTCCCTAGTCCTGCTGGCCACACTGTTCCTGATACAACCAGGATGCCATTGGCTTTCTTGGCCACCTGGGCACACTGCTGGCTCATATTCAGGTGGCTGTCAACCAGCACCCCCAGGTCCTTTTCCGCCAGGCAGCTTTCCAGCCACTCTTCCCCAAGCCTGTAGCATTGCATGGGGTTGTTGTGACCGAAGTGCAGGACCTGGCACTTGGCCTTGTTAAACCTCATACAATTGACCTCGGCCCATCGATCCAGCCTGTCCAGATCCCTTTTTAAAGCCTTCCTCCCCTCAAGCAGATCAACACTCCCACCCAATTTGGTGTCGTCTGCAAACTTACTGAGGGTGCACTCGATCCCCTCATCCAGATCATTGATAAAGATATTAAACAAGACTGGCCCCAAAACTGAGCCCTGGGGAACACCACTTGTGACTGGCCACCAACTGGATTTAACTCCATTCACCACAACTCTCTGGGCTTGGCCATCCAGACAGTTTTTTACCCAGTGAAGAGTACACCCGCCTAAGCCGTGAGCCGCTAGCTCCCACACTGTGGGAGACAGTGTCAAAGGCTTTACTAAGGTCCAGGTAGATAACATCTACAGCCTTTCCCTCATCCACTAGGCGGCTCACCTTGTCATAGAAGGAGATCAGGTTGGTCAAGGAGGACCTTACTTTCATGGACCCATGCTGGCTGGGCCTGATCCCCTGGTTGGCCTGCACATGCCTGTTGAGCGCACTCAAGATGAACCACTCCATAATTTTCCCTAGTACTGAGGTCAGACTGACAGGCCTGTAGTTCCCCAGATCCTCCTTCTGGCCCTTCTTGTAGATGGGCATCACATTGGCAAGCCTCCAGTCATCTGGGACCTCCCCTTTTGTGTGAAGGTCTAGCCAAACTTTGTCTTCTACAGAGTTGATGTGTGTGGGGCCTTCTTAGGAAACGAAGCAGTAGCTCTGGTGATTTCTTCCATAAGGAAAACACTTTGTAATATGCATCTGTTTACAGTGCTTGCTCCATCAGTATGTTTTATGTTAGTTCTTGTTACTTTGTAGATTAACCTAATAAGAAAATGGCTTTTTTTTTTTTTTAAATGAAGAGTATAGTAGTATCTTTATGCTGTGTAAAATTGAACATGGCCTTAAAAACTCTCTTTCCATCCTTCGTTAATTTTTTTCTCATTATTCTGAAAGCCATCACAAGGTTCTTCAATTCATCACTAATTATCCAAGAACCTAGGTATTTTGAATGTCTGAAATGAATCATAACTGTTCATCCTTAAGGAATTTGGTGTCTCTTACTACCAACAATTCAATCTCTTCATTCTCATTTCTTTAAGCACCTGCATCCAAAGACAGGAATTAAATTTTAGATAGCTATAGTAAGATCATTATCTCCAATTAGGTGGATAGCTCATTCTGTCTGTACTCATTCTTGACTTCACTTTTTAAGCCTTGTTACATATGGGTTTTACATATTTATAAACATATATTTCCTCTCTATTTTGATGGAACATTGTAACACAACCTTTTACAGAGTCTGAGGGGTATTTACTGAATGTTGTATCAAAACTCATGTTAAGCTATTTTTCATACCATGATTTCTCTTGTTTTCAGTTTCTTATTTACATGTTACGCAATATTTCACTGCCCAAATATGTCGGGATCTTATATATCCTTTTGAATCTTAACAGTACCTTGTATCTTAGGATCCAAAGGCTGTTTGCTAAAGCTCTTAGAGAGGATTCAGCTGGATAAACCAACTTTACTAGTAAAATCTCCTAAGTTTTCACTGGTGAATGGCTTCTGAACTAATGAGTTTACTCTCTGGCCTTCTTCCATTTTGACTTTTGACTGACTAGAATTGTTCTGTTTGAGTCATTCTGTTTCACACAGTTCATTGCTGGACATCTGCCTGAATGCCATTCACTGTTTATCTAAATCATTATTTCAAACTGCCTGTGACAGTTTAATAATTGCATTTGCATTCACTTCATCTTTCTTTAGAACAACCTGGGAGATGCTGGAAGGTATTATGCCACATGTATTGCCATTTCTTTTCACACATATGTAATTCTAGCTCATATATTCATATTTGAGTTTACATGCCCAGTTTTCTCTGTTTTTTTGGCACACTGTATGACCAATTTAAAAATGTTATAAACAGATGTACTATGGAATTTGCTTTTGAAAGTATGTCAGCAGTCAAAACAGTGACAGTTCTCATAAGAAATTTGCATTTGTCTTTATCTAATTTGGTTTAACTACAAGCAAGGTAGATCTCATCTACCTCATTTTGTGTCTTCAAATGCCTTGGGTAAAAAACTTCTATAGGTGAGTCAATATCTGAAGACTGTTTTGTCAAGAGTTGTATAACATCACACAAAATAATTTTTCATATCTACCATGGACAGTGATTTATTAGTCTCTATGTACTGTGTTACCATCCATTAGCAAATAATCCCATAGTCCTTGCTGAGAAAGGTAAAAAACAGTCTGAGGAACAATTTCATTTAGTTTTGAAAGATCTTCACACTGTGGTAACATATGCAGTGGTTCATCCTTATTTTTAACAGCCCTTGCTAATTATTAGCACATATAGTACATGAGAAGAATATTGGATTGCTTGTATGAAGTAGTTTGCTTGGAAAAAAGTTGAGAGTCTCCAGAAAAAGTGCTGAACATTCTTTTCTGATATTGGATCATTTCATTCTGGTTTGTCAAAATATTTTTTTCCCCAATATGTGACAAGAAAAGAAAAGAAGATGCAAGTCTAGACTTGGCACTTTGTATATTTATTTAGCAAATCACAGCATAGAATAGTGTTAAACATGCCTAAAGAGAAGGGTTCCTCTGCAGATGAATCTGAGTGTTTTCAAGCTAAAATTATGCTTTTGAGAAAGACCAGTGTCTCTTATGTTTTTGGAGGTAGGCAGAAGGAGGCTTATTTGCTTTATTTTGGTTTTTTTGCATGTGTTTTACTCTGGCATGCATAGTATTAGTGGGGAGAAGGAAACTAACTCTCACCATAATGCATAGCACCAGTTTTATGATGAGGTGTGCAAAACCATGTAGTCCTCCAACCTAAAGAACAAAACACAAGAATCTAGTGGAATGGGAATAGAGTCAACAAGAATCCAAGAAGGTATCACAGTGCTGTCAAAAGATTTTGTTAATAATTGGATTCAAGTGGTAATTTGAAAGTGTGCAAGTTAACTTACTAGCACTTTTTCCATTAGCATCAGTGACTGAATTTACAGATTGCCTGATCTATCAGAAGAATAATTCAACCAGCAGATGAGCTGTTGGTTGTTTTTTTTTTCCCCAAAAATCAAAACAGAAAAGCTGATGTAGGAGACATTTTATTTATTGCAGTAATTTCATAAATGCATCCTGCTTGGAACACCTTGACTTAACAGTGAAAGGTTTCCTCAAGAAAAATTTAGGGTTTATAGTGATAGGATGGAAAATGGAACATTATCAGTCATGATTTCTATTTACCCTGCTTCTGGAGGGCCCAGAAACATATAATAATATTGAGCAAAAATGGCTGTAAGGATTGAAAGGCAGTTTTTATGCTAAATGAGCCAAACATATGAAAATGAGAATTATTTGTTTGCTAAATATGTGGACCCATATGCAATGAATTTCTTTATGTCATCTAAATGAAGAGGGAGACACAAGCCATTGGAAGCAAAGCCAATATGATATGATTGTTATTAACCTTGTCGAAAATCTTAGCTACAGATGTTCAGAGGAAGAACAGTTTCTGTAGGATATTCTTTGAGAGTTCTCCTTTGAATTCTTTGGTTTCAGGATTACTTGAAGGATAGGAAAACCTGGGTAATGATCTTATGGATTTTACTCTTTTATTCTCTAAAACAAACCTTGTATTGTTGTGTAAGGTAATACAGATACAATCTTAGGCTACTTTTAGGTACTTGTAACTGAATAGTCAAATTTCCAATTATTTGGAGTGGTATAAAATATCTGTTGGAATATGAATTTTCTTAAAATTAAGTGTGAGTTTCTGACTTCAGAACTGGAAATAATTTAGTTTCTGCAAATTTAGCTAAAACCAGCTTTCCTAAATTCCTCTGACTCTCAATCATCATTATCCATTGTATTCTGAAAATGTGTAAATACAACTAAATTGGAGGAAAAACAAAACAGAAAAAGAAAACCCAAAACCAAAGTAAACTTACCAGAACCTTGCCTGTTGCAAAGATAGAACATTTATTTCTTGGAGGAAAAAAATATTAGACTTGGGTCGTGGTTAAACATTATACTTCAAAACAGAAGCATATCTTTAAAAGAAAAAAGGAAATACATAGGGAATATTTCTTGACTTTAAGTGCTATTCAATATCTGGAGAAAAGTAAGATTGTTCCCTACAAGTTCCTGTAGGCAGGAGTATGAGAATTATTTATCTCCTGCTTATCTTTCTGATTTAGCTGTTAGCCAGAAGTTTACCTGGCTTATGCAAGTCTCAAGTCTCTAACTCCTTAGAGAGCAGGAGTCATTTAAGCACCAAAAGGGCTTGACCAGAAATCAGTCTGAAAAAAGAAGTATGGTAAGTTTTTTTGATGCTGAAACTAAATCACTAGCATGTCCTCCAAGCATTTCTGTTTTATCTGTGGAAATCACCCTGTGTTAATTCTAATGATGGTGAAATTGCTTTAGTGTAAAGCTAATCATGCATTTTCAGACTTAAGAACAAAGGTGAGCGCCTTTTTGGTTTTATCAGAGTATTATCAGAAGTTCTGTCTTTAGCAACAAAGGTATCATTCTTACAGGGAAATAATTATACAATATTGAAACTTTTCAGCATCATAGTTAAAAATCCCACATCAGCTTAGGGATATAATTGATTTTATTAGAAAATAATAAACCTTTAAAATATCAAAATGTTCATCATTAGTCATTCTTATAACACATCAGAAAGGAGTTTAAATATAAGTAATTTTTATTAAATAGGCCTGTTCTGGCACTTTTCTCTCATTACATTGTTTTGTTTTGTTTTGTTTTGTTTTGTTTTGTGTAGCCATTAGATGTGTGTGATACCTGCACTTGCCAATTAGGACTTGCCTAAAGACTTTACAGCAGATAGACTCTAACTGTGAGAACCATGAAGGCAATCTTACTTCAGCTTGATGGGATCATTCATATAATTTCACCAGACTAAAGATAGCAAATCACCCAGAGCTACAGCCTCTTTCCATTTCAGTTTCCTTCCTCAACAATGTCGAGTAGGAATGCTGCATGGAAAACTCTTCATGGTGTAAATAGTGAGGTGGTAGATAGCAGAATAAAGTTATGCAGTTTCTTTCCATTCTCCCAGATCTTTAAAGAACTTCTTGTCCTTTCCCATGAGAAATAGCTTTAGCTTTACACAGAATAGGTTGCCTATTTGCTATTAACTTATTTGTTTTGTAGAAGTAGAGATACAGTGTTTCTGTACCAGAGTAGCATCACCAGTGATATAAGACAGTTTGCAGCTAACAGTTACTACAGCAATTAGTTAATGTTCTGGAGCAATTTTGTCCAGGTGGATACTTTTGAGTGAAAATGAGAAAGGTTTATAGTGTGATGCAGGTTCAGAGAAGTTCCTGTGAGAGAATTCCACCTCTTAGAAAATTCTCTGGTTTTGTGGCTGACACAATGTAACCAATGAGCCCTGTCCAGAAGAAAAATTGAAGCAGTTAGCAGAATTTTGTGCGTTGCACTGCCATACTCACAGAGCATGGCAAAGTTAATGTCAAGTTGCAAAAATATCTGAAAAAGGCTTTTAATTAGTCATATTTATCCTCCACACACTTCTCTCTCTTACTTTTTCTCTCTTGCTCTCCCCTTATTCTAAATGGGCATGTTAGAGGAGAGTAAGTAGTTAATCATGTCAAAATCCTGGTCAGCATGCCCTTCATTTACTGGAATGAAAGGAATTTTCACCTTGCTTCAAATGTAACTGTAATTAGATAAAGTTACTAGGTAGATGGATACCAGAGGCTCCTCATATCTTTCTATTCTGCTGCTGCTAGAAGCCCAGTTCTGCCTCCAGCTGAAATGTCAACGGGGATTGTTAATGTTTGTAACACCTTCCTCATCATCCTGACTTTCATACTGTATAGTCATTTGTGCCTGTGCAGAAGCAAATATCAAAACCAAGGAAGATGATGGTGTTGTGCCTCTATGCACAAATGTAAATGACTCCGCAGGTGAAGGCAGTGGAGATTTCTGGGTGGTATGGAAAGCTTAATTGGGCTTTCTTGTAACACAGGGCAGCTTTCAGGGAGCATCGCCAAGCAGGGTTGTGTCTTGTTGTTACATAACAAATACCAAATACTTGCTTTAAAGAGTTCACAGTTCAGAAGGAGTAGTTAAATAGTTTAAATAGTTAAAAAGGATGAAAATTTCTGTGAGCTGTGAAGAAAATGAAGTGAAAAATGAGTAAATTTCTTAAGTGGTCAGGTTCAGCAGTCAGTTTGTCAGCTACATAGGCAGGACCACATTTCAGTTTACTGTCTACAATATAAAGCAAGTGAATTTTGAGGAGGATTTTAAAAGACAGGTATTGATTTTAGCCTTGAGGCTTTTCTCACATGAAGTCTGGTTGAGATTCAAATGGCACTGGTGGAATAACTGCACAGATTAGCCTATGGTAATGACATTAAAATCACTTCCGAGTTTTTCTTTCTCTTGAGGAAGAACAGTGGATATGAGGAACAAATAAAGAAGAAAATCTTAACAGTTACATTTCAGATTAATTTGTGTGGAAAGGGATGTGTTTGTAAGTATTGAAACTTGATGGAAACCTGTGCAGATACATGGCACAGGAGCATGCACTAAATACCTTTACAGAAACGTCCAAGTTGCCTGTAGGTCCTATATCACATATACCAGATCCCTAAAGATATCTTCAATATGTTGGGAAATCTGAAAATTCTGGGGCATTGGTGTTTAGGCAGCTGAATCTCTCTGATGTTGTTTAAGTCACAAACATTTGTTTTGGCAATCTGGTCAGAGGGAAGTTAATAGATTAGATTCAGGTAGGCCATGCGGTACTAGAAGCAGTATATTTGAGTCAAATGACAGGGTTAAATACAGAATAAAGTCAAGTTAGTGGTCCTTGGTAATGAAAAAGTTAGTGTAATTGTCCTTCCTCAGAAAAAAAGAGACAGAAAGGAGTATCCATAGTCTATTTCTGTAGGAAAGAATGAGTTACTGCATCTGTCCAGAAGCAGTTTGAATCTAGTCCCTACATTGTTGAAATACTACTTGTAGAATCACAATTTCTTGGAAACAGTCTGGGAGAAATTCTGAGCTGGGGCAAAACCTGATATACTCAGTACCCTGACAAGGTTTTATCAAATTGGAGAGGTGGAGGGGTTAATTCCTGCTCATTGATAGTGCTATGAAGGAGGCACATGGGTGGCAAGTGTGTGAGGATGGGAGTACCTGACTGTCAGTGCTATCAATGAAAGCAGCACTGGTATGTCATTAGTATCCAGCTGATTGTTTTATAGGTAGTTCATATCCAGGATTCAGTTTTTTGTTTGAAGGTGAGAGAAAGCTTTCTAGATTACGGAAGTAAAAAAAAAGCTTCAAGTATTTATCCACCATCAGGATGTGGAGCTGCAATTCAGCAGAGTCCCTGTGCTCACACAGACCTCAAGGTACTCAAGTAGACCCTTGTAGTTCAGTTGAAGTTACTTGCAAACTTCAAATGAGTCATGCATTTGAATTCCTTTAACCATGGTCTTTCCTGAAGAAAGCCTGCATGTTCCATTAGCAGTAACTGTAATATTTGTACAATTATTGGTACAGTTGAGAATTGTAATGGAATAATCAGAAAGGATGAAACATTTTGTAATCAAATGCCAACTTGAATGAGACAATAAATGATTGTCCTATCATGTTTCTGTAGAAGTCAGTGTGAAGGCTCTCACTGATTTTTATAGTAGCACAGTGGATCCCAAAGACTATGTATATACTTTTCAAGGGCTAGTGTCCAGGGCTTGCTTTATGGCCCAGAGGACAAGTGACATGGCGTGGCCTATGTTTCATATGACTAAATGCTCCGTCATGCCAGTTATCCCACCCACAGTGCTTACCAGCACTTCCTGTCTCTCTGAACCACATCTGGGCACTATTTGAGATCAGCATAGGCCAAAACTGTGAACGGGAATGTGCTAACAAGTAAAGTGTATGGATGATTGCATGCCATTGCTGAAACCTGAGTCCTTCCCTTTGCTTACTGATATAGATGTAACTGCAGAAGCTCATAGAATTCTTTGGATTCCTTTAAATACAGAATTATTTCTTTTCCATAATATAAACATATTCCTGAACAATTAATTTATGACTACTTAAAAAAGAACCAGCTTAGTTTTTGGGTGAATTTTGGTAAACCTATACTAAAGTCCCAAATCTGAAAGCTATTCTAATCCTTCAGAAGGCCATTAGGAGTCAAAGGCCAGCAAAAGGCAACCTAATGTGCCGTATAAATCCAGCTATGGATTTTCTTTTAATTTATTTACTTATTTCACATCAGATTGAAGATCTCAGTTCATCAAGCTTTAGCAAGCTGTCTTAAATTTTAAGCATGTGATTGCCCTGTTTAAATTGATGAGAATAGTAACATTTCCAAAATAAATTATGCTTAAAAAACATGTTGAATTGCACAGAGGTTCTCACATAGTCTTGTATTTACTCAGGAAAAAATTTACTTGGTGAAGAATTCCATTTGACATCTCTATGGATTTTGGTGATGTCCTTAGTGTACAGATAGTAAAAAAGAAAAGGATTTGATTCTTATTTTGAAAAAAACCCCACAGAACATCAATTCTCCAGGTCTTAATTTGTGATGACAACACTTGATCTTTTCAGTATCAGAGTACCATATAAGTGCAAAAAATACTCACTGTAAAGTAATACTTGAAAATACTCCACATGACCCCATATTACCACAATTAAATTTTGTAAAATTTACTGGTTTTATTTAAAGGATATTCTATTTCGACAATTTTAAATTCTTAAAGAAACATTATGTTGCTCTTGGAAATATTTTAATGGTTTATTCTGTATGTAAAAATCACATCCAACGATATTCTGTTAGGTACTGACTCTAGCGTAATAATTATTTTATTCCTGTCATTCTGATGGGTCACATTTAATGTACAGTGAAGGGCAACAATGAATTATTATGCACTCTAAACTAGATAACTCCTTTGCTGTGATGCGCAATGTTTAACTAACCTGCTGTCAAGAAGGCTGTTGCAATATTGAATAGAAACGCCAAATTTGTTGTACAACCTTAGAATGAGCTCACCCTATCTGTTTTTTAAGAAGTTCATATATTTTTGCATTGCAAAATATGATTTCATACTTAATTATGTGCCTTTAGGAGGTCCTCTGCAGTACTCTACTTCTTCCCTTAAACTTGTGTCAAACTCTTGAATGTATTGGGGAAGTCAAATAAGTGCTTCACTTTTAAAAGAGGGAGCATTTGAATTTCTCATGTACTCTTCTTACTTATACTGTTTTATTCTTTTAAAGAGAAATACTGATTAACTTATTACTTTATGTTACTAATATAGAATGGAGTATCACTGTTGTATATTATTTATTTACTGTCTTATCTACAGATATAGAATAACCATTGTAAAACATTTGTTTGGGCGAAGATAGTAAGATCTTCAAATCATTAGTGCACGAGTCCCTTATTATTGCAAACATGCCAGTCATTCAGCTCTAAAACTTTAACAGCAATAAACAGTGTAAGCAACTTTGCAAGGGTCAATACAGTGTTACATAGTGTATTAAACTGTGCCAAACGTTGACCACTTTTCCTAATAACACATATTTGGAGATATAGACAAATATAGGATATGATATCACAAAGTTTAAGACTTAAAAGTAATCTTACAGATACAGTGGTTGGTATGTGTGTTTATTAAAAAAATAATTAAATTACAAATGGACCTAATGCCTGTGCAGCTCCTGTCTTCTACATAGGATGTTGAGACTCTCTGAGGTAGGAAGACTGACTAAGTGTAATCTTTGAAGATGTGACAGCTTGAGAAGTATTTTGGTAAACTAGTTTCTGAGAACTCAGTCCACCCTTGCCAAAATTTGTTTCAGTTTAAGAACACTATAAAACCTGGTGAAGTACATGACAGTAATAGTACAGGGGTTTTTAGGTTGTAGACCATCAGAAATACAAGCAGTAACATTCTCCAGACAAAATTAGGTGAATCATATTGATCAATAAAGTTTACATAGTTTTGTTATTTCTTGTGTAAAATATGTGAATTTTTTCCTGAGCATGAGTGTCTCCCAATTTTTTTATAACGTGGTAGAGCATGGGGTAAATATCCATGTGTTATTTCAACCTGTTGTACTAAGATATTGCTAACATTTTGCTACTGCACACTGTGCATATTCTTTGAATATTCTTATATCAGCAGACACAGATTTGCTGATTTTCTTTGATAATAACTTCTGAGTTCCAGATCAGAACTTCAGTTTCTAGGATTTATGAAAACCTTCTTGAAGGTGTGTTTTGGGGGGTATATAAGAGAATCCATGCTAAAATTACTCTTCAGTAGATTTGATAGTGTACCTGCAGGAGCAGATCAATGAATATAGTAGGAGGAAGGCAAGTGATTTTATATATTCATTTATATATTAAGCTTAGAAAAATTGTATTGTTTTTCTTATCATTTTAGGGTTACTTAATGAGCCATTCTTAGTTCAAGAAAAATTTAAATAAAATTGAGATAATAGATACTTCTCTGGACAGACATAAGCAATATGTTTTGCAATCTTTTTTTATATTAAAGCAATTTAGAAAGTGGGAAATAATAGAAATGAGAGTGATGTATCATGGTTTCAGGATGTCAAAGTGTTTACTAGTTATTCATAGACATGGCATTTTTTAAAGATAAAACTCTTCATAATACACAGTAATGTTTTGGGGGTTTTTTTGCCACACGACAGAAAGGTAACTACTGTACTTCAAATGTTTGCAATTTTATTACAATTAAAAATCCAACTTTTTCTTCGTTTGGGCTAAAATAATACAAATTTTACTATATTAAAAAAAAATTATTTTTAAAACAGTAAAACTATTCAGATTGGTGTACAGGACCATACGAGGACAGATGATGAAATTATAGGGAAGAGAGAATTATGTGGAGAAGATAAATCATACTTTCCTATTTACCCTTTTTCAGAATGCAGAAAAAGAAGAAACGTTAAATCAAATTGAAAGTAATAAATTTAAAACAGAAAAGAGAATTTAATTCATTTTTTTGTAAATTGATAATTAACCTCTGGAACTTGTCTCAGACTAAAATAAAAAATGAGTGCTTTGTAATAAAGCTATAATGATTAGAAATGCAAGTGCATCTGAGGTAATGCTTCATGTGTAAAGCAACTGGTGGAGGTTATAAAGAAACTCTCCCTGTAGCGTGTGGGTGATTTTCAATTTTGTTGTAGTTTTCAACTTTCTATTTTTTTGCAGCTTCATATGAAATGCTAGTACTAATACTAGCCAGAAACAGAATATGTTTTTGTAGAAACTTTCATTATCTGTTTTCCCTAGTCCACAGAGCAGTAGAGTTGAGGAAAAAAAAAATAATTCATCAGTGTGGAACATAGCAGGCATCATGAATTTCTCATGTTAATATTTATTATACTCAATTAAAAATAGCATTCCTACTGATTATGACAATTTTAGTGAAATAATAAATCTACCTCATAGATAGTGCTGTGTAATGTCACTTTATTTCATGTTCTATGCATTTCATTAACCTGTTTACACTGTCTGTTGTGTGAATTCTTTGTGCATCAGATAAATCCACAGTTTAATTCATAGATTTGAGAAATATGACTGCAGACTGTAGGTCTATTACAGTGTCCACCGAAGATCATGGAAAATATTTCCATCAACTTCTGTTGACATTAGCTAAGGTCCATTTGAACATATAAAACAGCAAAGATAACATGGAATGCAGCTAAGTAGAAGAAAATGATAATTTAATGAGGTGAACACATATAGGGTAAAATGTTCTCCTGAGTTTATTGAGTTAGTATTTGAAGCAATGGTGAAAAATATGGCCTTGAATTTGGGCCTTTATGAATGTTACCGGCATCATGACCATTATGAAACAAAAGCTGCAACTGTCATCTAAGTTGGTTCAGAATATGCACCTGAATATTTATTTTATTGTAGTAAGTGACAATTAGGTAAGTTTTTCCCTACTTCCCTGTTAATAATTCCTGGTTTGCAAATTTATGTCTAGCAGTTCAATTAGGTTAAATGGCATGTGTTGAGACTGAAAACTGTTGTTGATTAAAATAATTTATAAATCATGACAGACAGAGTGGTAAACAGGTAGGCTTTAACTCTTGTGAAAAAGAAATTTCAAAAATCATAAACATTTTGGTTAATGCATTTGTCAGTTGAAGACACCAATGTGAAGGAAAGAAAAAAAGAAAATTAAAGCCAAAATTTGATTCTTAGTGAGGTACAGGTAACTTTCAATTTAGGTAAAGGGTTTTTTTTTCCAGACATGTTGAATAACTGCTGATGTTCGAGCTGTTTTAACTATAATAATAATTGTCACCTTTATTTTTTTTTAAGGTCCAAAGATCAGAAAAACTTTGCATAGGTATCTTTAAAAGTGTCTCTACCTGTTTACTGTGCTGTCATTATTAAAAACCACACAAACAAATATTATTCTACTTTTATTTATTATACGTAATTTTGACATTCCTTTTTAAAAAGGCATAAAAATGCACATAAAATAATTGGTGCACGTAACTAATCATAAAAGTTAATGTGATAGCATATATTTTATATGATAACTAGTAATTCTGTGTAAATTAAGCATATATTTATCCATATATTATCTTTGACTATGTAGATTCAGTAAAAATTAGTGCCTATAAATTTAAAATATTACTAGGGGCAATCCAGATATGAATTTGCTATGTCTCATGCAGTCTTACATTATACTAAATGGTGACATAAAAGCAAATATGTTTAGTTAAATTGTTAGTGGCATCCATTCCTTTGACTGAGAATACTTCATAAAGTCAAAATGTGGCTTAGTTGTTTGATGCTTACAATAATACTGCTTGCATTTTCACCCAATTAATCCAAGAAAATCCATTGGAACATTCAGTTCTTTGCATTTTTTTTTTTTTTCAGTTGATTAAAATTCAAACATCTTTTTTCAGGTCAAAAAAGATCAGTACAATAGTTTAACCACTGGTTCTTGGTTTTGTTTTAAAGAACAGCAAGAAAAGAGAGTTTGTGGTCAGGTGAAAATATTTTTGCTGAATTGCCTAATGTGTTATGACTGCTTCTCTTACAGAAAACAATACTGTTCTTTTGCATGAACTTTTTCCTGCTTCATTCTCAAATTTAAAGCCACTCTGCCATCAAGGTTATATGTGTAAGGACTTGCTTTATAGCAGGGCAAAACTATTCATTCATAATATAAAACAATTTAAACTTGGATGGATGAATTGTAGTCTTATATCCAAGTGAGCTACAGTAAAATTTGGGACCATTCTGTCAGTCCTTAATCAAAGAAGCATGGATAAAGTAGTGGTAGTTTCTCCTTAGTTAATGATTTTATTCTCTATTTATTGCTTAATGAAAGTTTGGGGGGTTTTTTGGAAGGATAAACCAAAATGAATTACATATGTATTTCTACAAGGAGAATATGACTTGAAGATTAAGTTATTGCAGTTGAACTTGGCTGAAAGTGCATTATGTTGGAAGTACATTACATAATAAGTTGTTCAGGAAAGTCTGCTCTTAAGTAATGTATCCAAACCAAAACAGCAATTTTTTGACTTTTGGTCTTTTCCTTTAAAATTCTGAAGCAGGGATATTTTGCATTTGAAAATGAATAGGAAAGAAATATAATCAATCTCCTTAGCATTTATCTCTTCCTTACTGTCTGTTTTCATTTTTGTGGCTAATGTATGCTCTAAAACTAAAAATCAGGTTAAGTCTTTTGAGAAATGTTTGTGACAATATAGTAATCCTTTTTATAATTCTGAAAAGTTCTTCCTTGTTTATAGTGAAAAGAAAATGTTTTGTTTGATGTTTTAAAGTGAAGAGTCAAATTAGAATTTTTTTAAACAACTATTTGAAAGCATATATTTCTCTAGTTGCCAGCTTCCTCTTGTTTGATTGTAAAATATGAAAAACTAGTTCTGTTTCATGTAGGTAGACAACAATTGCTCGGGCAAAGTTGAAAGGAATAGGCAGTATTTCTTGAGCTGCTTCATTTTACTGATGTTATCAGATATAGATAAAGTAGATAAAGGAAAAGAGAAATCTTGCATTGCCTAAGACTGTGAGGATTTTTATAGCTGAATGAGTGTTAAGATACGATTAAGCAGGATTCTTAAGAGCATGAGCTAGAAGTGATTTGTTTTTTCAGTTTTCTCAAGAGATCTAGTGATCATGCATTACTGATACTGATTGTTGCTTGACTTAATAATAGAATTAATTATAGCCCTTTTCACTTCCTTTCTGTTTCTCAAAACTGGAAAGAATCATTGCTATTGTACTAGCTTTAGATTAGATCACCCCAGCTGAATAAACATAGCTGCACCAGAACAAAGCTACCGAATGTGTTCTCAGCTTAATTAGGAGTGGCTACATGAACTGTACTGCAATTTAATTTATTTTTTTTAATTGTGAACAAAACTACTAGTAAAATGAAGGCAAGATGAGTTTGGCATGATAACAACATCATTGCTAGTGATTTCCACAACTTCTGTAGTTGAACTGAATTGAAGCAAACAATGCCAACAATTCCAATAGTATAAAACCAGAACGTTCAGCAGGTATACCTGTGCAATCTTTGCCTCTTCCAAGGTTGTAGTAATGGTAATTGAAATTCTTACTCAGGTATAATTGAGCCACCCAGAGAGAACCTAGTGCAATAATTACTATGCTCCAGTGCATTCCTCCTGGTGTTTCCTTTCTCCTACAACTGAGTTGACATTAGTTCTGCAGTCTATAGGTATCCAGGAAACTACAGGTATCCAGACAATAAAAAGAATCTGCTCTGACAAGAAAAAAACAAAGAAACACCCCCACCATCCAAAAATTATCCTTTTCCCATTGCAAGAAGGAGGTATTCGTATGCTACCATTTTTTATGGGACACGTCCATGATGCAGATAGTATTCTATTGGCTTTGTTCCATGAGGGATTTTTGTATTAGTTTTTCTTGTCTGGTTTTTGTTTTTTTGGTAGTATTTTTTAAATTTTGTGTGTAACAGTATTATGTATGGGTCAGTTTGACAGTAATAGTTGTTAAACTTACTTATATACTAAAGAAACCTGTATATAATATTTAAACAATTATCTACTCATGTGGAATATACAATCAGTAAAGGCACTACTTTTCCTTAGGGGAATGGTGAACTTAACATGACCATCATCCCAAAGGGCTTAAAACTGAACCCTAGATTTTGTTGGGAATGTTCATTGAAGGGCAGACCACAGTTTTCCACTTGCACAGCTCTCATTTGCTTTTCTTCAGCAAGTGGACAGGTGGTGATTTTGAATGCCTCATCTTTGTATAATCCTGTGATAATTGCATCCATTTAGTCTACCATGTAAGGCATCCATGCATTTTAATGTTTTGTTTACAGCTTCCTAGCACTTCTCATGCTTTCCTGTTGAACGCTAATGGAGAGCTCAGGTCTTAGCCTATTCAGAATAAAATAAGCAGTTAACTAAGAGCTTTGAAAATGATAGCCTCACTAAACTATTTAATAAATTGCTCAAGTGTCATTTTTACACATAATTCTGAGAGATTGCTTCCAAATGCTTAATTTCTCAAGAGAGGCATTTATGAATATGCATTCATTAAAGTGATAGAGTATGAGTTTGAGTGCATTTCTGCATTTTGCCATTGTTTTGTGGCTTACATTGCCATTAATTGAAAAATGTCAAACCTGTATAATGCAGTTCCTCAAAACCTTTACAAAGCAATTTATCAGAATTCAGTATCTCTTAACTGATGGCAGTATAAGGCAGAATCTGTCAGATATAAAACAGGTGACATTTTTGTCTTCTAGTGTACTTCCAGAAAATATATGTGTATGAAAAGACACAATTAAGCTAACTTGCCAGAGGACATGAAAAAATCTTTAGGGAATCATAGAAAAAATCAAATTGTTCAAAGGGATATACTGTGCAGCAGAACATTCTTTCTTTCATAAACAAATCCAGCCTTTATATTTGTGTTTTGCAGTAAGTTTATCCCAACTGATTCCTTCCATTTACTGAGTGGGGCTGTGTCATCTTCATTAGAAATCTCCAAGCAAGTAGGAGCAGACTCTTTCTTACACATAGCCTAGACTACATACTGGACAAAACACATAAATGAAGTGTACTGTTCTCTGTAGTTCCTGTTTTTTTGATGGTCTCAGCATCAAGGATTGTTCAACTTCCATTTAGATAGTAGCGCACCCTTTTTGGCCAGAATTAGTTTCTTTAGTTCATTACATTTAAAGATTAGACAAAGGGAAATAATTCTAACAACCAAAAAATAAAATAAAGAACAGCTCTCCAGTGAGTAAGAGGCAGATCTTCCCCATGACTTTTTAAGTTATTTACAGGCAGTACTACAGACTGAAGAAAGGGAGGGAAGTTCTGATGCAGTTGATAGAATCCCAGCAGGCAGTTCAACCTGCTACTAACTCATTTTCCTATTTCTGACAGTTATACCTAGCACGCCGGTGAGCCACCTAGCAATAGTAAGTGGCCTTCCTCTTGCCACTTTCCAGTTGCACTCCAGGCAAGGGATAAAGAGCAAAGAAGCAAAAAATAAGAGATCGGACTCTTGCTTGCCTGAGTTAGTAGTGTGATGTGAAATAGAAATAAAAGGGATGAATTTACAACAAGAAGAATAGTGTCTTGGAAGATGCCTTGCATTTGCATTCAAATATGTAAAATAATTTTAAATATAAACAAATCCTATTGTTGTCAGATATGGGCCAAAACTGAATACTTAGACTTCTAGAAAAGAAATCTTTTACTCTGCTGTACTCCCCCTTCCAAAGAAAATAATTTTTATATTTTCTAGATATCAAAAATTCTGAATATTTGTATATTTCTAGAACTTATCTTTGCATTTTGATCATTTTTCACGGTACACATAAGACTGAAGTATAGAGTTTAATTTCAGAACTGTGTTTGAGAGTGTTTTGGTACAGAATGTAGAGGTCTTGGATAACTTACCTTTGCTTGAAACATCTTTCTTTTCTCAGTCTGTTTAAAAACTAATTCAGGTTTTCTTTCTGTTTACTTCAAGTTTACTATTCTTAATTATAATTATAACTTGGATCTGTTTATGCTAATTGTTTTTCCTACTCAGTTTTGAATGTGACTTTCACTGTGTTCATATCATGTGGTAGAAAATGTATTATCAGCTGAAATATAGTGGGGCTGTGTACTGAGACAGTATATACTGCTTTTGTCAGAATGAAATTAGAATTGTGCATTTAATGTTTAAAGAGTAATTAATCTGAAACAACTTAGGGAACACATTTGCCCAGATAGCAGTTGAAATGCAATTCCAGCATAAGTTTAAATATGGTTAATAGTTTTGTTCATATACGTTATATATTTGCATATTTATATCTACATATGTATATGGATGTGTATATAATGGGTAATGGCTGTGCGTGTGATTTGTATTTAAATATCCTGATATTTTTAAAAATCCTACTATCAGATGGTTTTTTTCAATATCAGTGGTGAAACTGAGTTTTGCTTGGGCCCTAAAGTGTTGTGGGTTTTCCACAGCTGTAGTGGAGGTAAGGCTGCATACTCTGCACGCGTCAGCTGATCTAAAACCTAAGGGGGACAGAGCAGGTTCTAGGGTCAAGTTACACCTTCCTTCGTACCATTCCAGTTCATATGGACAGAGATGATCCTCTGGGAGCATTTACCAGCATTAGGATTACCACAATTACTGTTCCCATGGTCAACAGTATACAGGGAGTAATTTAAGCCAGGCTCAGTGGAAGAAAGCACAGCTATCTTCCACTGACCTCCAAGTGTTTGGTCAACACTCAAACCTCAAACCTCAAGTGTTTGGTCAACCTAAAAATCGGTCCTTGTGTTTCTTTATAAAGAAGTGCCTTATATATTTAAGGAATTGTTTTACCCTTTGAAATGCACCTGTAAAGGTTTAAGTGGATGTGAAGATCTGTCCCCTCACTCCCACCTCCCTGTTTTTAAGTTGTCAGTAAAAGGGAAATCTGCCTTTCTCTCCTTCTCTCTTATTTCCCCAGTAAAGTATGATATTCTGTATAGACATCTTAGGTAAATAATTTTCCATATAGGCTATAAGTTTATGCTTATTTTTACAGTACATCAGAGCCATCCAATTGTTCTTAGTATTTCTTTTCCTAACAGTAGTTACAATGCATTAACTTGAAGGTTTCTTTAGTGTCATCTCTCAAAATCATTTGCTCAAAGCATCAGGAGACAATTAGTGATGAATGAAGCTGAAAATAATTGGAGATTCAGCTTAGCAGTTCAAATGTTCACTTAAGCCATATGGTCTTGTCTTTCTACACTCTTAAAAATACATTTAGAATTATAACCCATCATAGAGTGTTTTGTCACTTTGTTCGTTGACAAAAAAAGATGGAGAATTCTGTGAAAATGCAATAGACTAGAGAATTTTAAAAGCTTAAGTTGGTGAAAGATTGCTCAAAGTAGAATACTAGGGAGGAACTTCATTAGTGTTAGGGAAAGAGTCAAGCTTTTGACTCGGTGGAACTAGCTAATATATCTCTAAATATGACTGGAAAGCAACAAATTGCTCAGATCAGGAGTAGCAAACTTGAATAATTTTATCCCCAAAGAATATAATTCTGTAAAAATGTTTGGTGAAAAATATTATGTCCATACTCAAACCCACTTTTTTTTGTAAAACATATAATTCAAATTATAAAAAGTTTCATGGACCCAGTATCTTCCATTAGCCTCCAAGTGTTTGGTAAATTACCCTCAAAATCCGTCCTCGTGTTTTTTAAATAAAGAAGTACTTTATATATGTAAACGGTATCTTAATAAAGTCTGATGAAATACAAGTGTGAGTAACTGCTACCGTTCTGTTCAGCCATTACTGTTCAGGGTACAATGTGCATTTAGCCTCCACATTAATTATAAAATTAGTGATTCTTAATAATGGAATTTAAATTAATAATTAAATAATCATTATTTATTTATAATTATTTGTTTTAGAGAGGACTAGATTGCTTTTTGTAATGTAGGAGTGTAACCTGACATATGAAGGTATGCAATAATGTAATACAAGAATGGCTGACTTTTTTCTTGAGAGAATTACTGAATATTCATATTATAGCTAAATCCTCTGCCCAAGATAAATCTATGCTCACTGCTACAATAGAATAATAGTACTCACTGCAGTCATGACATTTATGTCTCAGCTGGGCATATCTTTTAAACAATCAGAGTGTTTAAAAGGGTTCTGTAAGCATTAGAAAGGTAAAATAATACCCTTTTTATTTTTCTGAAGCAGCTCACTATGTTATCAAGTTTGTAATTATAGAAAAAACACCTGGTTTGCAATTAAGTGTCAGTGGAGTGTGTTGATACCAGTTTAATTAGTATAGAAACTGACCATAATTGTAACTTTTATATTATAACAGGATGGAAAGAATGAAAGAATTCTCAAGCAGTGTTGGAGAGATTGCTAATATAAGATGACAGTCATATAATTGTAAAATGATTTATTACATCATGAGAATACTCAGATTTGTATTGTCTTTCTCAGGATTGTTTAGTACACACTATAAAAAAAACAAAACCAAACCAACAAAACCAAACCAAAACATCTCTTTTTAAAAGCAAAGCTATATTACTAGTTCCTTTAGAAGATTAGTGTGGGTAAAAAAATAACCGACATTGTTTTGAAGAAATAAAGTAGAATAAGTATCAATTGTAGTAGTCTTTTTTCCCCCTCAGTAGAGTGGTGAATAATAATATGCTTCCCTGCAGCTATATATGACAGGCAAAATCTCTTTGCATGTAGTAATTAGTTTACAGCACCCTATAGCCTGGAGCCCAGCAGGAATTATTTACAAGCAAGTACAATGTAAAAAAAAAGATAGTTCCTGTTTTAAAGCAGCTGACTTGCTTCTTTGGTCACCAACCAGTTCCTTCTTATGAGAAATACTTCTTTTATTTGAGAGATGAATATAGATGGAAAGTTAAATCAGCAGAAGGTATAAGAAGGCTATCTTGTTTTAGGTTGTGATTGTTGCTTGAAAGAAGTGATAAACTTGGTGAATTTAGGCTACTCTAAATACAAAATGAAAACGTTTCATTTTTTTTGCAATATAATGGATTGAATGAAGCAAAATTTTATGCTTACAGAGAGTTGTAAAAGAAAACATAGGAAAGAAAGAAGGGTACCCCTCTTTCAGAATTTTTCTTAAAGTCTCTGAGGGATTTAGAGAACCCTTACATATTTCTTACTAAGATACACTTTGATTGAACCCAGATTCAGACAAAATATTTTATGGAATATCCTTAATGATTTGCTTTCATGTGTATAGGAGCTATATCAGTGGCTTACCTATTTTATATGTACACACTTGATCACTCAAGGTGCAGAGCATTGCGTGCTCACAGCAAGAAGAGTAACTCTCCCAAACTATTAAAGGCAGACGATAAAAATGCTACAGTCTGAAAATTTAGCCTGGTGAAAAGCTAAAAGAACTGCTCATATCAATGGCAAAATTCATGTCGTGTTCCAGTTCCTAGTAACGATAAAGGTATACAACTATACCTTTTTTTTTTTCTTTTTTCTTAACTTACCCTCTGCAACTGATCCTAATATAACAATGAATATTCTTAGGTTATCCTTGTGGCAAGATAATATGTATTAGCTTAAATTCAATGAAGATAGTTTAAACTGATGAATTTGACCTTACAATCAATGGGACAGACAAAAGAAGAATACACAGATGATGGTGGTGACCTGCCTGGAATTAAGAAATGATCACTTAATCATGTTCGATTGTAGGTCTGTATTCTTAATAATCTCATGCATAGCACCTTGGTTTTAACAGGTTTTTTTTCTTTTTAAAATAAATTTCACATCTGCAAGTAAAGTAACTGTATAGTTGGATAAACAAAAACCAGCTGAGTTAGGATTGGGGTATATTGGCCAAGTATGCTTCTCATAACAATAGTTACTGCTCAAAAAAACAAGGAGAGGGAGCCTATCAGAACCCTTAGTAATTTCTAGATTGCTTGCAATGCGTGCTTGCAACACAGTGCACTTAGCCTGAGTAAAAGCTAACTTGGGCTGTGAAAGCTAACTTTAGTATCTGTGTGCTGCAGTGTAGATTTAGATACTGTACTTCAATGTTTGCTTACCTTCTACAAAATCATTATATTGCTTCAAAATTCTGAGTACAAAAGTGGATATTTGTTATAGGAAAGTGATATCAGATGACAGAGAAACAAAACTCTGTGCCAGCTTGCCCATGCAAGTTTGATTTATACTATATTTTATGTATTTCACAATTTTCCTTCCTAGCTTTTTCTTTAATATTCTAAATTCCAGAAAGGACACTGCTGAAAATAAACAGATTCAAAAGTAAAAAAAAAAAAAAAAAAGAAATAGTTGTAAGTGGGAAATAAATAATTAAATAATTTCTGCTTTGGAACTGCACATTTAGTGGACATTCAAGGCTGATGCTGGAAATGCTTTGAAATGGACTATAGAGGAAGAAAGGGCATGTTTCACTGAAATTACCAACAGATATATTTATCTTATTGGACAGTCTGTGAATGGGCCTAATGCTACTGTGACCATATTTGTTAACTTTGTTATTACAGACATTACAGACTAGGAGTGCTTCCATCATAAATATGTTATTTATCTCCCATGTGACCTGTTTTGTTTAAAAGCAGAACAGTGCTCCTGAGAGATTAGTTTCTACTTGGCTAAATAGTAGCAGTAATTGTCTGATTGAATGAACAATAAGCTGTATTTTTTCCTCTAATACAAAAAAATTAGTTTCTCATGTATAAACTTGCAAAAGTATTTTTCTTAATATATTTAACTTTTTATAATATTTTTCCATATGGTAAATAATACACATTCCTATATATTTGTATATACTAAACAATATATATTCCTATACAATAACTAATAATTTTATGTTCCTGATTTCTGAGATGCCTACCTACCTTAAGATGCATAACCATCCTTTATTAAAAAACTCAAAAATATTGCCTGGTCCTTAGAAAATATCTCTTATCAAGCTCCTGGAAAATGAGAACTGTCAATCTTTTAATACTTTATGGGTCAAACATGTCAGAGAGGCCAGGCTCCTCCAGTCTCCTTGGCTATGTCTGTACCATTGCATAGCCCACAGCTGAAGCTCATGCTTGAAGACAAACTTGCATATCATCCATATTTCCTACATCCTTGTACACAAGGGCAACATGCATATTAACTCCTTCAGGCAGGTTACAGTGCAATCTTAAGCCCCACTTGAGCAGGGCTAACAAAGGCTGCTCACCTCAGTCTTGTCCTCTCATGTAAATATATGTCTCCTAGAGAATATGATAGAATTATAGAATAAACTGGGTTGGAAGAGACCTCTGGTTGTCATCTGCTCCAATCCCCAACACTGAAAGCAGGGAGAACTTTGAAAGTCTCCCGGAGCCATGCCCAAGTCAAGTTTTGGACATCTCCAAGAATGGAGATTGCACAACTTCCCTGTAATGTGTTCCAGTGCTTAAGTACTCTTACTGTGAAAAACTCTTATGCCCACACAGAATTTCTTTTTCTGCCTTTTGTGCTTTCTCTGTACATCTCCAGGAAGAATCTGAGTCCACCTACCCTTCAGTTAGCTGAAAACAGCAACTAGATCTTCCACTCTTTCTATTTCTGCAGGCTGAAACCCAGCTCTCTCATTGTTGTCTTCTACATCATGTACTGTAGTTCTCTGACCATCTTGATCTCTGCTGGACTCCAGTATGTCCATGTCTTTCTCTACTGCATGGCCCAGAACTGGGCACAGTACTCCAGATGTAGCCTCATGATTGCCCAACAGGCAGGAACAGTCACTTCTCTTGACCTTCTGGACATAACTTTTGCTAGCACAGACCGGTATGTGGTTAGCATTTATTGCTTTTAGGACACTCATATTTAGCCTGTCCACCAGGACATCCAGGTCTTTTTCTGCAAAGCCTCCTTAGAGCCAGTGAATACCCACCTGTACAAACTGCAGGACTTTTCATCTGCCTTTGTTAAACCTCATGAGGTTTTGGTCAGACTGTTCTTCTGTCTTGCCAAATTCTCTCTGTATGGAAGTCTTGCTCTCCAGTGCATCAACCTCTCTTCTCCTGGTTTTGGCATATTACCCAGAAAGTTGCTGAGGTACATTCCATTCCACTATCCAGGTTGCTGATGAAGCTATTAAACAGCTTTGTCTCTTGTATCAACCCAATGAGAGATACTGTTCATTTTTGGCTCTTCTTCAAGCCCGGAAGCCCAGGCAATTTTTTCTCCACCTTGCAGTCCACTGATGTCCAGGTATTACCTTCCCAATTTGGCAATAGAGATGCTATAGGACACTCTGATAAACAATCACTAAAATCAAGATAACATCTGCTGCTCTCCTCTCATCCACAGAACTAGCCTTCTTATCACTGAAAGTATTTAAGTTGGTTAGGTACGATTTGTCCTTGGTTAAGTCTCCTCTGGCTCTTCTGAAATACCTTGTCCTTTTTCTATCTGGTAGTGGCTTCCAGGAGGACTTTTCCCATAATCTTCCCAGAGACTGAGGTGGGGTTTACTGGTCTGTAATTCCCTGGATCTTCCTCCCTGCCCTTTGTTGAAGATAGGTGTGACTTTTTCCTTTTCTAGACTTTTCCTTTTCTTTTCCTTTGATGAATGTGGTCTGATGAAGAGGTCTGTCTCTGCAAACTTTCTCCATCTATCTACTAAAACTAAGTTTAGAATGGGACAGTGGAAAACACTTCCTGTTTTTGGAGGAATTCCTGAAAGTTATAGGCCTATCTTTTGACTATGCTATAACAGTCAGTATATAGAGCAAACAACGAATGGAGAAGAGTTTTGCTTGATAAAGTTTTCAAAACTAATCAGTATAAAATGGGGTTGCCCTCATGGACCTGCCTACTATAAAACTCCTGGTTTATGTCAGATGAGGATCACCCAAAAAATTTGTGATAGTCAACACCAAAAAGAGTGACATTGTCCAACTAGAGAGAGATCGTGTTCTTCCATTCAATAATGTTGACATGTCTATTAATATTTTCAGCACAGTATTGTTTCTCTTTTCCTGTTTACTGAATACTTCCAGGGCTGTCCAAGGATAAATTCTAATCAGCCAGACTAAGATGGCTGTTAACAGTACTTTTATTTCACTGATAGGTACCAGGCAGGAGTGACTGTTTATATAATGCATTATTATAAAGGTAAACCTTGATTCATTGCAAATCAGTGCTCACTTCAGCCCTCTGGTGGGGATAACAATAGGCTTCTGTAAGTGGGTATGCTACCATAAATGAAACCAGTTCATTAACACATGCGAAAACTTAAGACAAAAAGTAGGCTTTTTATATAGAGGCACTAGCAGGAATATACAGACTACCTGATGATACCTTTTCTGGACTTCTAGAAGCATTTCTTAAGTTATTATCTCTCCATCAGGCAGGTCTAATGCTTCCTCTATTTGAATCTCAGAACCCCACTGGGACAGGAAGCATATAGACCTCTGTTGTGGCCTTCAGGTCTGTAGCATACCCCTTCTAGACATTCCCTAGTATGTTTGCCTGCTAACTGAACTAACTATATTACATGTAAACTTATATGTAAAATGTATACATAATTTTTTTTTTCCAGCACAAATTACAAATCATCAGAAGACAGTCCTGGAACAAACAGTTAATTCCTTCTGCTCTTTCAGCCTTCTCTTTCCTTGCCAGGTTCAACCAGAAAATTAATTGAATACTGGTAGTCTTAACTATTTCTGGTTTTAGTATTGGTTTCTTTACTATAACAAAATGGATACATTTTTTTAAGTCAATATGAACTGAATCAGGTATAAGAATGTTCCCTATTAGAAAGATGTTACTTTTTAAGATAGAATGAAGATTGAATTCATTTGGATTACTCTCTTCATCTCCTTTGATCAAATTTTCTGTCAGAAAAATGAGTTAGGGATACGGCACTATATTCTAGATCCTCTGTGACTTTCTTCTTTCTTGTCTCTGCTGACAGCCATTGTCACAGTCTATATGCAAAATTTTGGTTTCCCTTGCCCATTCTCTTTCTTTTTCAAATTAATTCTTCATTTCACCATGTGTTTGTTTTTTTTGTTTTTTTTTTTTAATGCTGGTGCAAGGTATATATAATTGTGTAAATTTCTGTAGCCTGCAGCAAAAATGCAGACTTATCTCTACAGCTGGTCTAATCCAGAACATGCTTTTGATTCCTTTAAGCATACAACAGTATCCTTATAACTTCTTGAATGTAAGATTTGCAGAGACATTGGCTTGCAGGGGTTTGTCTTTCCTGTTAATATTCTTTCCATATTCAAAGTGGACTAAAACCTGCTAGTTATCTTGTCAGCTAACCTAACTAGTTGGAGTTCATTCAACTGTAGTCAGAACTGATCTTCAGTTGTACTCATAATTTCTGGCTTCATGTTGAATATCTTATTTTTTTAAGTGTTGATCATTTGTTTAATATTTCCATGAGGTATGGCATAGAGAATGCAAAATATTTTAAATTGTTGTCTTGTTTTACAGTATACTAAAAAGCAATATCCATTTATGCCCAAACAGTTGGAACACTACAGCTCAGTAAATTATATACTGAGTTTGTTTGGGGATACAGAGCGATATTGTAAGCAGCAGCAATAAAAATACAGATAGAAAATACAACACCCTCTTTTTTTGTAGTCTGTGCCATCACAGTTGAAGAAATCAGACCTTTGGGGTAGTTTCTCTTCTTAATTCATCCAATTTTCTCTTTGCAAGTGTAGAGGAAAGATTATCTTGGCAAAGATTGGTTGTGTCTTCTAATGATCACTAAAGACATATTACCTTTGCAGGATTCAACTCAGGATGTTTGCCTGTGTAAACTTTGGGTTTATCCGCACTTGACAGGGTTGCTACTTTAATCACTATTGGTTTATTACTCAGGAGCATGCAAAGTCTACATATTTGAATAGTTCATAGCACATAGCTTTAACAGATGTAGAATCCATGCTAATCAAATCCTAATTTTGTATCTGTGAGATTGGCAAGGAAATAAATAAGAAAGAGCCACTAGTGTTGACAGGGGTGTGGATTTTCCGTCTTTAAACGTTATGGTACGCTCTTGTGATTTTTCCATTGGTCCTCAAAATAATAATAATTTTATTAAAGATAATAATGCTCTTCAAAAGCAAACTAGTGGAAAGGGATGATCCCTACAGTTCTGATGTGACTGATTCTTGTTTTGGGAAGGGTATCAGCTGGAGAATTTGAACTACAATTTTTAAGAATGACCATACTGTCTGTACATTTAAGCATTACCCTTAGGACAGCAGCACCTTGCAGTATCTCAGAAACAAACAAAAAAAAATCAGTAATTGTGATTGTTTCTTACAGTTACGGAAGTTCCTCGCACTGTATGAAAGAGAGGAATATATCCTCAGTGGGTTTTGCTGCAGTTACTCAAATCCACTTAGAGTTATTAGAATAATTTTCCTGATGGAACCCATGGAAGAAACCTATCAACTTTAAAATAAGTTATTAAAAAAATGAAGGCCTTTTTGAGAATACAGCTTCTACTGCCAGATTGTCCATTATAATTTTGACATTATTGTCAGTAAATTAATTTGAAAATTATAAAATTAACCCATAAAAGCAGCAATGAAGTAACTAAGTGTTGTAATATAGAAACAGCATTGGCAAACTGTGAGATTAGAGTAAAATCCTAGCATAAAAGGTGAGTGTTTTCTGGCTGCTGCCTATTTTAATTAAAATAATTATAAATATGAGATTTTAGAACACTTCATACCAGAACACAGCATCCTTGGAATTTTATCTCTGGTGCCAAATTACAAAGAATTAAAGGAGAAAAACAATTTTCCATAGTATTTTTCACTGATGGGTATTGATAGAACCTAAATTATAGCCTAAAGTACTATATTGTATGTATATGTAAGCACAGATTTATCACAGAAAGATATATTAACACCTGCATTAGGAGCACTTCATTTGGTGAATATTTTTAGACATATGATGCAGAAGCATGTCCATAGCTACACTGCCTTATCCCCTCACTCCTTCTGAGATCAGGCTTGTAACTTAATCATTATTTTTTATACATATTCAAGTCACAAACAGAGTAATACATGATTAGCTTTATGGTTTAACCATGCTGTTATATAAAAGAGTGATTTCATTTTACTACTGTCCATATTTCACATTTAAACAGACTAGTTTCTTTTTCTACCAAAAATACCAAAATATCCAGTACTTCCTCTCACCTCCAAACAGAGGAGGTCAAGCTTTATTTCTTAGTGTCAAATGAACCTATTACCACACTTTCTTTGAATTCAGCTTCCAGGAATTTGAGTCTGGCCTTTATAGTTACACACAGGACACTGTGTAATGCCTTGTTTTTCTCTGAGAAGGCAAAAGACCCATAAAGGTTTTCTCCCTCTCTGCAAGCACTGTTTTAAAATGTTTCAGCAATTACTTAATTTACCAAAACCAGTAGCAATGATGCAATACAATGCTACTGAGCCCAGGAAATGGGGACCTTATAAAATGTATAATGTTAATTTAGAAGCTCTGAGGATAAGTAAGTCAACATCTGTCAAATATGAACCTTTAGGAAATTGGAAATCATTTTTTTGTGTAATATAACTTTGGGCCTGCAAATCTGTGGAAGATGTTTAAATCAAAATAAATCACATGTGCTAGTCAATACTTGGAAGGAAGAGCTCTAAGGAAAATTCACGTACTGCAGGCATCGTTTAGGGTGATCATTAATATTTTTGTTAAGAATTGGTATTGATCAATAAAGACAGACTGTGATACAGGAGCATATCTCCTGTCTTTTAGGCAAAAAGTAAATAAGAGTTCTTTACAAACAATGATCTTTAGAGATTCATTTCGGTTTATTGTAATATAAGCCAAGCAAGGAATAGTGTTCTGTCTAGTTTATGTTTTATAAAAAGTGAATAAGGCAGATAAAAATTGCATAATCTTCCAGTGCCCTAACTAAATATTGACGTGAAGCTGAAGTTCTATTACATGATGTACAACAGGGCTATTAAACGACAAAGGAAATTTTAGGCACTTTGAGCAACAGTGAGACCTAGAGCCTTGAGTTAAACTCTGAAGCAAGTGTGTTTAGAGGGAACACAGAGACCAAAATGTCTCATTCTAGGATCCAAAAAGCTGCATGTACTCAGAACTGGAAGTGGCCTGAACAAATAAAAAGGAAATACAAGGAGCAAAATTGTGTCTGAAAACACCCTCCTGCTATAATTTTTTACGCTCTTTATGGCTGTCTTCACAATGTAATCATAAGCTGATACGGTTTGATTTGGACTTAGAAAAAGTAATTACCTATATTTTAGCTCTCCTCAAGTGTATTATTGTTCATGACATAATTTATAATTTATTGACCAGAGCTGTCCAGGAATCATCAGTCACGTAATTTTTTAGTGGGAAATGTGCCATAGCAAAACATTTCTAGGAAATATGATGGTTTTACTGAAACTTTCATATTCCTAATAGAATTTCTAGTAAAAATAAGAGAAGACAGTAGAAGGAGAAACAGGTGGCCCTTGAAAGTGAGTAAAAGTTTTTTTCCTGTTTATGTCAGTTACTGACTGAAGAAAAACAAGGACTTGAATTTGGACTTTCTCCATTCCATGGTAAATACCAAGGATGCAATAGAGATTTAATTCACTTATCTAAGTACTTTATCTCTGACTGTGGGCAGAAGTAGATGACTACAGAAGAGTTAAAAGCATAAGCAAGTCTACGGCAGTATTTCTCTCAAGTACACTCTCACAAACACAACAGTTTGTGCCTCTCGACTTGAAAGAGTGTATTTTCTTAAACAGATTAAGATTCCTTTGAAAACCTGAAAAGTACCGTGGACTGAGGAAGATTTTTCTCACCCAGGACTAAATAGCACAGTTTAAAATATGCTACATACTTCACAAAGCAAATAAGACATGGTTTCTGCCTGGAGAAGCATACAAGTCTAATTTTAGACATGACAGAACAAGTGAGCACAACAAATAGTGGGGGAGGGTGGGAGCTGAAGAGGGTTGCACTAAGAAGATTACATGGTTACTTGGGTTCATTTCATGCATATCTTGATAGTATCACTGTTTCATTCGTATATAACATTTCTAAAGCTTCTATAAATATTCCAGAAGTAGCTGGAGAGGCAGCAGAAAGAGAAGAGGGAGAAATGTGTATGAGATTTAGCAGAAGTGAAAGAGGTGATGAAGGGAATAAATTCTGTATAGAAAATAATGGTCTATATGTGTGTACAGGCTCTTTTGTTTTTCTACGTGACCTTCAAGCCATCAAAAGACATTCAGATGATTACTAGTCTCATGTCATCTATGTGGAGGCACTTACATTTTAGACTTCCTCTTTTGCTGGGTATATAAACATAGCTCTGATGAATAGTTCCAGAACAACTGTGTTAGTAAGCAATTAAACCTTATTGTAGTTCATGGATGGAGCATGGGAAGGTCCTTTGTGCTGTGTGAGGGCAGGTGCTCAAACGGTTGACCAGAACTTAGATCTCACCTCCCAAGGGAGGACTCTCATTAAGAGGAAGCAAGCCAATTCTATGCTGTGGGGAGTTAACCCTGGCTAAGGGCCAAATGCCCACCCAGCCTCTCACTCACTCCCCTCTGCAGCAGGAGAAGGGGAGAAAATGGGATGAGAAAGCTCATGGGTCAAGATAAAGGCAGGGAGATTTCTTACCAGTTACTGTCGTGGACTCAAATAGATTCAGACGGAGAGAAACAAAGACAAACACTGAGACAACAGCTTTCTTCCTCTTTGTCCCAAGCTCAGCTTCACTCCTTCACTCTGGATTCCTCTACCCACCCCCGAGCAGTGAAGGGAGGATGGGGGAAGTTTGTTGTCAGTACCTAGTGGTTTCTCTCTCACTCACACAATCACAGAATCACAGAATCGCAGAGGTTGGAAAAGACCTTTAAGATCATCAAGTCCAACCGTAAACCTAACACTACCAAGACCACCACTATACCATGTCCCTAAGCACCTCATCCAAACGTCTTTTAAATACCTCCAGGGATGGCGACTCAACCACTTCCCGGGGCAGCCTGTTCTAATGCTTGATAACCCTTTCAGTGAAGTAAAATTTCCTAATATCCAGTCTAAACCTCCCCTGGCGCAGCTTGAGGCCATTTCCTCTTGTCCTATCACTTGTTACTTGGGAGAAGAGACCAACACCCACCTCTCTACAACCTCCTTTCAGGTAGCTGTAGAGAGCGATAAGGTCTCCCCTCAGCCTCCTTTTCTCCAGGCTAAACAAAACCACTTCCCTCAGCTGCTCCTCATAAGACTTCTGCTCTAGACCCTTCACCAGCTTTGTTGCCCTTCTCTGGACATGATCCAGCACCTCAATGTCTCTCTTGTAGTGAGGGGCCCAAAACTGAACACAATATTCGAGGTGCAGCCTCACCAGTGATGAGTACAGGGGCACAATCACTTCCCTAGTCCTGCTGACCATGCTATTTCTGATGCAAGCCAGGATGCCATTGGCTTTCTTGGCCACCTGGGCACACTGCTGGCTCATATTCAGCCGGCTGACACCCAACACCCTCAGGCCCTCCTCTGCCAGGCAGCTTTCCAGCCACTCTTCCCCAAGCCTGTAGCGTTGCATGGGGTTGCTGTGGCCCAAGTGCAGGACCTTGCACTTAGCCTTGTTGAACCTCATACAATTGACCTCGGCCCATGGATCCAGCCTGTCCAGGTCCCTCTGTAGAGCCTTCCTCCCCTCAAGCAGATCAACACTCCTGCACTACTTGGTGTCATCTGCAAACTTGCTGAGGGTGCACTCGATCCCTTCATCCAGATCATTGATAAAGATATTAAACAGGACTGGCCCCAACACAGAGTCCTGGGGAACACCACTTGTGACTGGCCACCAACTGGAGTAAACTCCATTCACCACCACTCTTTGGGCCCGGCCACCCAGCCATTTCTTTATCCAGTGAAGAGTACACCCATCCAAGCCATGAGCAGCCAGTGTCTCCAGGAGAATGCTGTGGGAAACCGTGTCAAAGGCTTTCATGAAGTCTAGATAGACAACATCCACAGCCTTCCCCTAATCCACAGGCGGGTCACCTTGTCATAGAAGGAAATCAGGTTGGTCAAGCAGGACCTGCCTTTCCTGAACCCGTGCTGGCTGGGCTTGATCCCTTGGTTATCCTGTCTCCTTCCCCCTCACACTTTTCCTCTGCTCCAGCATGGGCTTTGTCATGGGTTGCAGTCCTTCAGGAAAAAAGTCTGCTCCACTGTGGTTCTCTCCATGAGCTGCAGGGGAATCTCTGCTCTGGTGCCTGGAGCACCTCTTCCCCTCCTCCTTCTCTCACCTTGGTTTTCCTTCTGCTGTTTCTCACTTTTTTCTCCCTTCTCCTCTCTTTCTGCCTGGCATTTTTTGCCCTTTCTTAAATATGCTTTCCCAGAGGTGCCACCATCTTGGCTGAGGAGCTCAGCTGTGTCCTGTGGTTGGTCTGTTGGAGTCAGCTGGAACCAGCTGTGTCCAGCACAGGGCAGCCTCTGGCCTCTTCTCACAGAAGCCACACATGCAGCCCCCTCCCAGCCCAGGTACTAAATCCTTGCCATGTATACTCAACACACATTTTCTTTTTTTGTTGTTTTCTTTTTTTGTTGTTTTCTTTTTTTTTTTTTCTTTTTCCTTTCCATCATCCTTACCCACCTTTTCTTCGTCTACTGGCCAAGTTTCAGTAGGTGGACTTCCATCCTAGATTTTCACCTGTTAGAGAGGTGCCCTCCTGGACATAAGAAACAGTGAGTTCAAAACTGCTCAAGCTGAGGAGGGCCTGGAATCCAAAAGTCTCTTAGCTTTCTGTTTTAGTCACTACATATGCTTGAAAAAGGTTTTCTCTTCTGTTAGCCACAGAACTCAGTAGAAGGCTCAGCACTGTGAATCAGAGGAAGAACTCAGTAGAAGGCTCAGCACTGTGAATCATACTATGCATCCCTGGACCAGGCATCTGCTGAGGAAGCTCAGGCCCCTGGTCCTAAATGTTTTCTGTTGTATGGCTGCAGGCCTGGGACTATCACCCTTCAAGATGAACTTGGAAATCGTGAGGAAAGAATGTGCAAGTCCAGGGTGCTCCTGAAGGCAGAATAAGATTAAGTCGCCAGAAGTGTTTAGGCCAGACATAGGGACAGGGAGTTGAACAGTTCACACGGGTTTGGCTGTTAGACAGTAATATGGATTTTGGATACTCTTTTGCTGTTTTTCTTTGACTGCACTGTAGAGCTGTAGATGCTGAAATTAATCTTGGTTTAGCAAGACAGAGCGTCTGGTTTGCTTCTTCCATTACCCCACTGCCAGTAGCATCAGACACCAAATATAAATACAGAAAAAAGGAAAAAGAGGAAAGAGAGAGAAAGAGAGCAAGCAGCTAGAGGAGGTGACAGAGTAACAGCCAGTCAGTGAAACTGCACCGCAATATATCTGGCTGCACAGAATCTTTCTGATTCTGGCCCATCAAAGACAGGAATATCTAAGAAGATTCAGGAATGTATAGACTGTGAGATTAATGTTTGCTCCACATCTCCACTTTCCCTGGTGAGATAATTTCAGCTTCAGCCATTCTTCTTTTCCCTGCCTCCTCCTGGCCTCATCCTTATTTTCAAATAACAGTGGAATTAGTACCACTTCAGTTCAGTTTGTATTATATAAATAGTTCTTCTTTTTAATTATTTTGAATCCTCAACTCTGATTTTTAAACTCAGGCTGAGAAAAGAGTTTACAGATTGCCTGAATATTCAAAGGTCTTTCTAGAAACAGAGATGAGAAATTTCCAAAGTAGTCAGTTGTCTATTTCTCCCATTTTATCAATATACTCAGGGAAACCCTTATTTGGGTAAATAATAGTAATGCTCTCTGGTAAAGAAGTAAGAATGTTATATAAAACAGCTTGATGTAGGCTATTTAGAAGACAACTGCAAATAAAAGCTATAATAAGTATTGAGAATAACCTATCATTGGAAGTAACACCCAATTGTTTATTACTATCTAGATATAGGAATACAAATGAAGAATTAAAGATTCTCAAGTATGTTAAGGGCACTAAAGAGCAAATCATGCAAAAGGGAAAATCATATCGGATATATCAGTTTACTTTTGTCACCAAAAAGCAGATAAAATGTTTTCTAACACAACAAATATTCTGTTTCTCTGAGTTGTGCTTCAGATACAGAAGTTAGGACAGGTTGTGACTCTGAAGCCACTTTTAAACAACCTATGTTGACTCTAGCCTTGGCAGAATTTGCAACAGCCAAGAGGTACTAGCTGCTTAATGTTCCTGAGGAACCCTTTGCTGCTTAGGGATTGTCGGAGCACCACATGCATGCATTAAGTCCTAAGCTGCTCTAGAAATCAGCTAGTCTGGCTCACTGCCCACTCTGATTCCCTTTCCATTCAGGAAATCTTCAGTGCGGAAGTCTTATCTTTCTTCTATTTCTAATGGGATATCTAGGCCTAACTTACAGGCAAACTTTAGAAAACTTCTGAGTTGGTTCTACCCACCCCTAGGCTTTCTTCCCCTGTCACTTTAACTTTTTGCCTGTTCTACAAATAGCACTGTCTTCTGTGTTCATTTGCTACAATAATACTGCCTTTATTCTATATCGCTGGGTAACATTGTGCAGTTCAGATCAGCCTCACTTTCTGTTCTCTTAAACTATTCATCTAATATTTCTAAGCTCTTTGTAGTCCTTTGCCCTCCTTAGTGTTCATAATGTCCTCCAAAGTAGTGCCCTCTGTGTTTTAATTAGTGTGTTGCTTATACCTTCTTCCAGATTGTTAATAAAATTGTTCATTAAAATTGGCTTAAAACTAACCATGGAGTAACTCTTTGGACATCTCCCCTACTGTACCATACTTGAGATATCTAAGAACTGTTTAGTCCAAGAATATTTGTTTGTAAAGGCTTCAATATATTTAGCAGAAGTCAGGGTACATTGACTGTGGGATAAGTCTACAATCAATGTGAAGTTCACATACATTAAAAGATAATTATTTTAAATAAGTTTTCTCCAGAGTCTTGACTGTCATTTAGCATTTAACTCTATCCACATTTCTTCTGTTCAAGAAATGGATGGACTAATGTTTTGGAAGTTCAAAAATTATTTAAGGACTGAAATCAGTATATTTAATAAATTAAGCAGTAAGAACTTGACTAGTGCTGCAAACATGAGGTTGTATGTATATCTTTGACTCTTATTTCTAGTATGTAATAATCTTTAATTACAATTGTAATATACCATTTCTTTAATGCAGAATATAATGAATTTTAATAAACCTTTGATTCACATCTGTAGAAACAAGTGTTTCAGTTATTATATACTTACACTAATTATCACAACATAATAGTCTAAGAAATTTTTAATAGTTCTGACACTTTTAAGTTATCTTTCTTCAGTGTATGTCATTGAGTAGAACAGTACTAAATACCTAAGCACATTACAATCAAAAGAAAGATTCTCTTTGTCTTCAGCATATTTGAGAACAGATACATACTTAGTATATGTTTTACAGTATTTCTTTTCAACAAACAAAAAAGCCTTTCTTAGTTTTGCTTCAGATTTGAGCTATGACCAACCTGCACACTTCTGTAGCCCCCAAGGGTACATTTCTTTGGATTTAACTGCAGGACTAGCAGCTAATACAGCAGTAAAAGTAGGCAACTTCTGTAAATCATCACATATCCACTTTTGCTGGGTATTATTCCTGTATGGTTCATGCTGCTTATAGCAGAAGTTTACTGTATAGTTTTTGTTACTTGCTTATAAGCTAATTGAGTATTTAGTTTTTGAATATTAACCAGGAAGCTAAAGTTGTAGAAAAATGGGACATGATATTTTCATTCATATAGTGAAGATTTTGGTCCTGACCCTGCAATAACTTACATATTTGTATTTAATCCCTGACTCAATTGGATTTAACAGGATCCTATTCATGTTAATGAATAAAGTTAATGGTACCTTTGAGCCATTTAAAGGGATAGGGGTAGAGCTATAGAGCACGACTCTGTAAAGACGGTACACAACTTGCACGTGAATCTTGTGCAAGACTTTCTAGACTTTGGATTGATCAATATCCTCTAAGTTTAGAAACCTTAACATTAGTCTTTCAGGTATCTAAAAAGACAGTCATATTAAGTTCCATTTACAGGCAATGGAGAGGTGATGGTGATTCAATGCAACTATTTTAGATGGGGATTTTTTGTATATAAAAGAAGTGTTGGATGCCTAGCTCTTGTCAGGGAGTAGCAAAAGCAGAGTGGCTCCACGAAGGAAGATGATGTGGAAGATGACCACAGTACAGGCAGGGCAATTACTGCACTGACAAGGGTATTTGAGCAGGGCAGGGGTGTTGGCAATAACAGGCTCTGTTCACAGCCCAGCAATCATCAGATAAGGCAAGGTAATGAGTCAGGTCTGACATCCAGGAAGCCAAACAAAAATCTTGATTTTTCTAAAAAGCATAATTTAGAAAAAAGAAATGCAGGCTTTAATAAAGGGGAGAAGAAACATGTTTTATTTTTGAGTAGTGTAAAACGTTATAATAAAGCACCCATCTCATATCATGGATATTCTTGAAAAAGTTTTAAAATATTATAATTTATCTGTCAGTTCTTAGGCAGTAAGGTCTGGATTGAAGGTGTAGTCCTGCACAGAAGCCCTGAAAAACAATGTCTAGAAGAATCATTCTTCCTCTTTGCTCTGGTGAATGGGAGAATGTGTAATTTCCTAGAGCTAAGAGTCTCTCACATGAACGCCTTGATACTTTGTTGTATTCAACCATATCCAGTACTGAATCAGTATGCTCTGCAGTTCATGAAGAAGATGGGGTAAGATTCTTTAATTTCCCAAATTGTGCTCATTAGATGAAGCCTTACAGCTTGTGAAATCTTTGTGCTAAGGATTTTGCAGTGAAAGCTGTTGTCTGCCCACTTCTTTGTCTGATTGTGCAAGAGATGTCTGTGTGCATATAAATGGGTATTCACCTTTCCTTTACATTTCTTCATAGGCCTTATCCAAAGAAAAGTGAGGGAATGAAGGAAAAGTATCTGGGTTAATTTGGCAGGTTTGAAATAATGCTAAAATAGTATGCACACTGTAAGTGTGTCCTATCTGTGTCTGTTACATATATTGCTGAGCTATGAAGGGTATGTTCGTTTATACATCATGCTCTAGGTAATATTTTTGTAGCACCTTTTTCTCCTAATTGATTTACATGTTCATTTTCAAAAACACAGTAACAGCATTGTCTGGTTGTAATATCATTGAAAAGAATATAATTTAAATTAAACACAGCTACCAGTAAGTAATCTCATTAGTCTTTTAAGTCATACTTGCTCCTTTAAGTCATACTTGCACCATAGTTCTTTACAATCAGTATTCCCTTCCCTCCCCTTCCCTCCCCTTCCCTCCCCTTCCCATGCCCAAAATTACTCACAATTCCATGAATATACAGAAGTATTCTATCTGACTGCATCAGACCAAGAATTCAATTTACTGCATTTGATTTTTGTCTTGTAAATTCAAACTATCCTGTAGAATATAGATTTTTTTCCTAGCCTTTCCATACTTATTATGTGACTCCTATTTGGGACAGAATGGAAAACAGTATCATGTCTGAGATAAGGATGAAAAGTTATAAGTCAGTATGGATTTTTAAACAAGAATTAAACTCAGAGCACTATAATGATAACTGATAACTATTATGGATTTTTAGTTAAATATTCGGTATCAACGTGTGATTTAAAGTTTCCATGTGTTTTGCTTTTTTGATCCTCAGGCAAAAAAAAAAAGAAATCCCTGCACGTCTCCCCACCCTAAAAAAGAGAGACTGGTTTAGGTTTTTGGTGAGAGTTCTCTGTAGGAATTTAACAGGTAACATGCTGGATATGATTTAATGACAGTACACACCTGTTTTGCAAATATCTGAAAACAACACAGAAAACTAAAATGGTGTGTAAATATTAGTAATGGGGCCAATCAGTCTTTATCCCATAAGGACTAACTGTATGTTCCCAACTGGTATAAATTCAGTTCTGTGTAATACTCCTAGACAGCCATGTGTTGGTATAATGAAAAAAAAAATTGCAAATATTACTCCACTTATCCATTTTCTCTTCCCTCTAAATTGCAGGTTTTGTGTTTTTGTCTCTTTTTAATAAGTTGTATTGCTCTCCAGAAAATAGAACTTAAATTAAAAATGTCTTTAACTCCAGATATTAAAGCCCTCACTAAGCATGTCTATTAATTTGTTTTTAAAACAAAATACTATCAGAGAGAAACTGATAGGTTTTTGAGTTGAGAACTACTTAAACTGGTGGAGGGTACACTTTTATACGTAAGTTCTCGGCAGCTTTGAATTGAGTTGATTTGTATAGAACGTGCTAGACCACATCTTTTATGAAAGCAACTGAAAGCAGCAGTCAGTGTGTGACAGAATGTACTGCACTGAGTATAGTTAGCGTGCACAAGACCCTGTATCTACAATCACATTTAAGGTCATCTAGACTGGGTCCTGTGGCTCTCTATAAGACTGTATCTTTATTTACTGACCAAAACTGTAGAAACTGCTCTAGTTTATCCAGAATTAGTCATGTGTCTCTTCCTAAGTTTGTCTCAAACTATGGACACTGGATAGGAGAAGTGGGTGCCTGCAGGTCAAGAATTAAGGATTTAAAGAATTAATCTTGTATGGCAAGAAGACCTCCTGTGCCCAGAGTGTGCAAAAACAAGCTCCTAAATAAAAAGGGAGGCTGAGATGCTAGCAGTAGAGTACAGTTGATACCATAGCAGGTCCTTAAGCCAAACAGGCTGAAGGTGGACTGCTATTGAGTCTAAAAGCAGTCATTCTCAGTGTAGACAACGGGAAAGTTTATGCCTGAGAAGGGACCTCTCAGTTGATGCTGTCAATATAGATTTTGTGTTAGAGGACAAGCAGAGTTTTGTATTGAACTGAACTTCCTAGGATCTCAAAGGCTAAAATCATGAGATATTTTCCACTTTCTGCCCCTGCATACCACCTTCCATAGGATATAGAAAAACAGCTTTGCTAAAGATGGTCTCCTTTATGTGCATTGCGTATAAAGAGCACCGAGAGGTTCCACAACCAGATAGCATAGTGTGAAATGTAGTCAGTCTTCATTTACACTGCTCGTTCATAACTCTATCTATGTAGCTATGCCAAACTTAATATGGTATTCCCTCTCATCAGACATTGTTTATGATCATTTCTGTTCTTCCCATACATGCAGAGGCTGCACTGAAAAATCCAGTATCTCATTAGAGAGTTACCTGAGCAGGTTTTTCCCCAAAACTGTTCTTGTTTTTTAAATATTCACTATTATTTTTACTTAGCAGGCCTGTAAGCTCAAGGCTCTATTATTCGAAACACTGTATGAATACAGAGCTTAAATAAATGAGAGTCTGTCTCAAATAATTTGCAAATGAAATTATGCAATTCTGAAGTAGGTCTTCTGTCTGCTCATTGGGCATGCTAATTTTAATTTCTAATATCATGGAATGTCTCTAAAGTAGAATTATATTTGACACAAATCTTCCCTTTCCTGTGGACTGGTAAGATTGCTGACTTCTAAGCATTACTTACACTAGCCAATAGTTTTGTGAGAGTAATTCTAACTTTTCAGTGGGTAGCAGCAAAGAGGAAAAGCAGAGCACAGGTTTTGTAAAGCTCATTTAAAGTCTCTTTCTTCAAGTATTTCAAACACCTGAAGGTGTTAGAGATTAAGTAAAGAGACTGTATCTGAAATGTTAGAATAAACACTAATAGAGATGCATAAATGGGAAGAGTACCTGTTATCAACTATCAGGGAG